>NC_080603.1:8368671-8669192 GCF_027887145.1 Ammospiza caudacuta | reverse complement strand
CCTTCAAAGTAAAGTATTTGAGTCAGGAGGGAAAACACTCAAAGGACAGTGAGGAAGGTGGTGGGGAATCAGCTGTTGTGTGGTCAGTGCAGTTAGCAAAGCCCATTTTGGTGATGCTGCACTGCAGTAAATGCACAGCTCACCTGTGTCCTTGTGCTCTACATCTCCATTTTTAAATAACAAAGAGCAAGCAGTTCTTCTAGCTAGTCTTCCTAGGGTTTTTGACTAACCAGAATTAATTTCTGAATGATAAAAACTTCTTTTCAGGATTATTCACTGAGCTAAAATAAATCTTTTCTTTCCCTCATGTCTCAATCAAGAAAGGCTTGTAGGTACAGGTAATGTATTTTTAGGTCGATTGATATTGCTGTGAAAAAGTAGGCAAGCTCCTGGATCACACTGCTTTAGACTAAAATAAAGCCCCAGTCCTGAAGCTCAGTACAGGTGTGGGGAGGTTTTGCCTGTGGGGCAGAGAGATGTGTTATAGGGGTGGAGGAAACTAAGTGTGGGATAAAGCCACTTTCTCTTTTGAATCAATTATTTAAAATTAATGGGAACCTTTATTTTCCAGCTGTGCATCTCCATGAGTGTTTCAGATTGAGAGTGAGAACTTTAGGAGTGGGATGGTTTTGTTCTGGGAAGTATTCTTCTGGCAAATAATTTCCTTGTTTGCTGCTTGTCCTCTTGCTGTTCACTTGTGTAGTGTTGGGGAAGCCTTTGGACTTTGGGGAATTGTGTTAGCCTCAGGATTTAGATTTGAGTTTTGGTTGCAGTATGAGTTCACCTGGGAAACAACATGCTTGCAAGGCTTTTTATTTCTATCTCCAGCACGGTTGTGTGTGTCCATTGAAAAAATGTGCTTTTCCTCACAACTTTGTTGTGGTGCTCAGGTTGTTTTAAGATGGATGAGAAGAAATTTTTTAACGTATGCTTTTGCAGTGAAGGATTTGACTGTACTGCTGCTAGAGGTCAAAAGCTGTGCCATGTGTGCTAATGGAGTGTTGGTGAGGTTTGTTCAGCAGGTATGGTAGGTGTTTGTGTGAGGCAGTCTTTGGGAAGGTTCTCTTGGCTCAGTGCAGTGCTGAGTGCTCCCAGCACACGCCCAGGCTCTTGGGGCACTGCCTCCACTTTATGGCTTGTTTGAGTTTCACTCTGTTGGCTTTGTGACAGGAGGTGTTGGCCTGGTGGACAGGAAACCAGTCTCAGTGTGGGCTTTGGGAATGGTCTGATAGAGGTGCTTGGTGTCACACACAGGATGGCTTTGAAAGTGTGTGACTTTTCAGAGGAAAAATACATCACCTGTGTGTTTCAGAAGAGTAGGCTTGCTTGTACCTTTATAATCTTTGTTGAAGAATAAACCCATGAGGATTTCAGCTTGTTCATGGGTCTCATCCCCTGCCTTTAGACTGGGGCAGTGTCAGGCTAGGATAGATTTGGGCTATTTAGCAGCCTGTGGATTCTGGAGTTATTGTTCTTTTAAGTTCTTAAGGCAAAATGTGGTCAATGGGAAGCTGATGATTTGCCTTAGTGAGTTTGTGGTAGCTTTGATGGAGGGATGATTTAAATTGTGTAGTTTATAGATGCAGTATAGTTTCTCTTGTAACCAGCTCACTGAGTGGTGAAGGGAATACTCCAATGTGTTCTGATGGGGTTTTTTCCCATCTGCTCTCCTTGGATTAACAACCTGCACAGCCCCATGGTCTTGGGGAACAGATGAGAAAATTCCTGGTAGAGGAGAATACTGTTGATTCATTTACTGGGAGGAGAACTTGAAGCAAATTTTAATGAAGAAGAACCAAGTTAGAGTTGCCAGCTTGTTTTGCTATTGACAGGGTTTGGGATTACTCACAGCTTTTTCATGGGTGTTTTTTTTCCTGAAAGGTTGCAGTTTGTGGATTGGTTCAGAAGAGGGATTGTTCTGGTACAAGATGTAGGTGGAGGGTGTCTGGTTTGATATTGGGTTGAATTTTGTCAAGAAGTTGTTGGGGTTGGGAAGTAGAGGTTGATTCTGTAGCTTTTCTTTTGATATATATAATGATCTTTTTTTGATAACCTGATCTTTTATGATGGTCTACCTCTGCTCCTTTTTTTTGGCTCTTGTTCAGTTTTTGTAAATTCTTTTTTAGGAGCAGCTTTTCAGGTATTTATAATTTAGGTTCTCTGGCTAGTGGATATGGAAATTACTCCCTCTTTGTGGTACATCCGTATACTCTGTCAATAGTCCCACAGAATGTCAAGAATCAAGTGTCAAAAAATCTGTGCTACCAGGACCTCTTCTGAGAAGTCTCTTTTATGCTAAAGCAAATGGGATTTTTGAAAAAAATCATTTAAAGAGTTACTTGGGCTAAAAGTAATTAACAATGGAAGAAAAACAGCTTTCTTATATTTCCTGGTAAATTTATTCCTGCTTAAATGAAAAGCATCAGTGGAACCCCTGTCCACTTAATGCTAGCAAAAATGGTTACTAAAAGCAAGGGTATTTGGACTGCCTCACTGCAGAGAGATAGCATTATGCTCCTTATAAAATGCTTATTGGATATTTACTAATCCCTTCTTCAAATGCAACATCACTTCTGAGCAGATTGAAACATGAAGTACTTAATTTTAAAACATCCACACAGCGTCATGTTCACAGAAAGATGATCTTTGAGTGAATAAGGAGCTGTAGTGGAACAGATACCAATTAGCTGCATCAGGCTGAGGGTTAAACTGAGCCTCCAACCTGTTGTTAGGCAGGAGTGCAGGAATCCATGGGGTTTTGTCATTGGAGCATTGCTGAATTCCCTGGACTCAGGAAAACTGGTGCACCAGGGTCTTCCAGTTCCTGAACTGATAGCATTGGAAGACTCTTAGCCTAAAACTTTGTAAGGCTTGTCTCTGGAGTAGATGTGAATACTGAGGAGAGGCTGTCAGTGCCTCAGTCACTCTGAGATAATGCCCAGAAATCTTTTCTGTTTGAGCATCTTGGATAGGCCATCTTTGCAAGGCTGTGGATCTTGACAAGTCTGGCAATGAAGAAATTGGTGGAGCCATTCCTCCAAAGCTTAGAGTGTGATATGTTGGCTTCCTGAGGGATCAGTTTTGAGGTGGGAATGTTTTAACAAAGTCCTCAGCACCACCTCCTTCCTTTGAAGAGCCATTATGTGTTTGTGTTCTTTTGAGGAGAGTATTACAGGTGCCTATCAGCAAATTGATGGACTATTACATGTTAGAGTGGTCCTACATTTTCTTCTACTTGATATATACAAGTCTCTTTATTAACCATTAAATATCCTTTCTCTTAGCAGCTAAGTTAGTATTTTACTGACCTTAGTTTCATCTAGCCTTTGTGCACTTCCCCCATGTGTTCAAATGAGTACCAGAATCAGTCATTTGCCAGAGTTCTCAATTTATATGTGAATTCAAAATGCTTGTTTTCTTTTGTAATCTGGGAAAAATGTTCTGCAGTTCCTTTTGGCTTTTCTACTCAGAGTCCCCCATATGAGGAGAAAATAAAAGACAAAAGGAACAAAACCATGAACCATTCTGAGTTTTTCCTTTATTCCAGCATTCTTCATGTCAGGCTTTGCTTCCTTTTTGTGAAAATTGGTTTTATTGTTGGCAATTTTCCAGATGCAATGAATAATAGAACACCAGATGTCCACTGCTGAGAGAAATTACAGACGAGTAAACACTTTTCTGAGGTAGCATAAAAATCTATTAACAGTGCTTCTTGTGTGCCTGCAGACAGTGTGAGCTCCTGGCCTGCTGTGCTTTGTGCTGCACAGAGACGAGTATCTACAGCCTCTGTGGCCCTCTACGTGTCTGACTCTGCCAGGGATTCCTGCCTTCCTCTAAATATGGATTATTTTCTAGGAATGAGCACTCACTGCAATGCTTGAGTGTGATTTTAATCACTGGATTTAGTTTTAATTATTGTCACAGATGTTTGATTGAAGGTGAAAGTCCCAGAAACACTGGAAGAGACAGGGGCAAGGAGGGGTATGGAGATTTGGCCTAGTCCCCAGCCTTTCCCTCCTGCAGGCACGGCTCTGGTTGTGCCATGTCTTCAGACCTAAAGCAGGCTGTGTCCCAAAAGCCATATCTGTTTTTTCCCAGCTGTTTCAAGCTCCTCAGAATAAGCTTTCACCACAGACCTTGCCTGTTGCACCTGACAAACTTGACCTATTTACTTGGGAAAAGCAAAAATATGCAGTGGTGGGTAATTCACATTTGATTGAGCACACTATTGGAGAGCTCCACTGGTCCCTGCCTGGTTTGTTTGTGTCTTACCTGAGTTGTCCTTGCTGCAGCACACACCCATTGCTTGTGTGTTCCCACTGAGAAATGCTCTTTACTGTCCCTCTCCATTGCCTTTGCAGCAGTTTTTACATATGGGAAAAGAAGTCATCCTCTTCAGTCTGCTCTGTGTCCAGTTGTACCCTCCTGATGCTTTTCCTGTGTTAGAGCCTCCTGGAACATTGGCTTGGCCCTCTAAAATCAGCTGGGCCAAACCTCGAGAAGCTTTTGGTCATTTTAGTGAGCTGAGTAAGCATCAGCTGATCAGGGTGGTCCTTTAGGAGGAAGAGTCTAATTACCTTGATAACTTTATCTCTCTCACTTATACTGCCCCTTTATACTTTATACTGTCCCTTTTATTATTCAGTCTTTTGCAAGTTTTTATTGATTTGTTCAGGCTTTTGTTTGGAGGATGACTTTACAGTTTCTAAAGTAAGAAAAATCTCTGTCAACTAAAACTTGTTCCATGGGCTTTTTTTATGATTCTCAGTGTTCTTGTGCCATCTTAAAAAGACAATTGAATTTATCTTCTCAAGACTCCTAAGTTTTGGAAATACAAGTGCAGAGAAACAGAAGGCTTCAGGGTCTATCTATTCATTCTCACAGCCTGAGGACAGTAGAAGTAACTTAGCAGAGCCCTTTTTGTTCTGTGTATTTTGTGTTCAGAGCAGGTAGGCATGAGGCTGGTAGGTGTCTGATGTTATTCTAATGGACAGATGGGGAGGAGCAAGTTGTTAATTTAGGCCTTAATCATCCAGATATTGGACAAACATTAGAAGTCAGTGCCTTAACTCTTAGTCTTGTGCAGTCAGCTCATAATTATTTGCCCTATGAGTGGTGGAGTGCCCGTAGCCCCTGGTGATCTCAGCAACAGTTCTGAATGCTCAGTGCTGCAGAAAATCAGGTCAAGTGTCTCAGAGTGTCCACAGAAGAAGGAGCAGTTATGTTTGAAGAGTCTGTAAGAATAACAAAGGGAAGGCAAGCTTGTTTTCATATGCTTAGTCTATCAAATTTATGCTTATTTAAAAAAAATTATAATTAAAAATTGAAATGATAACATTTCTGTTCTTGAGCAAGCCAGATCTACAGCAATTGTTTTCATGAAGCGTTGATAAGTATTTTTAGTATCAGCCATCCTAGGCATTAGAAGAAAGCAGTATATGAAAATATATTTAAAAGCTACCAGACTAAACACTGGAGATCAAACAATTGTCTGAGTGATGTGTGACATTTAAATTAATTATGCTACTGTAGCCATGGTAAAAGATTGTATCAGCTGTCCTGTGTGATCTTTGTGTCGGTGCCTTAGCGCAGACCTGCACAGTACAGGAATTAGCTGCTACCTTTTGGAAATGGTAGCAGAAGATACAGAAAAACTGATTGGTTTTGGCAGCTCACACATTTTTAGAGACAGAGAACTAAGTATAGAAATGTGGTAGCATGGCTTGGATGTTTTTGTCACGTAAGGATTTTATTCCCAGCTCTGGAAGAAGGGATTTGTGCAGCCTTTCAGTGTGAGGTCTTGCATTTGGAATGTCGAGTAGCACAGAATAATTTCATGTGCTCTGATGTGACACTTCAGATGATTTTTCTGGCTGACTGGGCAGGACCTGTCTAGGCTAAAAGCATTTGGTGAGAGGAAGCAGCAACAGCTGTTTTGCCTGTAGTCAGTTCTGCATGTTGGTGCAACTGAGGAGACAACTGCGATTGAAGGCAATTTAAATGGACAGCTAATGGTTGCCACAAGGTAGTTTTTGATCCCACAGGTATTGGTAAAATGTCTGGTAATACCTGTAAAGAATGGAAGAAAAGAAACTTAAGTCAATGATAATGAGCATCTGCTAAATACTCCACTTTTGTGGACAGGTCTTCTCTGTGTGGTTCTTGGCTGTACACTTTATTGGACTTCACATGATCCCTGTGTGTCCAGTGCTCCAGACTGCCCAGGTCCCTCTGAATGGCAGCGTAAGCATCTGGTGTGTCCAGCAGCTCTCCCAGGGTTTTGGGTTGACACTGACATGCCTCTGCAGGTTGAACTGGAATGGCTAACCAGAACAGCAGAGGCACACTGCAGAGGCATGTGGGGTACTACTAACAATATATCCAGGATGATTTTGATGGGTGTAGGAAGTGAAGCATGGCCATGCTGTGCTAGCCTAGTTGATGCTGATATTTCTTGCTTCTGTCATGGTTTGACTGGATTAGGAATGCTGCAGACCACATAGAGAGCTTGCTGTGCACCATAAGTGAGGATCTCACTAGTGCTCTGTGATAATTTTTCTATCACTTGGGCTTTCAATATTGGTTTAAGGACTTATTAGAATGTGATAGAGTGCAATATATATTGTGCACAGAACTTCAATGAAGTTATTTTAAAGATGGGCTGAATGAGCATTATGCTCTGTTTGGCCTTAAATGATGCTATGTGCTTTCAGAATCAGACCTGGGAGTGGGGACCTAATTTGGCTCTAGATCAAGTGGCTGTAGGGTCAACATGAGTTAATATGTTTTAAGTTCCAAACCTTTAGCAGAAATAAAGCTTATGCTTATAGAATATTTAATCCAGAGCAAACAAAAATTCCTGAGTGATGCAGAACACATCATGACGTTTGGTAAATTTGTTACAAGGTTAGTTCCTGATGATTATTTTTCTATTTCTGCAGGATTTAGAATTCGTGTTTCCAATTTCTAGATACTATTTTCACATTGCAGGTGGGTAGCTGAGCAAAAGGGGTTTCTGTGGTGTACCCAAGACATTGGATAAAGTAGTGAAGGCTAGAATTGATCTGCCTGCATCTTTTCCTTTCTTCTCTCTCACCTGGTTGCTGGAAGCTCTGCCTGAGTGTGGAGTGCAGGATTGTAGTTTGTGCTGATGCTAATGCCTTTTCCTTGCAGTCAGATGCAGGCTTTGGGCAAGAATATTGAGGGGACAAATCTTGTCTCTAAACCAGGAAAAGCTAGAGTTTTCCATGTCTTGTTTTCTGGTGCTGGGCAGGAGCATGACACACCATCATGTACTCCAGCAGGGAGCACAGAGGGAGAGAACAGGGTCATTGGAAATGGGAAATGAAGGAAGGGGGTAAAGGCACGACCAGTTAATTGTAGAAGACATTGCTTCATTTGTGTGAGCTGTTTGAATGTATTTTGCACTTGGAAAGGATAAGGTGACTTGGTCAACAAGGAAAGGATTTTGTATTAGAAGTCAGCATAATGTCTGCAATCTTTTGTTTTGGGTGTCTTCTAGGCAGTGGAAATAATAATGTAATAAGTGCTAGATTAAATAGTTGATTTTCTTTGTTATTTAAGTTTTGGTTCAGCTTTATAAGATGTGGGTACCTAGTCTGCAATAGGGCTAATTTAACTTGATTTGGTGTTGTTGCTATCAGAGGGTTTCTTGGAAGGCCTGTGTCAGGATGTTGTCAGTTTTTTAATTTGTTTGGTTTTTGGCTAAAATGGGTGGATTACTTCAGCAGTGGAGAGGTAAACAACCTAAGGACTGCAAAAAGTGTGGGTAGCTTTGTGTGTTAGTAAAAGCCACAGGAAATATTGATGGAATGCATGTATTGGATTCATTGTTGTAAAATCCAAGAGTCTTTTTAAAATGGAGCTCATTATGACAGTGTTATTGAAGAAACATTACAATAAACCAAACAATCTACTAGAAAATAGGTTTTTTATAAAGGGAGTTTTATATAATGGTTGTCATGTCTGCCCTGATTATTGTGCATGCTTGGAAAACAGGTAAAAAAGGGAAACATTTACTTGTTTCCCATTGTATGTTTGAACTAAATGTTGTCTTCTACTGCCTGCTTTGTGTTCCTCTATAGGTAATTTAACTGGACCAGCATAAATTTATGTCATCTTAAAATATAGAGGTGCAGGTTTAAAAAGCTACAAAGGCATAAAGGTCATTATAAGTGGGATTGAATGAGAACATCAGACTCTTTTTCTACACTAAAATAAGCAGTTAACTGCGTGTTAAAGGACTATATTGTGTTCATTGTAGTTTAAATAACTCCAAATGCTGAAATATGAAGTATTCCTCCTCCTGCTCTGTTCTCTAGGACAGGTGACAAAATAGTTGTGTGTCTCAAGCTTTCAGGATGTTTTTTATCAATGACTCTATTCTCAGGTAGAAGGAGAGAAAGAAGGAAGTGTTTGATTTTTCTGGTTATGAGAACTTCATCTTTCAGAAACAGGTATTTCTTTTATTAAAACCAGAAAAACACAAGGGTTCATACTTGTGTAGTCTACAAGCATCAATGAATTTTCCACAATTGTCAAACAGTTTTTGTATTTTGTCACACAGTGGCTGTATTAATCCAAGAGTGTAGAGGGACAACTTTGTTGTCTTCTGATGGTCCAGTCTGAACTTTACCATGGAGGGGTGGCTTCTTCCAGCCCTGTTTTGCAGTTTCCTCTTTAGCATAGGGACATTTAGAAAGCAGCACAGGCCCTTGCAGTTCCCTGCTCTCAGGTTTTCTGCCCCTAGCACTGTGAGTCCAACTGCCTTGGTCCTCTCTTCTGCTTCTGGCTCTTTACACCCTTCACTCCACACTTCTAAGTCAGGACTTTGCTTTTCAAATAAGCTGTTTCTGAGCAAGTATCCTTTTCCTTGTGTGTGAGAGCACTTCCCTAGAGCAGCTGAATGCTGCTGATTACATCTGAGCATGCACAGCCAGCTGTTGGGAAGGGTGATTAGGTTGAAAAGGAAAATTTAAAAAAGAAATCCCACACAGTAGTTGTGCAGGATGCCTTAAATGTCTGTCTGCTTCTCACCTGGAGCACACATAAATTTCCTTGAACTTCTTTAGAAAGCTTTTCTGGAAAGTAAGATTGGCATGAATCCTGCTAGAGTTAGATAATCTGAAGGTATAAGATGGATAGGTTTCCTTTGACATCCAGCTAGCATAAGCATGTGTGTATGTGTGTGAGACTGCTTGTGTGAGTACAAAAAAAATACTTTTTTCTTCAGTCTTGTTCCAGTTGTAGTGAACTTCTCCATTTCAGAGATCTGAACATTGCCTTTATTTTTTCATATAGGAAGTCAACTCAGAACTTAATCTGATCTAATGCTGTGTTTCTTTATGATAAATTCTGATCAGTGTCTGAAGTGGTTGCTTTATGTTGTGGACTGGATATGTCATTGCCCTATTAGGAGCAATCACATCCTTTGAAACACAGTAATGAGCACTGTCTTTAATGAAGAAATGCTTATGGAAATAGCACAAATAGCATATATGACATTTTTGTTTAAGGAGAACTCAGATTAACTTCTGTCTCATAGTGAAACTGGAGAACTTTTACACCAGCCTGGTATATTGGCCCCTTTAAACCATTAATGCTGGAGTGGTGGTTTTCGCTCCAAACCAACTTTTTGTTTGTGAACATGTGTTTTGCAACAAAATGGCTTGCTAATGATATGGTATAAAAAATGTAAATTTCATGATAAGGCGCTGTAAGTACAACTGTTGGTAACACAAATTAGTAAGTACTGGAGGAACTAGTTGTATGCAACTGTGAGTCTAATTGGAATTGTAATATGAAGAGGTAAAAAAGCCTGTTCATTCTGTACAGTTGGTAAATAAACACTGATGTGTGTAGTAGGATGGAAGTTATACTTTATATGCTGTACTGCTTTGTTTGGTGCAGTTTATGTTACCTCTTCCTGGCTGGATTTTCCTCCTGCCTTGTGCAAAGCTGCTAGTGCACAGGCAAAAAATGCCCATCGAGAGGAAATTAATATTTAAATAAAAGAGTTTGAACATATCCTGTGTTTTAAAAACACACAGTTGAGTCCTTGGTATTCCTTGCCATTGCTGAACTGCAGTGCTCCATGCAGCTCTTCATATTAGCCCAGGACCTCTAGAAGGGGAGACTGAAACAAATCTACTTAGTTTCTCCAGAACTTGCTTTTTCTAGAGGACTAGGATGGCAGGTCTGTGTTTTATTGCAGTGAGGATTATTGAATCTGTCACATTGTGCCATTATTTAATGGTAAAGTCACATCTGCTGCCATTAGTCAACTCCTTGGTTAGTCTTTTTGGTAGAGAAATGTTACTAGTGGGTGTAGTGACACCACAGATGCAGTCTACTTTATTATTTAAATTTACAACTTCAGTTTCATCAAGTTAAAATACCTCCTGCTGCACTTAGACCCTTGCACAGGTTCTGAATATTTTGTGAAATTCAGTCACACAAAGCTGTGAGCCGGAGAGTCTGGTTGAATATGTGTAGTGCCATTTAAACACACACATGTGGTAAAGAAGTATAGAAGGTAATGAAGAACATTTATTTTTAAATTTTTAATTTTTATTTATTTTATTTTTATTTACCTAAACAGAAATATAAAACTGAATGCAAGAATATGATTATTTGAAGCATATTTTGGGATCTTCCATTTTAAAGTTATTGTGGTTTAATAGTGATGCTACTTCAAAACTGACCGTTTTTGTTGACAGCATGTTTATTCAATGTATTACTATTTTGGAGTCACATCTAAAATTTTTTTTCTCTCTCTTACAGACTGGACTTTGACATTCTTTTCATGAAAGAGGTTTCCAAGTAGTTGTCTTATAATTACTTTGAGAAGAAGTTCTATGTAGCTCTTACTTCCAAGAGTGCTGCAAAAATGATTACTTCAGATTTGCCAGTACTACAGTGAGTATGCACTTCTCTCTACATTTGAAATCTTGGCTTTTAAAAAGGTTGAAGTAAACAGACAGGTGATTGTGAGGATAAAACTCAAGTTTGAAATAAGTGCATGTTAGTGTGACTGTTCCAGGCCTCCTGTGTTTTCATGTGCTGAAAAACTGTGTAAAAAACTGCAAAACACTTAATCTAAAAAATATTTCTTTCTATGTATGGAGACTTAACTTTGCTGTGCAAAGCAAAACAAGGTCTTTGCTACTTTTGTGCTTCTGAATGTTGTGAGCTTTCAGCAGCATGTATTGGTTTTGGTCATAACGGTCCATGTTGTATATTCCAGTTGTGTACTTTCTCACACCATATTGTACATTCCAGTTGTGTATTTTCTTACAATGAGCTGAATTTATTGTGCAAAAAGCCTTTGCCTGCTGCAGTTGAAGATAGCAAGTGTCATGAACATGTTTTGGTCCTGCTGGGAAATAAGAATGGTTAATGCACATGGGAACATGGCTGTGCTTGGATAAAGTGAGCTACTGGAAGAACAGAGGGCAAAGTCTATAGTAGGAGGAGCTGAAGAGGAAACCCAATAGAGTTAAGAAGGAATTTTAGAGACTGGAACTTGCTCCTCTCTTCACGGGGCAGGAGAGCACACAAAGTGAGCAAGCTCATGGGGTGAGGTAATGACAGGGAAATCAAAACAGACCAAATGGGCTTGGCTTGGAGAAAATTAATTTATTGCTAATTAAAAAGGGTTTGGATGATGGTGAGAAACAAAGGCAAAACCTACCAGGTGTTCCTTTTACCCCTGCCCAAGCTCACCTTCAATCTTTTATCCCACCCCATCCCCTCGGGGATGCCCAGCCCACTCCAGCACGGGATCCCCTCAAGGGACCTCTTCCCCCGCCATCCCCTCACAGGGCTGCTGCCCCCTGTCCCATCCCCTCACAGGGCTGCTGCCCCCTGTCCCATCCCCTCACAGAGCTCTCTCTGTCACCACCCTGCTGCCAGTGCCAAGCACCTGCACCAGGTACATTTGGTAACTATCTAATGTTTTTTTTTTTTTTTTTTTTTTTTGCTTGAAATGCTTTCTAATTTTTTTTTACCTCAGGGTGTGAAGGAACTTTCGTTTATCAGGGTCGAGTGGCATTCCAAGCTAAGACTTCAAGTCCTGTTATTTAAGAAACAGGACAATTGAAAAAAAATTTGTCTGACCTTAATAATAGTGTGCTTTGCATTACAGTTTTTGCTTGTATTTTTAGAACCTCTTTAAAACAATTTAGTTGTGGATGAGTATAGGCTAAAGCTGGGGATGACCTTGATGGGCAGCACTGAGGGGGAGTGTCAGCCTGAGGGGGTTCCTGTTAGCTTAGGGATTAGTAGTGGAAGAACATTTTCTTGATTCATATTTCCTGGATTTGCCACATTCAAGAAGTGAGGGAAGGTTTGTGAAATATTCCAGGAACAAAAAGCTAGGAAAATCTGTGGTGGTGGAAATTGCATTCCCACTTAAAGAATCCAGGTGGACTTAAAAAGTGAATGGAATATCACAGAGTTTAAGGTTAAAAAGTGTATGTTAATGGATTTGGTAACTTGACACACCTGCTGAAAAACCTGAGGGATGTTAAATATTCTATAAATATTCTTTAGTCAGAGCCACTGATTTTAAGCAAATCAAAGAGCATAAGAAAACATTAATGTTGTTTTTTTCTGGTAAAGTTGGGAATAATTTAATGCTACTCTATGAAGTGTTGGTGAAATGTCATCCTCAACAATACATGTAGTTTTAATTGCTTATGAGCAAGAGGAGATCTTTCATTTTCAAAGAACTCAGCATGATTTGCATATAGAGGTTTTGGGACTCTCTTGAGGGCTCAGAACATTGGCTAGTATGGATGAAGTATCAAATAAAGTGATAAATTCTAATTCAGAAGGTCTCAGTCATGCTTCCATCAGGAAGAGTGCTGTCTCAGGGTGGGGAAGCCTGAAACAATTTTTGGGCTAGGGGGTATTAGCTTCACACATTTACAGATTTGGGAAGACACAGTCCAGTTGCACACAGAACATCAAGGTTTCCTTTCTTGCTCTTAAATGAATTATTTGAAGGATTATTATTATCTCCCATTCCTGTGCTTGTTTTCTACTCCTTTTTTGTAATGTTTTGTAATCTTTTTGGCTACTCTCTTTAAACAAACAATCCAAAAACCAATTTGATCTGTTAATATACGTTGCTTAGGACCATGTCATATATTCCCTCCCAAATTCTTCTTTGTTGAGGGAATATAAAAGGAGAATCTTTAACCTTTCTAGATTCATAGAAGTAGCATTAGAACACAGTGAAGACAAGGATTTCACTTTTTGATGTTTCAGATGTTTGGAGAAAGCATCTGGTGTATTTATCTGTGTGATGGACAGGTATGAATCTTCTCTCAATGGCATGACTCATGTTTGCTCCTTAGATTTTTGAAGATTAGCCATGAGAACTGATTCATCCATGATTCATGAGCCTGTGCATTTAGCCACTTTTCTTCATGAATGCTTTTTTTCACAAGGCTGAATCTGGTGATAGCAATTACTGGATTTATCTCTGCCAGAATGTTGAGCCCCTCAGCAACAGCTATAAAAGCTTATAGAAGTGTCTTGGTTCCTTTTTTTTACAAAACCTGATACATAAACACAGGTTTTTGCTGTGGTATGCTTTTAAAGGGGCATGGTATATAAATGCTATAGCTAGGACTTTGTGGAATAGTAGAAGAAAGGTAAATTTATTTTAGTTTGTGTTACAGAGATGTGAAATTTACTGTGTTAATGGAAACATGTTTCTCAGAAGCACGATGTGGTAAAGGGCTGTCCAGTAATCTGGTAATTCTTCATTAACATGGATAGCTTCAAGGGTTAGTAATTATAACTCTGGAATAATATCTGGAGTTTTTAGAAAGGATTCTGGAGTTGCTGCCACTTTTCTAGGATGCTTTAGTTACCAGAGAAACCAGAAAGCACAGCAGAGTACACCTGAGCCCTGAAAAGGGGGTGTCACTTGTCTCCTTTGCTCTGCTCTTGTAGGTCCCCCCCACCTCTGTCAAATTCTCTCAGGTCTTTGTCATTTCAAAGCAGTCTTAGCAGAGGAAAGGTTTTGCTGTAGACACTCCCACCTCTCCTTAGATGAGGCAGCTTTCCTTAGGCCCAGATTATCTTCCCTCACACCAGCTTCAGGAAGGATCAATTATGACTAAGCCCAAGTTTCCCCCTCAGGTGCCACACACACGTGGAATGGGGATAGGATAATTCTGCTCTATTAAGATGTGGATAATTGCCACCAGATAAATTACTTCTTAGCAGTTCTGTGACATGTGTAGGGAATGAGGGAGATGGATGCTGGCCAGCTGCTTCTCTCTGAGTGTTACAAACTGACAGGACTGCAGGCAGCTGGGAGATGGTGTACTGCTGCTCTGAGTGCAGAAATAAGAGGGAAAGGGGCACGTGTGTGTACCCAGAGCAGCTGCAGGGCTGGGACAGAGGCAAGAGGCACTGCCTCCCAAAATGAAAGGGCTCACAGCCACCCTGGAAGGACCTTTGTGTGCAGGAGTTGGATGATTCAAACAGAATTCCTTGCTGCTTGAAATGATGTTTATTTTCATATGAAACCAGCTAAAGACTAGAGGTTGTCCTTGATCATGTCTCCCTACTCCAAATAATGTGAGGATTGGAGGGAACCTAGTTTTTGATGGTTTCCCCTTGCTCCTTACATACATTCTTGCTGGAAAAAAGTTTCCTTTCTTCCTCCCATGTTGTTAGGGTGAGAGTTACTTTGTTTAATTAGAAACATTTATATTCAAGCTTCTTGTCTTGATCACTTTATCATCAATGGAGAGAAAGCAAAATTTAGAAAACTTCAACTGTCTGACCAGTTTTGGACACTGATCTTAGTGTGGGGTATCTTGTACATTAAGGTATTTTGCATTGCATATGTCTCTAATTTAGATTAGATGAATCTCACCATTAGTACTAATTTACTGAGCTTTGCCCAAAAAGGGAAATGGCCAAAGAGGCTTCCAGCAAATCAGAGAAGTTTTACTAGAAGAATATTAAGAGAATCAGGTTTAAGGCAACAGTCTATTTAAGGCAAAGATTAGAAGATGGTTAATAACTTAACTGTTCCTTCCATGTGCAGTGTTAGGAAATATTTCAAATTTCCAGAGCTAAATAGGCAGATTTATCTGGAGGTTTTGCTAGGCTGGACCGAGGCTGTAAATCGGCAGAAATTCGAATTCTCTGTGGAGTAGATGCAAGTGAAGTGGTAGTAGAGTTTCATTTATTTATATAGCTCTGGTGTTTCAAGGGAAAGATTTGAGGTGTTTGCCTAGGAGGATTGCTGAATCTGTTTTTAATAGAGAGAAATCTTTATCCTGATGATCCTAGGGGTGCAGGTTTATAAGCTAGCAAAGCTCAGTGTTTCCCCAGGAGTGGGGGTATTGTTTAGGTAGACACACCACACCTGGAACTTCTCCAGTAAGGATCTGAGCAAACCAGAGAGAAAAGCCTTGGTTTTTTTTTTTTTTGGTGTTTTTTTTTTTTTTTTTTTTTTTTTTTTAAGAGAGAGCAATAGAGAATGGTTTTAATTTCTGTAGAAACAGAAGGGGGCATTTTTATGGGGTTCCTTACTTCTGTATTCAGAATCCATTAAAATTGCCATTGTGAGCCAGTGTGCATTTTTGTCAGTGACTTGCAGTGTGATGAGGTATTTGAGTAAAGGCTGGGTACATCCATCTATATAAGCAGGTTTTCAGCTGTATTTACTGCATTGCTTTCCTCTGCTGTGACCGTAATCTATCAAGCAATTTTGAACTCTTTGGGGTATCTTTTATTTGATTTTAGACTTTTTACATTTTTGTGTGTTTTTCCAAATACATAGCTTGATGCTAAGTTTTTCAAGTTTCATGTTTTATGAAGTGCAAAAGCTGCTTTTTAATTGTATCACGACAAAGCTGCATTTTCAATATTTTGTAGAGGTACTGCATTACAAGCGTGTAATTTGTGAACTCAAATGCACTTGAATAGTGGTTTTTCATCTAGGGTGCCTGATTTTCTGGGGTGTATAGAGTATCTAGAGATAATCCACTGAACTTAATTTCAGTAAAAGAGAGTCATAGATGTTCTTCTGCATTCTGGCTTTTGTAAAAGATTCTGTGGACCCCTTGGTGGTTTTGTGCTTGCAAATAGGAAAAGGTTAATGTAAAACAATGTCTTAATATTAGAAACTCATCATAGTTCTACAGAATTATTTGAGTGAGAGCAGACCTAGACAATACATTAATTTCAATAAAGGGGAGTATGAGAACATTCCCAGTTCTGATACAATAATATCTTTCTGCATTATTAAATAGCTTTCTTGGTGATACAACAGATTTGTGAAGTATTCCTGGTCTATAAAGCAAAATACAAAATAACCCTCAGACAAGGTGGAAGATCTGTGTAGATCTTTGCTTGCTGGAGCTTCTCAGTTTCTCCAGAGCAGATCACTGATGCTGCTGTTGATGTTTGAGGCTCTGCAAAAAAAAAGGAATAGGTCTGGTTTTCACCTTCCTTTGCACAAGTAACACAGCAACTGAACTCCTTTCACTTCAAGGAAATGATTTTGGATTTAAAGAAGTCTATGATGATAACTACCCTTGACCCATCCTTGAGTAATCTAGGACATTTTTAGTTGCAAATGAAAATTTATAGAGATCTGGTGCACTGGTGGTCTTACACAGTAAAAATAAAGCCCAGGTGTGGTTTTGCATGTGAGCTGTTCTTGGGCAAGGTCTGATGCCTCAAAAGATCAATTAAAATCTGAGTTTCTTCAAGCAGCCATGTGAGTTTAGAAGGCACAGAGGTACCTGTGCCTCTGGCTCTGCCTCTGGGAGGGGTGGTGAAAGTTAGGAGAGATTTTTTTTCTTATCATTCTCTTAAATCTGAAATGGCAACGAATGACAAATTATTGTTTGAGCTTTTCAGCTAACAGGAGTTGAGCAATGTCAAAGCTTTTCCATTATACAAGTGAAAATATTTTTCTAATTGCAAAAATTATCAATGTCTTCAGATCAAAGGGAGTTTTTGGGTTTGGGGCAATGAATCCTCTTTATGAATAGCTGCCCAAGCCCCTTGTCTTGGGGTGTCACTGAGAGCTGTGTTGGGACCTTGTGTAACTGTGCTGATGGTGACACAGCTGGATTGGACTCCACATTGCTCTTGGGGCCTTGAGAACAGCTCAGAAGCAGCTACAAAGTGTAAAAGGAAGTGAATACATTGTGGGATTGATGAATTGAGCATGTGCTGGTTAATATTGCCAGTTTTGAAGTGTAACGTGTTTGCAAATAAAATTAATTTAAAGAATTCCAGTCAATAAAATGACATTGCAGCTGATGAAAAGGGAAGTTCTTTTGTCAGGGCTAACAATGCTCATTTCCTTGGTTTGCGGAATAAATGGGGAAAGCCTTTTAATGCTGACTTTTGTTGTTGTTTATTTGTTTTCTGGCTCAGGACTAAGTATTTAATTGGTCAGTTACAAACTACTAGTTGATTTTAGATCATTTGAATTTATGTAATTTTTTCCCCCTAGGGATTCTACGAATGAAACTACTGCACATTCAGATGCTGGCAGTGAGCTTGAAGAAGCAGAAGTCAAAGGAAAAAGAAAAAGGGGCCGTCCTGGCAGGCCTCCAGTATGTATAATTTATTTTGGTTTTGTTATGCATCTATTTAATTTATTGTTGTTTAGTTATGCATCTATTTATAATTGACTGCAGACTCTTTTTCATCTGATCATCTTGTGGTCACATAAATAGGCTTTTAATGAGTCCTATGTCAGACTTCATGAAGACTTGTAGTATGAAATATTTATCAAATTGATGTGCAAACAATGTTTGAAGCCTTTAAAAAAGGACATAAAAATGATGTCATAATAACTATTAATTTTTCTTTTGCTAGCTGCTTTCATGAACAATACAGTTTTGTTACTATTGTCAGTACGACGTTCTTCCAGATATGAGAATAGGCTCAATAAGTACAACCACTGTCTTCTTGAAAGTTGTGATGGACTTTAAGTGACAAATGGCGTTTGAGCTGTCCATTTATTACTGATAATCCCTTCATGTGAGTGGAAGAATTACAGTCTGATATTTCCTAGATTCCTGAGAAAATCTATTAACACCTTTAAAAGTCATGTGACTGACACACACTGCATTCTATTTCTAGACTGGAAGCTTCAACACATCCCCTGGCATAGTGCAGGGGTGATATGGTTGTTTTTGTCTCTGCTGGCCTATCAGCAGGAACATACAGAAACAGTTCTCTATTACCTGGGGTATTAGGGAGGCTTTCTCTTTTATTTTCATCTGTTTTATAAAATAGACAATTCATTGGAAAATAAAGGGAAAGTTCTGTGTGTCATGTTTTCCTTCATCTTGGTTCTTGAAGATGATCAGTGTAGTTCCCTTGGCTGTATCACTTGAAGTACCCAGTGTGGAGTAAGACTTGGTGGGAACTTGTGTGTTTGTTGTTAATGAACTTGATTCACCTCTTAGGGTTGTTCTGTGAATAAACTCACAGCATGAATATGCCATATATCTATATAGCACTGGTAGATGGGGGTGATATTTTTTTTTAACCCTGAGGGCTTTGATCTTAAAGCTTATCTCAAACCATGGGGTTGGTGAGCATGTAAGAATGGACAGATCCATGGGTTACTCTCAGGCATGCTGGCCAAGCTGGAGCAAATTCCTCTTTCATGTTGGTTTTCAATTTGCATCACAGTCTCTGGCTTTACTCAAGGTGCCAACATTTTAAATCCTGGTCTTTTCTGGGCATGTTGTCTTCCTTTTTGAAAGCTTTCAAACACTTTCCTGTGTTCTTCATCAGACAAATGGATTTGCTCATGAGCATGAAGCTTCTTCAGAGCATGCCTTAAAGAACTGCTTAAAGAGAACAGCTTATCTGTTTACATAGCTTGTAAGCAAAGGATAAAATGAAAAATTATCTTATGAATATTTAATTAGCAAACCTATGGGGTTTTGTAACTCTAATAAAAAAGCAGGCTGGTGCAACCTGATTGCTAACCCAGAATGTTGTCACAATATACAATTTCAAGTTATAGCAACACCAGGGAGAGCACATACTCACTGGAAGGGAAAGGTGAATGTTACAAAAAGCATTTCTCATTCCTCTGCTTCACTTTATTAGTAGCTCCTATGGGAACATTTGCTGAAGCACTCTGCTGGTCCTGCTATCAGGTTTCTAGGGGAGGAATTGCTCATTTTGCTTAGAACAACTCCAGGCTCATTAGGTGTGATTGTCAAGTGATGAACATGCAGAGGGAGCAGCCATTGCTTCAGTCACAAAGTGATGGGCTGTGAGCTGACTGCTGCTGCTAAGGAGCAAGACCTCAGGTTTATCAGGGGGAATTCTGTGGAAGCTTTATCTTAATGCTTAAGAGGAGTCAAAAACCTCCAAATCCAGTCTTAAAACTCAGAGGAAGAAAATAGAGAATGAAACAAATCCAGTGTCCTTTATAAAACTGTAGTTTGTCAAAATTTGGAAGAATTTGCTCAGTTCTACTTTCTCTTTCCCTTTTGACCTCCACCCCAAAATCTCAGGAAAGTGTATATTAGGACTGGAAGAGTTTCAGAGGAAAACCCATATGGTCGTTTATGGAATGGGCCTCAGCAGGTCTCATTGCAGCCTCCTAGTCAGAGTGGGGTCAGCTTTGGGATCAGACCACATTGCTCATGGCCTCTGCAGTTGGATTTTGAAAGCTACCAAGGCTGGAGGCTGCACAGCTTCTCTTAGGTGCCTATTCCATTTTACTTCATGATAAATTTCTCCCTTGGTTCTTCTAAAAAAAGCCCCAAAAGCAAAAAGCCACTATAATGACTAGAAGATAGATGCAAAAACCTTGGAAAGGCTAATCTAGGCAATTGAATTTACAGTATTATTTGATGTTAAAAGCCAGGGACTTGATAATTGTATTGCTTTATCAAGCCATGTTGCCAGCCCAGCCACTTCCCTCAGACGAATTGCCTGGTTCCTGACATTGCCTGTAGCTCTGGTATTTTCCCCATAACTCTTCACTACCGTGGTTTTGTTTCCTTACAGGTACCACCTACCTGTACTGTCAGATGGGAAACAGATTAAAAGGTTTAGTTAAGTTCAGAAATGTTTTTCTTAACTTAGATTAGATTTAGCTGAGATGATTTTAATTTGTTTTAGATCTGAAGAATGGTAGCCCAAAGGCTCTTCTGATTTCTGTGCCTGGGATTTTTTCTAACTTAAATATTATGATCTAATCTCTTCCTGTAAATGCTGATTTGCTGATGTCCTTAGGCCATCACAGTTAGAGTGGCACATGTGCCATAAACATATTGACCTCTTGGAAAGGGATACTGCATGATCCTATTACAGAGCTGCATAGAATATATTCCATTAAATATATGTATGTATTTTAAACAAGTTTCTGTTGAGTGTCACAGAATGGACTTGACCTTTTATCAGAAAGATACACTACTACAAGGGGACTTTCCAGATTGTTTTCCAAAGAAAGACATTCTCTGCAGATTTGAGACCTTTGTAAGAAGATGGTGCTCATTTGAAAAACTGCCTTTTGTAGCAAATACCTCTTCAGTGCATTGAGAACTGCAATGCTTTGGGGGTACCTTCACTTTCTAAACCACTTGGAACTAGTTGATCTTTATGATTTCCTTTCAATCCAAGTCATTCCATTCTAAAACACTGCACTTGAAGTGGCCCCCTCACTTCTATGCACTGTTCTAATGAGTACTTGACTGAGTAGGCTAGACAGTCAATTTGCAAATAGATGAAGTGCATTGGTCTTGCAGAATAGCTCTCAGAAACTAACCTGACTGCCCTGAGCTCCCTGGCCCTTGCTGTGAGTTTTGCAGGGGCTGCACCGTGTCCTGCTCCAGTGCCTGGGGCTGCCTCTTGGCCACGTGCCCTTCTGAGCACTGAGTCTCACAGAGATGCCCATGGAGTGCCTGCCTAGAGCTGAGCCTGTCCAGCCAGTGGGGTATTGTGGTACACATGTTTGTGATGCTGTATGTGAGGATACTGTCTGGGGATGTATTTAATGAATTCAGGGAATAGAATTTAATAAATTCTGTTTAAGGAGTGACTTCTAACTGTCCCCTCCTTGAAGTTCCTGGGTGATATTGGCCAAAGTGCCCTCTCTGTCTGCTGCATTATTGAAATACATGGGTATGGATGTGCTCTCCTGTTCTGCACAGGGGATTTGAAAGCCCAAGGACTTATGATGCAGTGTAGCATTCACATCAGTGAGCTCAGGCTCAGATCAGTTATTTATCCATCCTTTTTTGTCTCCTCTTTTGGATCAACATTCTGTTCAGCATTGTTGGCATGCTTTATTTTAAACTACCTGGCCTCACCTTCTCAGGAACTCAGAATAGCTTGGCTTAAACCTCAGCTGCTGGAGGTTGAGGCAGTGAGAGAGATCCCTGGCTGTGTTACAGATTCAAAGTAGGAATAGAGACATTTAGTCTCTAATTCAGAGGACAGGGAGAAACATCAGTTTGTCTGTTCCAGAGGTGGCAATTTGGGAATCTCTGCTGGTTTCTCTCTCATCCTATACTCAGAGCCACAGTGTATCTTTCTCCACTTAAAGCAAGATGAAACAAGGCACTTCTGATGCTTTTGTGGCAAGCAAAGCCTGTACAATTTTGCCTTCAGGTCCTTTTGTAGTTTTCAGTATGGAGGAGACAGACCACAATGCCTTATCTTTGCATTCATATGGGGAATTTTAACTTTGCAGCAGATTCCTGGCCTTATTTAATCTTGCAGTATAGATGTTAGATACAGCAGGGGATTGAGTTTTGCTTCTAGTTCCAAGTCATACGTGTCCTGATTAATAACAGGGAGGAATCCTCTTAGAAGAATTTCTTTTCATACAGTGGAGGTTTGTGGTTGGTGTGATTTACATCAGTGTCCTGTTTCAGCTTGCCTGCCTGATGATTTAGGTCTGTCCCTTACAACTGAAGGGAGTCTGTAGTTCAGTAGAAATGCAGTGCATCTATAGCATCTTTGTGAACACTTTTCTATCCTGTTACCTGTAGCATTAGATGTTTTCCTTTTAAGCTTTTGATGGGATGGTTCTTGTATTTTTTGCAATCTATTATATTCTTCATTTTTCTGTGGAAATACTCTTTTTTTGGTAATAAATGCATCAGCTAGAAGAATTGAAATTATTCAAGCATTTACAGCATACTCTCTTGATTCTTTAAGATGACTTTGAGAGCTCTTGATAGATTTTTAAATAAGGGTGGAAAATTGCACCACCACTGACAACACTGCCTCAGCTTTTTTTGTCCTAAACTGCAAGTGCTGCAGCTGAAGCAGCTCTGGGTGTTAGGGGACCTGCACCTGTCTTTATTTGTAGGATGAAACTTTTCACAGGGAGCACCTTGTTTGTTTCTACAAGCAAAACAGTCCACAGGACTGTGGGAATCCAAGAACCTTCTCCCGAGATTACCATGAGGATGGTATGAAATGTGTCATAGTGGTTTTTTAATCCGGATTAACTCATGAAGACCCCAGGCATTACCATTCTTCCACTTAACACAAGCTTGTAACACAGGGCTTCTTGAGGGGCTGGTGCCTTGGAGAGACAAGTTCTTCAGTCTTACTCAAGTGGGGGTTAAAAACTTTCTCCCACCTTCCCAGGGAAGTGGGGTATTCATTCCTCTAAATGACTCACAGTGTGAATGCACATACAGGTGATTGTTTTCAGGTGGTGTGTTGGGAGGAGTTACTGACTCTAGGACTTCCACTGCCTTTGTTTCTTCATGAAGTGCATCACATCAGCTTGGGCAAAGTTAATGGAAAATGTCAAGCCACTTTTACTTTTTTTTTTTGTAGCATGTGAATCAATTTTCACTGTATTACTTGATTTTACAAATGTGGGTCACTATTTTCTTCACAGTAATTTTAAAGACATGAAAGGAAAAGTATTGTGTAGCTAATTTGTTACAAAATCTTGAACTGCCAGCATTGTAGTTTAATTGCAGTCAAAGTGAGTATTTTGTTTCCTGTTTGCATTCATTTGAGCCTTAAAGCAACAGGTGAGGCATGTGACAGTCAATATGGCCATTTATATAACCCTTAACTTTTGCTGTCACAAATTTGAAAAGTCATCAGTAATTTCTGTTATCATTTGGCACCTCAGTCCATTTTGACAGCACACCAGCCCAGCTGTCCTGGGTTTTGGAGTGAAATCACAAATGCAACTACTGCAGCCTCTCAGCTGCAGGCAGCCCTTTCTGTGGTGTATGATTAAAAAGCCTCAAGCATTCTTACTGTGTCATGCTGCTTTATCCCTCCCTTTGGCAGTCCTAATTCACCCACTTCAGGGGGCAGCTTTCTGGTTCAAAGCTGTAAAATGGTGTGCAATAATCACAGTTTTTGCTCCTGTTAGGACTCAGCAGTTCTGTTTTTCCTGTGTCTTGGTGAGTATTTGTTGGATCCATGGGAGCAGACCTGCTGCAAATTCAGTCTGATCTTCTGAAACATCTCATTTTACAGCTGTCAGTGATAGTCCGACAGGTTTATTGGGGCTACACTCGTTCTTGAGCAGGGCTGTTTCTGTGTGGAAACTCTTCATGGCATTGGAGAAAAGGTTTCCTTGTTTTTTGCAGAAGGATCACCCTTTCCTGTGAGTGCATGTGTCTCTTTTCTGGGATGCACAGTTACCTGTGCCTGGCATCCTCAAAGCCAAACATAATTTCTAGATTTGTGGCTTTTGCAACTCCACTTCCAAGAGCATCCTGCCTTTGGAGATATGCCACAGATGCTCTGTATCATGATTGAGTCTTCTCTGTGTTTCTGCAGATGTACCAGTCCTGCCTTTTCCTTCACTGCTCTGGTGGTGGTGGAGGATGTCTCCATCCTGGGATACAATCATAGAAATACCAGGTTGGAAGGAACCTCACAGATCATTTGGTTCAACCTTGCCTGGCAAAAACACAATCTAGAAAAGATGCCCTAGCAGCTGTCCAGCTGAATCTGAAGTGTCCAATGTTGAGGAACCCCCAAATTCCCTGTGGAGATTATTCCAGTGGCTGATTGGTCTCTTTGAAGTAGGATTTCCTACTGAGCTTTGTGCTCAAAGGCAGGAACCTGTAGGAAGCTCAAGCCTGTCAACATGGCCTGCAAAGTTTCTTGCTGTAAATTCAGAGACATTATGTGCAAATAATGTTTGACAGCTGCATTGTAATATTGTGTGTTAATGACTAAGGGGCTGCCATGTGCTTTGTGCTTGCAAAACTTCAGAGCACAAGGCAGTTGCTGGAGGACCTATATATGACTTTGTTTTATCTTTACACTCTGGAGTGAGATTGAACTTGGGCCAGATGCCTGCTGTGTGGAAATGCTGTGGGGTGAATGCCCTTTCACTAAAGCCTTTCCACCTGAAGACAATGTTAAACCGTGCCTAAGCTCAAAGTTCACATTTTGGGTTTTCTTCAGTCTTGAGTGGAGCATCCTGTCTACTTGTTTTGTCTTTAGACACAGGATTCAATACAGATCCTGCATCTGAATTTTGCTACCCCAGCTTGGATACACAATGGCTTTTGTAAGATGCAAGATTTTTCTCCACACTGAGAGATGTTCTCATTGTCAGGAGAAAATCTACACCAGAGAGAAATTTTTTTCAAATAGACTCAGTGATATATCTGGTGCTAATTCAGGGCCAGGATATTGAGGTATTTACTCAATCTGAAGAACCTGGCTTTACCCAGTAATTTGTCAGAAGCACATGTGTCAGTAATTTCTGTACCTCTTCTGAGGGCTCGGTGGTGATCTCACCCTTCCAGTTCAGACTGGTAACCCTGGTCAAAGCACCTCCCCTTTCCCAAGATACCTGACAAAGGGAATTTGAACTGGGCATTTACATGCCTAGGGATTCCACATTTGGAGCCTGTGTCTGTAGTACTCATGCTCAGGGACTCAAACAGGTGGCTTTTCTCATTGCTTTCATTTACAAGGTAGCTTTGAATGTGTGCATTTCACATCCATCTCTTACTTCTTTTCTCTTTATTCTTGCAGCATTTAATGCCTCTCTCTCAATTACATGTTGAGAGAAACTGTCTAGAGGGGGCCTTGCATTAGTTTCTGTGGAGGGCATCAGTTTGCATTCAAGCCTTCATTTAGCAGTCCTTGTAGCTAGGTGAAGTGTTTATTGTCTCCCAGATGGAATAAGTGTATGGATTGTATCTCTCAAAAGAGTCAATTTACTTCTAATTCTTTCCCATTTTAATAAGTAGTGATCACATGTCTCTTTCAAGCTCAGTAGAACTTACACATTTCCTATGTTGATAATATTCTTAGTGTTACAAGCAGCTTTGCACATACTTAAAAATTCATTGAGGGAGATACTCTTGATCCTAAGTGCAAATGTTATCCGAAAAACTTCACAGAGATTGTACCATTATTTTAAGCTTTCCAGCTTGTACTTCTATGCAAGTCCTTAATTGAATATTTGCAAGAGGCAGTTGCACTCTACCTTGCCCTTTGCTTCAGCCCTCTGGCCCTACCTCTTTTGAAGCAGTGATCCCTTTTAAAGCATGGGGAAAACTGAACATGCAGAGCTTCTTCTACCAGCTCTGCCAGAAATTAGATCTCTTTCCTCTGCAGTAAAGTTCTCAATGTGTCTGCACTGTAATATGCAACTGAAAATGTTGACTTTATGTTCTTTACTAAAAACATTAATAAAAACTCAGCTGACAATATACTTCAGTAAATGGTGCCATGAGGATATTGTCCAAAATTTAGTCTTTGAGTTGCTTGTGTGTTGTTTTCTTTAACATAATTCCTCACAATAGCTTCATTGTTCTGTGGAAAACAGAAGATTTTGCTTTTGTTTGCCTCACAGTAGGGAGAAAGAATAGAATATGGAAGTAAGAAATCTGATGTTATTTTCCCCAGAAATTTTTTTCCTGTCTGTTTCACAAGTGACTTAAATTCAGAGCAAACTGTTCAGTAGGTGAGTCTTGACAGGTGGTGTCTATACCATCTGATTCAAACCTTGAAGAACAGAGAGAAAATTTACATTAAGTAATTTAGTCTCAAAGAGAAAGTGTTTTAACTCATAAAATTTTGAAGCAAGAGGCTGTTATGGTGATCTACTAAATCTGGCTGTACAAATCTGGTGATTTGAGTTGAAGAGTTGACTATGTACACAGTTTCTTATAAAAGTTGTATGAAAATGAAAATACAGAAAATGAATGTTAATGTGGCAAATGTATTTTTAATAACTTACTGTCTTAGATCATTAGTTAACATCACCAGTTGTTCTCAATGTCTCTGTAAAACTCATACAGGGCCTGACATCAACAGGTACTCCACCTTTGGGACTTCACCACTGTCTTGGAGTGACCACTACTTACCTTGGCATGGCAGTGGCTGTTAAATAGTCCCTCAACAATTACTGAAAAATAAAATTATATGTACCTGACTGGATAAAGTCCTGGTTTATTTTCCTAGCTGACCCTGCTCTGAGCAGGAGGTCAGGCTGGAGACCTCTGGAGATGCCTTCCAGCCTGGCTCATCCATGATCTTTGAGTGTGTAAATGTGTGTGAGGGTGTAACCATGTAATATTTATGGATTATAAAGATAAGCTGGGTGTATAAAGAAACCCAGGGTGATTTCAGATGTAGCTATAATAAACTTTCCCTCTGCTGGTTTTCTTTGCCCAGTCTGCCACGAAGAAGCCCCGCAAGTCCCCGGCGGACAAGGGGCGTTCCGACGCCGGAGCTCGGGGCGCGAGTCGTGGGAGAGCCAACGGGCACCCGCAGCAGAATGGAGAGGGGGACCCTGTCACCTTGTTCGAGGTGGTTAAGCTGGGGAAGAGTGCTATGCAGGTAAAATATCTTCTTGTGTCCCTCCTCACAGTTCAGTGTATCCTGGCTGGAGTCCAGTCCATGCTATGCTTTTGTGAACAGTAGGTTTTTCTTGTGACTGCATTGGTCCAACAGACTGTGTAGGATAAAGTACAGGACTGAGTGGGTTCTGATTTAGGGCTGTCATGTATCCTGCTGAAGAACAAGAGACCTGGCAGGATCATGTGTTTAAAATCCTCCATTATTTTGTTCATTACTCCTAAGTTAAAAATATATGTTGATATTAAGCAGTTCCTCAAAGTATAGCCTGTAGCAAGCTTTATATGGGCAAAAAGTATATGAAAATAATGATAAATCCAGGATTTTTTTGTTTACTCTTTTTGTCAAGAATACCTGCTCACATAAGCAGTTTGGAGTGCTTTACCCTGGAACTTGCATTCCTGCTGTCCCCAAAAGGACAGCAGGTGAGGGATAAGCTATTTGCCTAGACTTCCACTGAGTCTGAGGAAAAACATTGACACATCCTGAAGGCAAATTTTTATTTATTGTAAAATTAGCTTGTCCTAGTTACCTCTAGAAATGTTTCTTACCCTCTTATGTTTTGATCGGTTCAGAGGCCTTTACAGGATGTGTGGGGCCAGGTGAGTTTCACCTCAAGACCTTGCACAGAGGATTGGTTTTGAGTGTTGTGTGGTTTTTGCGAGCTGCTGTGCTGCAGCTCTTGGTTTTGAAATGCAAAGGAGAAACAATGGGCCCAAAACACTCTTCAGCCCATGCAGTCCAAAGCCAGCAGTCACTTCTGCTCTGATGGATTATTTAAGCAAACCTCCTTTACTTTGCATTTCAACAACGCAGGACTTAGGCGGTATCAGTTAGTTTGTTTTGATGCTGACTAACAAGAGAAAAGTACAAATTAGGAAAATTAGCTCCTAATTCCCATTCTCAATATTACTTTCAGTGTAGCTAAAACCTAGGCCTCTTTTAAGTCTCACAGAAATCAAATATTGCAAATGAGTGAAAGTTGTTGAAAATTTTCTGTGTCAAACCTGTGGAAAATATGAGGTTTAGTTTTAAAGAAGTAATACACAGGAAGGAAATGGGAATTTTTTTTTTGTAGTAGTTTCTGTGTTGACACTTATTCAGGATTGACCCTTCTTATCTAGTAGGTGAAGACAGAACAAATTTACTTGTAACAAAGCTATAGATTCCTTATGCCTTTTTTCCTACAACAGAGCTTCCAACTTTGTTTGGTTTTCAGCACTTTTTCAAATTTTGTTTTTGGCAGGAATTGAGGAAACATCTGGAGTCTATTTTCTGGTTTTACTGTGGTACAGAACATACAATATACTTTATGTAGTATAGTTGACTTAGAGTTATTGATATTTGCAGAAGCCAAACAGAAAGGAATGAGCAATTGCTTTGATATTTGATGACTCTGTGTGTATGTGGAATTGACTTTGATACATGTTATCTATTTCAAAAGAGATGCTGACACAAGTCTCTTGCAGATGAAATGCAAAAAAAAAAGTTGCATGTTTGTATTAAGAAACCTTTGGAGTTTAGATACAAAGAAATTGTCTTGGGAAGTGGAGAATTTGTATATGCATGTGGATATTGCATGAATTGCATGTGCATGCATTTGTGTATGGATGTGCATAGACACACACATGCCCAACCTGCAGGTAGGAGAAAAAGAACACAGCACCATCCATGCAGGGGAGAGATTATATGCAAATAGTAAAGGAATAGGCAAGAGTGTTTGAAGGCCTTGGGTGCCAACAGGCATAAACTACTTGAGCCCTAATTTCAGGAGAATGCATTGCTTGGGCACTTTTGAAAAATTTACTGTTGGTAAAAATAGACTAAAAATTAAAGAAACCCTATAGTAGGAAAGAGAATGCAATTAAAATGTGATTTAATACTTTTTAACTTGCACTTCTGGACAATCATCTCATGTGAAACCAAGATTCTATAGACCAAACTTATAAGTGTCTTTATACTTATATTTTTCTGTAATAGCTTAGAGGTTTTGATGTAACAATTAGGAATGCTTGGCATTTTTGTTTTTCATAGTTTTGATGCAGGTTTTTTTGTTCAATTTTAGCAATCTTGTCAATATTATAGTTTTCAAACAAGTGCCATATATTTGTATTTGACCAAACATATGATTTCTCAATATTTAGTTCTTTCCCTGTAATATGAACATACTTTTTTTTTTGTGCTCCTAAGTTTGCTTCTGGCAATGAAAACCCAGGAAAATTTAATTATTATATCCTGAGATTGCATGGAAATCATGTGCTTTCGTTTCTGATCTATCTGCTCCTGCTGTTTGCTTTTAGAATTTTTTTTAGTTGTTAGATTTTTCTGGCTTTGTGATGCCAATTCATAAAAGTCTGTTGCTGAATTCAATTTTCACTTCTAAGCATCTCTATTTTGGTTCTCACAGCAGGATTCATTTATTACTTCTCTTCAGGCTTATTGCTGCTTGCTCCTTCCAGGGAAATAAAATCAGTTTAATTTTTCTATTTCAAGTATACATAACTCCAGGATTGCTCTTTGCATAAAATCTTTGCCTCTGTCATGGGGTGTAGCTTGTGTCTTGCTTGAACTCTGTAAATCTATTTGATGCCCACATTAAGTTGGTATCAGACAGTTGTCAGTGGTTTTCATTTGCTCTGTAACCTTTTGTACAGTTAGTGCTTCAGAAATTGTTCTGTCAGCAGCTGTCTGTGTATGAAGTGTGACATGACCACCTGCTCATGCTTTCTGCAGGTACACTTTCAAGTGTTACTCCATTAGGGCTGTTCATAGAACTTATATAGTGGCTTTTGTTTTCACAGTTAAACATGATACTCTTCTGTTTTTTGTCATTTATCTCTTCCATAGATTCAGTTTTTAGTTCTAGCATTTTATAGTGACAGCTCTATCCTCTACACTTCCCTGCTCTGAACTTCCATAGGCAGCAGGGTCTCTGTCAGCATTTCTCATGTGTTCAGCTGCCACTGGTGGGAATGAAGGCCTGGGTGAGCCTCTGCTCTTCCAGCTGAGCTGCCCAGGCTGGGACTGACCGGCAGCTAAACTCTTCAGACACCTCTGCATTGATCTCTCACCCTGCTGTTCAGATGACAGGGAAATAAAGAACTTGTCATGAGATCAGATTTTGTTTAGGACTCAGACTGCCAATTTCTCATGAGGTATGAGCAGATATCTGTAATGAAGTTTGTACTACTGGTGGTCAAACCAAGCATAGAAGTGTTCTGCTTTCTCATCTGCAAAGGACTTTTGTTTCCCTAAAACATCTGAGAGAATGGATCATCAGTAATTGTAGGAAGAGTTCAGTACCACAACATGAACAGATCTGTGCCTTGATGATTCTGCAATGTTCCATGCATTACCAGTCACCCTTTATTGTTGTTAGCAGTTCACTACAGAGCACAGGCTGATTTTGAGGGGAAAAAACTTGTAAAAATTGCTGCCTCTGCTTATGCTCAGGTAATAAAAGGTAATTTTGGTGTTGATTAGACATAGTTCAGGATAAATATGGCTCCATTATATGCCAGCAAGTATTTTAAGAAAAGTATCCAATTATCTGGTGTGTTGAAATGGAATTTTTCATGATGCCACCAGTTCTTCCTTGTCATTCCAGAAATCAGGGATGCATGGGGTTCCTCACTGTTCTCACCTGCACATCTTGGCACATGGATTTGTGTCCTTTGAGGTTCCCTCGCTGCCCAAGTAAAGCTGATTTGTAGCACTGCTTACCCTGCCTTGAGAAGTCCATCTCTGGCAGTAGGACAGATTTATTCCTGACTGGAGTGACTGTAGAACCATATTTACCTTATGCAGGAGGAATTACATGTGTTTTTATATGGATCCTTGAGATTAAGAACATCAGAGCAGCTGTAGCTGGATTACACCAAAAATCCAACAGCCTGTCTCTGACAGTGGCAGCTAAGAAAGGGAATGAGGTGGCAAAAACAAATTTTGGGTTTTCTCCCTACCTCTGACTGGTGGCAGTTCAGGGCCACTGTGGTGTCTGTTCTCAGTGGCCTCAATGGCTCTCCCTTCTCAGAGTTTCTTTTCTCCCTCTAGAAGTGATTTTTGCCAGATCACATCTCTGTGTCTCCCTCAGCTATTTCTGAAAGTGAAGGTCTTTGAAGATTAAAAATATACAAACATCTATTAAATATTACCCATGCTTTTTGTGTTAAATGCATGTTCTAGTTTAATTGTAATTTATTGTATTTTAACTGCTGGATTCTCCAGTTGAAGGATGGATAATAGCTCAGGGTTTGCCCAGATTGTCTCAGAAACTCCTTAGGAGTTTGAGTGTGCAGTCTCTAAAGTTTACTGGGCAAAATTACTGCATCTGTTATTAACATTTAAACTAGCATCTTCATTTTGCTCAATAGATTTTTTTCTTGCTGTGCTTTTAATCTTGCTATGCTTTTGGTTGTATGGTACTGAATTAAAAGAAAAAAATAAAAATTAGGTACATGTTTTTATAGTTGTTACACTGGGAACAATTTAGCCACCAAATGAAGCATTAATTAATTAGAAGAGTATCCCTTAATACCAAATTAAATCTTCTGCAGTCATCACACAAGGCTTCTTTTCCTTTGTGGTTTAATAAGATGTGAGATGATTTTGCTGTTAAGTGTCAGTAGTGCAGTGTGTGGAAGCATTTGTACCTGAAAGTACTCATTATACTTGAAGGCAGAGAATTCTTTTGCTGTGTAGAATGTTGATGTTTTTTGAAGTGTCTGGGGTGATCTGTGAGCCCTTTACAAACCATGCTAGCAAAGGAATGAGAATCAGGTGTTTTAATAAATTGATGGAGCTCTTGCTGGAATAAATCCATTTAGTTTTAGCACTCCTCTAAGTATATTTTCATTCTGGTGCTCAATGTTTAGGAGAAGTTTTGATGCTTTGTGGCATCATTCATGCCCATGATTGGCTCAGCCTAAACAGACACAGCTCCTTGGAAACTGTGTAACATGTCAGCTGTGAGTGATGAGCACCTGCAAGAGTTCTGTCCACCTTAGAAAATCTTCTTGGTGGGAGCTTTGTAAGGTGCACCCACCTTTTCTGGGCGCTCAGGTGAGGAGCTGCTGCTCTGAGTAGTGTGGATGTGCTGGGCAAGGGTGCCCAGCCTCAGGAGTTCTGTGGTTTTAGTCCATTTAAAAGCAGAATTTTCCCAGTACCTTTTATGTACTCAGTGTAATGCCAGTTAACATTTATCATTCTAAGATTCTCCCAAGAGAATAGTGAGTTTTTCTTTTCTTTTGGTAGTGTTTTTTCTCCCAAATGGTTCAATGCAACATGTTACACTGATTTCCCTGTGTAATCATATTTAATGCCCAGTTTACTGCATAGAAATGTGTATTTACACAAAATGCCAAACAGATAATCCTGTATGGAGACTATAAATCCCTTAGTTTTATTGGGAAGAAGTACTTCTAGGACTGTATATTCCTTTCCTCTCTGTAGTTCAGAAATTAAAAAGTTACATAGGTAGACACTGCAGAAAACAAATTCTCATCTTTGCTTACTCTTATCTAAAGTAAGATTTTTGAGGTTTTTAAAAGAAAATAATTTTGACTTATCAGGAAGCGCATGATAGTTGTTAGCAAAGTATGAACTCTTTCATAATTTAAAATTATGATCCTTAGAGAAAAAGACTAAAGTGCATGTCCTCAAGCTGCAGTTCGTTTTTATTATCCTTGAATTAGGTTTTCACTGGGTGCATATTAGACTTTGTGCCTGCAGTTTGGAATGCAGCCAGGCACTCATCCTGGAGCGTGCTGCCCAATCTAAACTGCATGTACTTTCTACATTAGGAACTACCTTCTCCCCAGTAGCCATCTGTGTAATTTCTTCAATTTGCAAAAAATTTATCCTTAAAATGCTTTCATTCTTTATTTAAAAAACCCAACCTGAACAGATCACTTAAAAATTTTTATGCAGAGTGTTTTAAGTCTCTCACTACTTGCTTTTTTTTCCCCCTGGGTCCTTATTTTTAGTGTACTAAGTTCTTCTCACTCTCTGTTAAAGTGTATTTTCTGCTTTTCTATTTGAGTTGCTCTTTATACAGGTTATTGAAATATTTAATGTCACAGTGCATTCCTTTTTTAATCAGTTTAAAGTTTCATTTGAGTGACTTTGGGTTTTTTGCTGAAGTTTACTGTAAGCTTTGATTTTTGAATTTTTTCCTACCTTGATGTAAACACATTGCACACCCATTCTAGAGTAAATTTTTTTTCATATTCACTGTAAATGAAGCATGTCCATGATCAGTTGTATGCAATGGCAAATTATTTAAAGTTCTTTATACTCAATTTGCCTTGGTTTACAGTTGACTGAGGTCTTCCACTTTAACATGAACTTTGAATATGGTGTCATTTGTTTTCCCTTTTGTTTGTAGCACTGTTGCCAGATTGTTACTTAATTGAAATTGTGAAATAGCTTTTTTTGAAATCAGCTTTCATTAATGTTTAGTGGGACCGTGCTAATTTACCTGAGTTGGCAGGGTGTCCTCTGCAGTCAGTCCCTCTGCTTCCTCCAGCACTTAATGCTCCTAAATTCTCTCACACTGGAGGAGTATGAAATGGATTCATAGCTGCAGAGCCTAGAGGAGGTAATAGAATCACTAGCTTCATTATTTCATTCATTGCCTCTGACTTGCTTTTACTGGCGACCCCAAGCTGCTGTTCCTCCTCAGTACCATAAAATGTTTTAGTTTATCTTTTAGCAGACTTTGAGATGTGAAGGTCAATATTTCTGCAGGTTGATTGATTTGAAGTTATTTACTCAGGCTCATTTATTCTGCTATTTGCTTGACTTCATTTAGGCTTCTTATTTCTGTGGGGTTGCTTACCTGGCATATTCTTCAAATTATGCTCTGTGGTAGTTCTTAAAACAGACTCATCAAAGAGTTCATTTCTCTGAGATTCTTTTGAAAACCACTGCAAGCTTTGGAAAATCTTTGTACAGACTCTGTATTTGTACCATACATCATCTGCCATTTGCAGGAAACCTTGATTTTTTACTCAGTTCTCATACGAATAGAAGCAATTTCATCATTTTAAAAAATGGTTGAGCTATTTTTGTGATGTACCTGTATGGACTTGTTGACTGACCCAGAGATGTGGTGCATGTGTGTGTCTGTGTGCATGTGTCCAGATGTGTCCTGACAGCAGGGAGTGGAGGAAGGCTGTTGGTGTTACTGGAGTCATTTGGAGGTTTGTCTGTGGAATTGAGCTCATTGCCAAGGGAGCCTTTTCCTTGTGTGTGTGCCTTGAAGTTGGTGAATCCCAAGAGCATGGATGTGCTGCCCCTGGGCAGGCTGCAGCACGTGTCCTGTAGGTCCCGTGCTGAATTTATCATGTATTTCATGCACAGCATGTAAGTGCCCATTTCCATATGGTAAATCCATGCTCCCCACTGCATCTGTAGGTAAAAACATCTGGAAGCAGATGGGTACCAGTGGAGCAGCTCATGCAATCTATTGCTGCCCTATTTCTTAGGTGTTTTGTGGCAGTAAGCAGGGAGACTTGTGGAGATGGATTCTGGAGGATGGAACCTGCTTGTAGCTGCCTCCTTTCTGAAAGGGCCACCTGGTCCTTCCCTCCTGTCACCTCTTGTGCCTTCAAGGTGTTAATGGTCTGTGCTTGGACAGGTGACAGGGAGGGGCAAGAACAGGAGGTCTCTGAGCAAGGGGATCAAATGTGGGCCATTTCCCTGAGTTTGCTCTTGGATTATGCATAAAAAGAGGGTTTGCTGTTACCTGGGGCCTGTTGGTTAGAAATTCTTGTTTTTAATAGGAGTCCTTCTCTCTATGCATATTTATGCAAAATAATTCCATTTCTGGCAAGGCTTGCATGTTGCACCATTTGCTACACTGCTGCCTGTGGTTTGATTCCTTTTTTGCTTGTATTGAGTCTCTTTTCCTGGTGTTTGCATTACTGCTGTTTTGTCTTGGTTCAGTTGATAGTTGGTCTCTCTTTTGGGTGTGATGTGTGTCATTTTTATTTATTCATCTAGTGTTTTCAGTTTTTATAGCTCTTTTCAGTTACATCAAAAGTCAACAGTTTGATTAAGTTCCAACTGTTGTAGCATATGTAGTCTGGCTTCATCATCTCCTGTTGCCTTAAACTGTAATCTCTAACAAAGTGAGGCAGCCAGCATGTCAAGTGTGCACAGGGGCTGAGTGTGTGGGGCTCTGGGTGTTGTTTTGGGGCACTGATTTTTAGTGCTTAGTGAATGCAGTTTGTGTGGCTCTGTGCTGATGCTGGCAGGTCAGGTGCCTGTGTGTGACTTGTTTCCTGCAGCCCCTCAGTCAGTGGGGCTCTCTTGGGGTAAACACAACACTTAGAGCTCAATTACCTTGTCCCGCTCTCCACAGGTACCCGTTCACAGCAGGGAGTTACACTGACTGTGCCTGGCTGTGTCACACACAGTGGGTAGTGCCAAGGCACTGAGAGCTTGTGCATGCCAGTTAGGTCAAAGGAACCCTAGCCACAAATTCAGATTTTGCTCCCAGCTTTCTCACTTCTCTGGGAGGTCAGGACAGTCTTTGCCTGCTATCCCTCTGAGAACCTTTGCTCTGATTTTCTGCTTTTCTTATCTACTGCTGCCACTGAAGACTGCATTGCCTCAAGTCAGGTTCCCAGGTCTGGAGATGAGCCACTTGTCTTTATTTCTCTGTGAATTGCATGATGGTTTTGGGTTGAGGTGCAAGTGCCACCCTGGTAGGACAGAGTTGGTCCCCAGTGCCCAAGGACACAATGTCCCACACAATTCTTTTTGTATGACAGATAAAAAATAGAAATGAGAGGAGGTGCACTGATGCTGCAGTTTGAGACAGCGCTGCAAAAATAATTTAAATAATTTTTTAAAAGAAACAGAAGCAAAATTTAAAGGTATTCCTTCACATTTTTTCCTTAGCTCCCCATTTTTTAAGTCCAGATGGGTTCATTGGCAGTATTTATAGCACAGCCCATGAGAAGCTGCAGTGGCATGGCTGAAGGGGCAGTGTGTTGTAGCAACAAATAGGAGTAAGACTGAACATGGGAGGGAATTTCTTGGGCCAGCCTTACTTCCACAGGGAATGTTTTCTGTGAAACTCAGCTGTGGATAATGAACAGATGCTGGGAAAATAGATATTAACACTCAGGGAAAACAGCTGAGATTTCCCAGGCTCAAAGAAGAATATGGTAGACTTCAGAAACTGTCAGGAGATGTGTGACAAGAGTGGGCAAGAATAGAGATACAGAATTATTTCTGGGCAAGCCACATGGCACAGGGTAGGATTATTCTGCCTGGAAAGAGGTGACCAGATGGAAGCATGGAAAATGCAAACAAGGGGCTGGAATTTGTTTTTTCTTGTTTCATAAGAATTGGGTCACATCAAATAGATCTAACAATTGGCAAGTTTAAAACACAACTATTCTTTCATTTTGCAGTGAATAACTAGCCCTTACACACTGCTGTGAGATAATGTAGCTATAAAGCTGGTGTGGACAGATATATCCATGAGAGAAGAAATTTGCTGGGGTCTTAAGGATCTGGGACAGTAACTCAGAAATATCAGTGTATTCTTGCCCTTTTCTTATGCTTTTCCCTGCATGTGTAAGCCCTGTTGGGCAGGTGAACCTGTACAACTGCTATTTCCTGGCCCTGCACAGCTGCTATTTTCTTTAGTGTAAAAAATAGCTCTGGCAATTGCATGTTCTGATATCTACAGTAATAGAGCTGTTCAAACAAATCTTGTAAATTGGTAGCACACCAACAGCCTGGTCATTAAGCTCTTTCAATATTTGGTGTAGTAAATACTTTTTACATTTGGCTACATTTGGTTTCTGTGCCCTGGAGAATTTTTGTTGATTGATTGAAATGATTGATACTTCCAGGAACAGGGCTGAATTCATGATGAGATAACAGTGAGATAACATTCTAGATAACTGGTTTTGTGCTGCTGCTTCCTCAACTTGGGTGAAGCTTAATTAGAGGCCAAGACTTGCTTTCTAATTTCTTCTAAGTAGCAGGTGGACTCCTTTTTAAGATTGCTTCTCCTACTGGGTGTGTGTGTGTGTTTTGGGAGGCAAAACCTGTGAAAACTGAGTTTCCTGGCCAATTGGGTGTTTAGAGATTGATGCTGGTCGTTGGATAACATGATAGTACTGCTGGTCTGCTCCTGGCTCAAGGGTGGGTGCAGTGATGTGTGTTAAGCATGGAGTGCTTTGGCTCAGTTCAGAGTTCCCTGTGTCTCTGGGACATACCCAGGTGCTTTGCTGCATCCTTTTCCTCACACACCTGCCAGGGGTAGACTTGGGAGTTTGCACTTGGATAAATTGGAAACTGCAGAGGGATTTTTCAAGATCCCTCCTTACAGCTAATTAAGAAAAAGGCAGATTTTTCTAAGAGATCAAATTGTTTGGAATTTTTTGTCTTTCCTATTGATACCTTTTCAGCATGATAGAAGCCAGTTGTGTGGGCACGGTGGGGTGTTTGTATGTGTGTGTGGCTTTTTAAATTTAATTTTATAGAAATTCATTGTAGACCTGAACTGTCCAGAATAAACTAATCTATTTGCAAGGTGTGCTCTGAAAACATAATCAAGCTTTTCCTAATGAATGCTGTTGCATGTATGGAACAGAAAAGTTTCTTTTCCGTCATAAAAAAAGTAAAGCATAATATTTGATTACATTAAATATACACAATTCCTTACCTACAGTGTTGATGTAGCTGAGGAGCTTGGAATATCAGAGATGATGAAAATAGCTCCTGGCTAACTGTAGTTCTGAGGGCAGTTGAAAACTGACTGAATTTCCTGTCCTGTGATCCAGGTAGCTTAGAAACACCCTAAGTCAAACTTCTGTGTATTTTTTTATTTACTGTGTATTCCTCATAATATTTTGTTTTCCTGAACTATGTACAGTGTTCCTGAGTGACTGACTGGGATATTCACTATGCAATGTAAAATCAGTATTTATCCCAAAGGATTTCTATTCATCAGTTTTCTGGGAATATGTTGGTCATTTGGAATGGAGTAACAATATTTGCTTTTTTTTCAACACAATTTTAACACTGAAAAAATTCTCTAAGTAGTTTTGGGAAATTACAGTAATTTCAATTTCAACTTGTGTTTATACAATATAATACCAGAAAATGATGCATATAATTCTGCTGTCTAACAATATTTGTTCTGTCTCCACCTTGAAAGTGCATAGATATTTCTATTTGTACACATGTATAATTATGCAAAATAAATGCTCAGTTATAAAATTATATTCTGAAAAGAATAAGTCATTTGCCTTTAATAAAACACTTTTTAAGAGTCTCTGATAAGTATTCTTTTTTTCTTGACAGTCTGTGGTGGACGACTGGATTGAATCATATAAACAAGACAGGGACATAGCACTTCTGGATTTAATCAACTTCTTTATCCAGTGTTCAGGATGTCGAGGTACAGAACATGGGAAACAAGTTGTATAGAATAAATCTGACCTACAAACATGTGTTAATGCAAATGCTCTAAAGATGGGGAATACTCTTGGATTGGTGCTCCTTGTGTGCATGGTTTGTATAGAAATATTGTCTGCTTTCCAGAATTACTTGATTTAAAGCTTGTTTGTCAAGGGCTGCCCTTTCTCACTTTGCTGTCATGATGCTAAAGTGTACAAATCCTCACAGAGACATTCTACTCATCATCTGCAAGAGACAAAAGATCTGGTACTCCAGGTAGGCATAGCTTTATTTTCCCATTCTGTTTCTTCCCAATTTTTAAATTGAAAAAAATAGTAAATGACTATACCTTAACTTTGATATTTTTTCTTTCTTTTTAGGAAAATGATTTTTTTTTTAACTGAAGAGGAAGGAATCAGGCTTCAGTTCATAGCAAGAAAGATTTCCTGTGGATGAAGCATCAGTGTTATTTGTTCCTCTCTGATCCTTTATCACGTCAGCAGCGAGTGCCCTGCCTTTTATACCCTACTTAAGCAGTCTCCATTACCAGGCATGCAGCAGTCAGCCACTCCAGCATTCTGTTGCCACACTGTGCCTTCTAATGAATTTTTCATGTGTTGCCTTTTTTCTGTTAACTCAGCCTTGAAGAAGAGAGAGCTCTAGTCCCTCTGTAGTGCCCAAAACCAAATTATTTACTGTTTTCTGATGCTTCCTAGAATTTACTTGGAATAGAGTTGAAAATAACCCACAGTTCAGAAATTCTTTTTCTTCTTTTTGTATCTGATGTGGGAACACACCTTTAAGCATCAAATAGTCTGGATAGAAGTCCTTTTTCTTCCTTCTTTGGTATAAGGTGAAGTCTTGAGCAGTTAAAAGCATCAGAGAAAAGAAATAGGAACCATCAGCAGCTTCAACAACCTTTTTTCAAAGCTGAAGGAAATAAAGTTGTTTTGTGGATGACAGGAAAGACTGAAGCTCTGGGAGCATTCTAAAAGGGCTGAAGGTGGGAGCTTAGGTTACCAGCCAGTGTCAATGTCTGCACTGTTCACACAGAGACCATGAAACATTTTTCGGCTGTGTTTGGCAGCTTATGTGAAAGTAGTAGTATTCTCTGTGCTTTTTCCTTTTTTTTTTTAACTCTCTCCTGAAATGTATATATGAGAAAAAAAAAAAAAAGGAACCCCACAAGAATTTGGGCAGCATTAAACCAAAGGCATCTTTGGCCATGTGTTTATATTGTTGATGCAAGCTTTTGGTAAAGGCATGTCAGAAATATCTTCATTCCTCTGCTGCTCTCTAATTTATTCTCCCTTTCTTGCTCCTCATTAGAGAAAGCAGCACTCTGATCAGACTCGTATTTTTTAAAGCCCTTGTTGGTGAGTGATGCAGGCTGAATGCCCACTGTCAGCCATATGCTGCTGGAGCAAGTGCTTCCCAGAAAAGCTCTCTGTGACTGGCTGGGAGGCAGCAGCACTGCGAGTGCCTGATGTCATTGACTTACTTGGCTTTTCTTTGAATGGTGACTTTTCATTTTCACTGCTCTGCTCTGTATCCCAGGGCTATCTCTGCTGAGCTTCTTTCAGTGCCTTCTGCTCCCAAACAGCAATGGTAGGAGGAAGGAAGCAAAAATTTCTTATCTCCCAAGTCTATAGTGTGTGTGGGAGATTTATCTCTGTGCTGGAATCTTTGCAGTGGCTACAGTAACAGCTGTAGAACAGGGTTAATATCCTGGCAAACAGTGCAGTTCTTTCCAGTTTCCAGTAATATACTTGTTTTCTAGAATAAATAAGAGCTTATCAGAAGAGAGTGGATTTTATTGGTAGTCCACTTAAGGTAAAGTGCATACTAAGCTGTCCTTAATGGAAATGAGAAATAGGGGGGTTGTTCTGTGTTTTGTGAGGGAGACAAAGATTCTTTTTCATGGGATGATCATATGTTATGACATCCTTATTTCCCTTTAGAGACTTAGTTGACATTCTTCCTTATTTCTATTCCTCATAAATAACCACCCCTTGTGAATCTCAATGATTGCTTTATCTTCCTTAATTTTCTTCTTTTCAGTTTGCTCCACTAACATTGTCTTGGATTCTCCAGCCTCCTTTCCCAAAGTCGGATCTAAATGAAGACTGATAATATACCAAAATTTGTGATCATTAACTGAAGGGAGGAGGACAGCTAACTTGGGATGAAGTTTCTCAGGAAATAGTGATCCTAGGTTTATAAATCTACCATTCAATAGTGCTTAGAATCAATTGATATCTAAATATATGTAAATTACATTTAGCTTGATGTGTCTTTCAGAAGTTTTGAGCAGGTGGAAGTGTGTGTGTCCATTTACTGGCTTTAATTAGAAATTGAAGCACCGAACTGTTTCATTTAGCAACACCATTGACCCCGAAAAAATACCCCTCTATTTAGAGAAACATTGATTTTTATGTATTTGTCCCATTCTCTTGGGCAGCACAGATGCTTGAATGAACCCTTTGGCGTCTTCCAGCTTTGCTTGGAGCTGTTGCTGAAATGAGAAGTGATCTCTTGTAAATATGAGGAAGCAGGTGTATTATGTAAATTGTTAGTACTAACAATGGTTAAATTAGTGGCTTCTACAGGTGAATGTAAAAGATCTGTGCAATTTAAAATTCAATAAATATGCATTCAATAAATATTCAAGCATATCTGTGCTTTGTCAACTCTTCTGATTGTCTATTTAATGTATGTCCATTAAAAACGCAGGAGATTAGATTTTAGTGTGACTCCAGTAATCTTTGTGTTTTTAGAGTGGTATTTGGTGTAAATGAGAAGTTTCTTCTATTGAACTGTCAAAACATCTCAGTTCAATAAGCAGATTTGCATGGTTACTTGTCATGTCATCCTTCCTCTCGTTTGCCTGCTCAATCTGTACATATGTTGCCTTTGCTAATTTTGATTACAAAAAAGTTAAATGATTATGTAAAGAACTTTTCTTTATCTTGCTTGCTTTTTCCCTTTGAGAATACAAAAGAGTCCCTGTCTTTCACAGCTTATCTGTGTAGTCTTTTCCATCATATTATGTTAAATTTCTGTTGAAGAAAAATGGTTAACAACGACTTATACATTCACTCATTCACTTTTTGTTTCTGACCCTTTTAAAATGTGTTGCTTCTTCTAGAGGAAGGGTCTTGTATAAGATATTACCTTGAAAGGTGAAAAGGTAAGTGTTAAAATACTACTTCTTTGTGGAAAAACAGCAAAAATGCTGTTTGCAGTCCTTGAAAATAAAACAGGTATGTCTGTTGGTAGTTGGTGTTTATTTTCCATGGGATTTACAATCTGCAAAGCAGGTGGTGGTGTATTTACTTATTTCTAAGGCAGGAGTGAAATTTCAGAGTTTTCATTATTAGGTAACAGGGAGCTTTATGAAATTAACTTGTAATGATAAAGCACTTTTTTCAATTAAGTGCCACTGGACTGGGGGTGGAGGTGTATCCACACTACTGAAATTTCCATCTCCATTGTTATACTTTGGTGTGCAGCATTGTGGATTCAGGCACCCTCCTCCCTTGCAGAAGTGTTACAGTTGAGTATTCAGAGTTTTCTGGGGATTTTTGTTAGCTCTTTTCCATTGCTTTCCTTGTAGGAACAAATTTTTGGTTTCCCCCTTTTTTCTCTTTTTCCTCTGAATGTTTATATAAAGCAAAGCATTGAGTGCTGAGCTCTGAGCTGGTTGCAGGCAAACTGAAATGTCTAATCAGCAATATGTACGAGAGGTCCCAGAAGGATTATAACTGTGTCAGTGTGATGCTGCATCAGGGCTAATTATCTCTGCCTCTCAGACTGAGTAATTAGCTCAGGTATCCTGCTCTGCTGCTATGACAACCAGGCTGTTTCCATTTCTGGAGCTCCCTGGATTTAGAGCTGACTTGGGTATCTGCATGGCTGTCAGCTTGTGCCTTCTGTTATTGATAGAAAACAAACAGAAAGCTCCTCGAGCACTCTGACCTTTCCACATTTTAAAGGCAGAGAGCCATGCTTGTGGAATAAATATTTTTTTTCCTAACCAGAAGCAATTAGTGGTTGAAACAGCCTCTTGAGCTGTGAAGGAAAACCAGCCACTGAGTCCATGGGAGAAAAGAAGCTTTCTTTTGCAGGGGAAAAGGGTCTCACGTAATTCAAGAGGAAACTACTTGACTGCTTTCAAGTGCACAGTGAAATTATTCCCATTCCTTCTCTCCCATCCATCTCATCCATCTCCATCATTAGCCTTTTCTCTCATCTGTTTTATGCTGGGTAAGCCAGAAACCTGTACATTTTTAAGCAGGTTTTCAGATGTGGTCATTGATGAGCAAATACTCCAACTGTCACCTGTCGGCCTGGATTGCTGGTGCTGCTCCAGGCTGGGTTTTTCTCAGCTGTGAGTAAGCAGAGATCTGTCTGACCCTTTCCCCAGGACTTAAAGCCAGACTCCTTTGTGGAACTTTTCCTGTGAATTAAACACTTGGGGTTCCACATTATCTTCCTGCTTCATCCTTGAGTGCCTGCTTGTTTCTCACCTGTTCTAGATCCTCTGTCAAATTCTGATTGAATGGCACAAACCCTGCCGCTAAGTGTAGGAGTTCCGAGTTACCTTGCTCATTTTGGTTTTTATTAATGTTCTATGAGCTTAATTAAGGGCAAACTAATAGATTTCTGCTTTGCCAAAGGAAATTGAAGGCTAAAATCAGGAAAAAGCAGCATAGAGTAGCCATTGTATGGTCTGGCAAAAGCAGTGAACAAGCAAGCTCTTACTTTGCTGTTTGAAAGAATTCCAGAAGCAAATTAGCCAGGAAATAGTGTTATTTACTCTGATTAATAATATTTTAATAAGGGGATCTAACATGGTAATTAGAGAAATGGTCTAAAAAAATGAGCTGTCCTTGGTTTTTTTTTTTGATCAATGGAATAGTTGTTCTGTACAGGTGGATGTTATGGACTACAAAGAAGACTTTGGTAAATCTTAATTTTCTGCATATGGGCCTTTTGCAAGGAACTGCCCAGAGTGAGAAATCTGGCTGACCTTGGCATGTGCTAAAAAGCTTTACCTCTTGAGTCATTCAGTTACTATTAAGAAGTTGGTATCTTAAATATTTTGTATTGTGACCAAATTAGAAAATACTGAAATTCATTGCTTTGGAGCTTGTGTTTTTATTAAGTGTATAAAGTCTGTTTTCTCACAGTTTCTTCAATGAAATCCCTTTCAGTGTGTGAATATAGGGGAGAATGTTACAAAGTAAGAACTAATATACATTTTGAAAAATTGTTACTTATTTGTGTAGGATTTAAGTCCTAGCAATGGCAAGGATTCCTAAAATATTTTGTATGCATAGTATAAAGAAATAAATGTACCCCAATAACTATAAAGCAGTTAAAAGCATGCTGTTAACCACATTAAAAATGGGAAGATAAGACTGTAGGATGGAAATGGCCTGATCTTAATTTCATGTGTGGTGTAGATAAACAGGAGCTGAACTTTGTACTTCTTGGTTCTGAGCCTTGAGGTAATTTTTACAGTGTGTTTATCTTGAAGTGAAAGCTTACAAAATTCAAACTAAAAGTAGGATGCAAGTGGCTTGAGTGGAAGGTAAATCAGATTGCTAGGCATACATTAAATGTTTCATCAGTTCTTTAAAGGGCTCTAGGTAGGGTTAAAAACTTCATATCAGACACTTGACAATTAATATGGTTGTGTCAAAATAAATTTTTTGTGAAGAAGTACAAATAGTTAATATCTGTTGACATTCTGGAAATTAAAGCTTTGGTTTTGTTGTGTGTATAGTTTTAAATCAAAAAGGTTTTTACTATTTCTTTGTTTGCTGCTGAATGTATTTGTACTTGTCATCTCCTGTACTTACTTCCTTACTATTTCTTTTTCTTCTTCTTTAGCTATTCAAAGATTCTTTAGCTATAAGGAAAGTAATTGTAATTTCTTTTTACATTTTTTTAAACTCTGCTTGTTCCTGTCTTCTGGGGATGAGAAAGGTTGAAAAATTTAAAAAAAAAAAAACATGTGCAAGTGTAAAAAAAAGTGTTGAAGTAGTGCAATACATTTTATAGCCACCTGTGAACTAATGGCACCTTTTTCCCAAAAGATGTATCCCGCTACTTTCAAAAACAAGTGGGAAAAAGCCAGAGAAGTTTACTTTTTGTGCAGGAGACATGAAGGAAGGGCACACTGGTTTGTTGTTTGAAAATCTGAATGAAATACCTGCTGTGCTGTGTTCTGACTGCAGTCCAAGGTTTCCCTCTACGAATTGGTAGCAGGAGCAACAGCAATTTAAACCAAACATGTTTTTCTTTATTATTTGCTACCTGAATATATCAAACTATTCACATTGCATGTACAACAGCAGACCAAAAAGGAGCTGGCTTAAAATCAGCTATTAACTAATCTATGGGTATGAATCAATATAAATTTTAAATATTTTAAAATAAATTTATTGAATTAATTGACAGAACTCATGGTACTAGAATATTTTAGAGCAAATCTATAATATAAGGAAAGACAAATTAGCTATGAAATGAATACTGCATTGCTAGTTCTGTATAATAAGTTCAAATCTCTGCTGAAAATGAAAGCACTCCTTGTAAGCTTGGAACAAAGTCTGTGTTCTGCCCCTGTGCACTACTAAGTAAACTCAGAGCTTGTAAAATTATTTTTGGCACTGCTCATTGGAGAAAAATTATGCAAGGAGTTCAAATACTATTGCTTGTTTTCCACGATATTAATTTAATTACAACCATATTGATCTGGAAAATAGGGCTGCTCACATGACTACAGAGGTGAAACTTGAGGAAGTCTCTCAGTTAGGCCATGCTTTTAATGCTGCAGCTTTTCAAGAGAAGAGCAGTAAATATCTCTTGGTGTTAATAACTCTGGGTAGTTGCTGCCTTACTAGCCAGATCTGTGTCATTTCCTTTTTATTTATGTTTTTTTCTGTATTATACAAATTTATTGCAGGAGGAACACTCTCTGTACTAAGCAGAGGAGTAAAAGCCTTAGTCTGATTTATTTTTGCAGTATTATTCTCAGAGTAGTGAACAAATTATGTCAGTGTATGAGTTTGCTAGCTGTGTGTGAGATACATTGCTGGATTTACTGTAGATGACAGGTGCTTCCTGAGAAGACAAGAACTAAGTATAAAAAGCAACCAAGTACAACTGGATCTTAGATCCTTTCTGACTGGATTACAAATTGGGAAAGTACTCATGTCTCTGGCCTTTCCAAACATGCAAATTCTGCCGAAGATTTAGTCAGAGTTTTTTCAGACCAAGGGTAGGAATTAAATTGCAAAAAAGATATTTCTCTCAGCAAACACTGTAATTACAGTTCTCTCTCTGCATTAATGAAGCCATAGACTTATTTGATTAAGTGTGGGACTGATACACTGCAGTAATTATTTCTGAAGAGAAGAAGATGGGGATGATAAGAAAGACTCTGTATCCTAATGGAAAAGTGATATTCTCTGGCACAAAGAAAGTGGTTAGACCAAAGCAAATATTCTGTTAATCTGCAGGCATTCAGGAGTAGCTGGATATAAGGAAAAAACAAACAAAAAGGTTGGGTTTCAAAGAAGAGACATCCTAAATTGGAAGAAGTGGACTCTGAAGCACATCCAGTCCTGCTCACATTCCACCACTGCACCACTTGTGGGTATTTCAATACCAGATTGAATCTTAAGTCCTGATAAACAAAGGAACGAGATTGAACTGCCATAAATTTTTTATCTGATTTACAAAGGATTTAATCTTAGCGATAATGGTGCAGAAAGCCAGGCTGAGTTAATCTTTGTTCTCAAAATTTGTTAATTAATGTAATTTTTTCTCTTTTTCACTTTTTCCCCCCCTTTTTCCCCTGTAATTTTTTCTCTTTTTCACTTTTTCCCCCCCTTTTTCCCCTGAAGATGCCAGGCTTGTGGGGCTGGGACCAAATAGTGGAGGTTTGTTGTTGATATAGAGATGCAGAAATTTGCCTTACTGGTGTCATATGCTTATTCTCAAAAAATAGGAAGAATTTTTATTAAGAATAAATCAACAGCTTATTCTGATGTTTCATTCTTTAGTATATTTGTTGTCACCTTCTACCTAAACCCATGGATTAGAGTTTAATTGTTAATGTTTGTGTTTGGAGTTGCTTACTCTTCTGTCAAACAGATACTTCTTTTTTTTCTCCTTTTTGTGGTGTGTGAATACAATTGAGCTGTAAAGATTTTTGAATATTTTCTCTGTCCTCTATTCAGCTCCACTTGTAGCACTTAGAGGAGAAAGTGACAAACAGAAAAGGTTCCAGCCCAGACCCATTAATAGAAGCATTTGCAAACCATTTTGTGTAATAGCAGTGATGGATATTCTCACTCTCAAATTTTAATATTCAGCTCTTTTTTCCCCTCTGGTTTCCATGGTAGCCTGTAACAGCAGGATTGTTCTTCAACTATGTGCTGTGTGTAAAAATCACTTTATAGAGCTCAGAGCTGGCTACTTCCTTGGGAAGAGCAGGCTGTTTTTGGGGAAGGGGAGCAGTCCTCAGCCTGGGAAGGGCTCTCTTCTGCCTGTGCTGAGCAAAGCTTGCAGTTCCTTCTGAGTGGAAACAGGGAGAGACATCACACTTTGATGAAAAGTGCATTTAACCCTTAGGGAGTTGGAGACTTTGATCTCATGCAAACAGTTTATGGTGGCAGGAATTGTGAAAGTGGGCAGTCCTCCCTGCATTTCTTTATTACTCTTGTCAACCTGTAATATCAGCAACCAGATATAAATGTCACAGAATCCCAGAATGGTTTGGGTTAGAAGGGACCTTAAAGCTCCTATTGTTCCACCCCCTGCCATGGGCAGGGACACTTTCTCCTATCCCAGGTTGCTCCAAGCCCCATCCAGCCTGGACTTGGGCACTTCCAGGGGTGGAGCAGCCACAGCTGCTCTATGCCAGTGCCTCATCTCCCTCACAAGGAGGAATTCCTTCCTAATATCCCATCAAACCCTGCCCTCTGACAGTGGGATGCCATCCCTCATTGTCCTGTCACTCCAGGCTTTTGTCCAAAGTCCCTCTCCAGCTCTCTTAGAGCCCTTTTATGCACTGGAAGGTGCTACAAGGTCTCCCTAGAGACCTATAAAAATTAATTACATGTATGAAGTCTCATTTGTAGGGAAAGTGCAAGGAGGAGAAGAGGAAACTGAAACATCTGTAACTGTGGAATGAAAGATGGAAAGGTAAACTTGTGCCTTTAAATGCAGCCAAGTATAAGGGGAAAGGAAGAAATTAGGGATTCTGAAAATTGCAGGAAAGGAATATGTTCTTTTTAGGACACGTCCACAGAGGAGCTTAGGAAGCAGGAGAAAAGAGAGGCAGGCAGGCATACATCCCAGTGGTTTTGCTTTGCTTCAAGAGCTAAAATAGCAGTTTTCTTCTTTCACCCTATGAGCACAGTGCTTTAAGCTACTGCAGAATGATGGAGCCAGAATACACCACTGAACAGGGCCAGAATAACAATCTAACTCCATTTTTGAATATTCTCATCAAGCAGGTGATCCACAGTGTAACACCCCTTGGTGTTTATGTTGTGAGCTTCAAGGACAATTCATGGGGGAAGGACCAGAAAGCAATTGATAGCTAAGAGTCTGTGTTGACAGGAATGAGAATGTAATCATGCCCAAAAAAACAGGTACTGTATAGTAAACTCAGCCTTCTGGTTAAACTAAAAAATGTGAGTGTGTTACAGGAAGGCAGCTAGATACTAAGGCTTCCAGACATCTTAAACTTACAGTGGGGGAGAGGGAGACTGAAAAGTCCTAAAAGGAAAATTTGTTGAAAGCTGTGGGGGTAAAAATATTCTTTGTTACAAAATACTGCAAAAATTACATGGCCCTTACAAGATAAAACACTTGATGAAGGTTCTGTTGCAATATTTTGTTTTAAAAAATATTGTAAAGCAATATTTTGTATTTTCTTTATTTCGGTTTTTGCTGTATTTGTGTATTTTCCCACTTTAAAGATTTTTTTCCACAAAGCTGTAAGACACAACCAGAGGAGTTACAGGGTTGGTTAACCTGATCTGGTGGAAGGTGTTCCTGTCCGTGGCAGGGACTTGGGACAAGATGAGCTTTAAGAGCCCTTCAACCCAAACCTTCTGCGAGTCAGCTGGCTCCTTCATTCTGTGTCTTACATTTGTGTATCTACCAGGAATTACACGGTGTGTTTACACAGCCGTTTTAATTTGCAAGAAATACAGTATTTCAACTATTTCTGGTTGTTAAATGTGTAAGGTAGAGGATCCAAAGCAATGGAAGAGGAGTTATAACTAAGAATTTAAGGCATTTTTCTGATTAAACATGCTTTACTTGCAGTGCTCCTGTGTGTTTTTCTTCTTTCCTTTTTCCTTAGCAGCACTTGATTAATTTCCCCCCTTGAGTCCACTATCTTTATGTTAATTAATATACTCAGACTCTTCATTCTCTCTTGTATTTCATCTGCCATTTATTACTATTTGTCTTTCAGCACTCTTTTCAGGGCCTGCTGCTTTATTACTTATGCAAAGTTTGGGGTTTCTAGTATTAATAAGTTTATATAGGTGAATCTTTTTTATATTCTGCTCTCATATACTCCTTAGTGAATCTTAGACACAGATTGTTGAGAAATATATTGTATGTTGAGCTTTCCTAGTTTTCTGCTCTTATTTCTACATTCCCATTTATATTTGTCCTGTCAACACTTGCTGTGATCTGTGTGTGTTCCAGCAGTTTATCTTCTCTCAATTCTGAGGTGACAGTTCTCTCTTGCATTGTATTTTTAGAAGCATATCCAGACTTTTATGGATTTTGGCTCTAATATATGCTCTCTCATTCTCTTACCCATGCCAAAACATGTTGAGCAACTATTCATTGTGTTGTTTTAACTTCACTTTTGATATGATGCTTCCTCTTATTTTTCTATAGTAGCCAAGTTCCAATCAAAAATTTAAAAGTTAAAGTTTTCCTTAAGGGCATTTTATCAACAGGGTTTCTTCTGGTTATCTTTGTAAATCCCTTTTAAGTAAAGATCCTGTATCTGCTCTGGAAATGGCCAATCCAGGAACAGAGTTATTGATATCAAAAGCTTTTGAGGCAGTGGATAGAAAAATCTGTGCCACTCCTAGAGGAGAGGTTTTTCAGATAACATGGGACGTGTTTAATCCATTGCTGTCACTGGTTTCCTACTCCTCCTCAAATTGCTTAAAGACTAAGCTTAGCATATCCAGACTTCTTGAAGTTCATGGAATGGAAACTTGAAGTCCTTGACTTTTTCTGATAGATACATATTTCCAATAAGGAAAAAGCAGGAGTGGAGCCTCGGCCCTCTTCCTTATGTTCTCTGGTAAGGAAGGGCCTTTTCCTGCTTTGCCCTTTGTTCTTATGTTTAGGGTTTTGCATACCCAAAGGACGGTGCCACACTCAGAGTACCTGGAGATACAATTGTTTATGTGCTGCTCTTTTGTACATTCATCCATGAGACTGCTGGGACTATACCTGGAAAATGGGGAATATGCACTTAGGGACCATCTTGGAGATAGTTTAAATTGTCCAGGCTCCTACAAGAACCTCAGGAATAAAAGCAAGAGCAATTTGCAGCATCCTTATCAACCCTCTTGTAAGAACCCCCCTTTGCCACACTTCTTCCTGGATTCATTGGCTGCAGCACAGCTGCACACTCAGAGGGACAACAATGTCACCTCCACAGCTCCTTTTCCCTCCCCAGATCACAATGTCACCTCCACAGCTCCTGTTCCCTCCCCAGATCACAATGTCACCTCCACAGCTCCTGTTCCCTCCCCAGTTCTGGTGTCTGTGCTAATGAAGCCACACACAACAGCTGACAGCCATGGGAGATTGGTGACTCACCAAAGCTGACACACACACAGACTAAGTCAAGGTTACACACAGCATCTGAAATTTAGCACTTTTTAATTTCTAAGCACAAAGATAAGGGGATTCTTTTATGTGATTTCTCAAATTCTTTGTGTTTCCTTACAGAAAAAAAGCTCTATACATGTGTTCAGATAGTCAGAAGGTAAAAGGGTACTTTGGGATGGGCTAACAGCTAAGAGGAAGTGGGTTGTTGTCCTAGAAAACAGAAAGAAATAATTATGTGAAAAAGGAGAATTCCTCTCATCTTGCCTACTTTTAAATGAGGAGAAAGGTAAAGGCTTTGCTTTGTGCCAGCTCAGCTAATTTTTCATTGTGTTTTCACATGTCATTGTCAGTAAATGCTTTGGTCTTTAATATACTCTAAAGTGATTTCATGAGAAGCAGAAGTAATAAAGAGGGATTTCAAATGTATCTGTGTTCAACTTTCCTGAATTATACAAAGCATCTGAATGTGCTCATGAAGTGCAGGATATATGGAGCTGTGTGAGACACAATATTTTGGAATTTTTCATGCTGTGTAACTCCAGAAAAGTTTGGGACACACACTGCTGGGCAGGAGGTGGTTGTGCTGCAGGTGAAGCTGTTCTTGAAGAAGCAGCAGCAGCATTCCCTGTGTGTCCCTGTCTGTCTCCAGCTCAGTGAGAGGCTGAGATTAACAGAGATTGGGGTCATGGTTCACACTATTCCCCAATGACCTCATTGGCTTCCATTCAATGACCTGCTTTTGTAAAATTCATTGAGGGACTGGGTATCCATGACCAGTCAGGTTTGGTTAAACAAAAATATTACAATTAATTAGGCAGCACAGTTACAGACACAAGTGCACCTAAGTCTCATTTCCTTCTTTCAGGTTAACAAAAAAAAAGCATAGAAATGTTGCAGGTAGAAGGTGGCTTTCACTTAAAGAGGGAAATTAAGTGTTTTAGATATAAGTTGTTTCCATTATGTTTCTGTGTCTCCAGTCTCACTCTTTGAAGGATACCAGCTTTTCTCATATTGACAGATAAAGTTCTTCACCTTTCTGCAGCAGCTCTGCAGTGCTTACAAAGCCTCTGTTTTACTGTTGTTTAATGTCTTGGATCCCAGTCAGCCCTGGCCTTGTGGCTCTCTGGATGGTGCTGTTGAACACTGAAAAGTAAGGATTGGCTCTGGGAAACCTGGAGCTCAGCAGTCCCTTTGGTGTGCCATTGCTAATAAGGTTTGGCACTATACAGATCCCAAATGCAGACACCCCTGTAGTCCTGATCCTTCCCTTCCACGTGCTGGAGCAGCAAACAGTTACAGGAAAATGCAGAGGCTCTGCACTGAGGGTATTTCTTCAGACCTGTGTGTGGGAAGCTCTCATGCAAGTAACAACAGCTTCCTTGAGGAAAATGAAGAAAGGGCAGTTTTCTCAAGGGATAGGTGGCAGCTGAGCAAGGAGCAGAGTGTGATGGTCCATCAGCAGCTGAAGGGACTCACATATGGCTTGCTGAGCTCTGTCAGATCTTTGGCAACTCCCAGGTTTGGCACAAAAGGTCTGGCCTCTTGTTTCTCTCTTTCCCCCCCCCCTTAGTTTTCCTATTAGATACCATGTTTTGTGGACTCTAGAGCCTGTCACATCAATTGAAAAAAATTTAAAATTTCAAAATCTCTAGATAATTACTTCTCTTTCTGTATTTTTTAGGACTTGTCTTTCATCTTCCCTACTTTACTACTTCTGAGAAATACAGGTAGAAATAAAAGTAACAGATGGCTGAGGAAGGGATTAAAGCTCCATCAGGGAAAGCAGAAAGACTGAGGGAAAGAGGACAGACCATGGCTATCTAATCCTGTGATCATCTTTTGCCTCCTGACTTTCTGGGAAGTGGAGGTACCATGTTTTATGGCATTTTGTTTTATGAGCCGGAGAGATGTTGACACTGAGTAACAAGAGGTTTGTTTCTCTGGTAAAGAAGATACCTTTTAGCAAAAACATGTGAAGGCATGTAGCAATGCTGACAGCCTGTGTGTGGGTTACTGCTGAGCTCTGGGAACCTGCAGATGGAACAGGCACATCCATAGAAAGTAGAAGGAAGGGTGGACACTGAAGTAAATGTCCTTGGTTTCTGTGAAAGTGAGCTTGAAGTTCTTTGAAGCATGAAATGTGGGTAGGTGTGATGTAGTTAAGGGAGTCAGCCTGGATTTCCAGGAGGCCTTCTGGGGAGGAGAAACTGGGCAGCAGCCTTGCTCAGCTTTAAGAAGGCTGAAGGAGGATCTTGTTGCTTCTTTCAATTATTGAAGGACTAGAGAAAAGGGGACTGCAGACTCTTCACACAGTTTTATGACAGTAACAGACACGAGTTGAAATGTGGGGAATTCTGATTTGACAGAATGGAAAACATTTCTGCCATGAGCTGGCCAGGCACCAGAGGCAGAAGGGCTCCCTTTGTTGGGTGAACCCAGTGTGGGTTCACTGACAGACTCACCTGGTCTTGCTGGATCTCTGCTTTGGGAAGGGTTTGGACTAGTGACAGTCAGGAATCCTGCTACCTGAAATTATTCTACTATTCTAGACTTCTAAGAAGGTAAGAAGCTGTGATTTTGTACTTCTGTGGACAGCATTTGGTAAAAATCATAGGAAATAGAACAGGGATAAATAATACTGTGTTGAAATAGTAAGTAGATACTTACTGCTTTTCAAATTGGTGATTAACCTTTTAGCTATCCAGCAGAAGGCATAATAAAGAATCTATAGTATATGAAGCCTATTCCAGTATGGTGGAATAGAAATCCATTATTTTTCCTTTGAGATGCACTCAGTCTTTTAAAAACTGCTCTGGGGTTTATTGTAGAACGTACAGAAGTGGTAGAAATAAATTGCTCTCCCTTGCAATGAGTTTATCAGACAGATTGGATGTTTTCAAGGCCATTGTTATTACATTATCTCACACCTGAGCTTGTGTTATAGCAAGAGACAGCTGGTGCCAAGCCTCAGCTCAGCAGGTACTTGTGGCCAGTGGAAAACTCCCCAAGAGCCCAGGACTGGGGCTGTGTCCCAGGGACAGGGCACAGGTAGGATGCCTGTTGTTAGCAATGGCAGTACTGTTTTGTCTCCATTGGTAGCTACAGAAATGCTTACACAGCAGGAATGTGCTCATGTTTGGGTTATCAGGCTCTTGTCCTGCCCCACTGAGAAGTGTCTTTGCCCTGTCAGATCAGGTGTTTGTGCACACAGGTTCCTCTGTGAGGAGGGAAGAACTTGTGCTCACACTGGGCTCCTCATTTCAGAGGGAACCTTTGGTGGGGGCCTGTTCACAGAGTAGGGGAGGCGGGGGAGAGCAGATGTGAAAACAGCCTGTGATAAAGGCACTCAGAAAGAGGAGACAGACCTGAATGGACTTAGTGCAAATATTTACATTGTTGTATCTTACACTTAACTTGGAGCTCAGCCTCCATACTACCTGTGTTTATATTGCTGGATTTGAGTCACGTCTGACAGCAGGCAGCCAAAGGCTGCTTCCACACATGCACTGATAAGTTGTAGTTACTCACATTCTGCTCTTGGAGCCTGCTGTCATTGGGAATAATCTGAAAATACAATCTCTGTGCTTGGCAGAGCTCTGAGAGGCCAAGTTAAGAATTAGAAATACAGAGCAAGTTTATTTCTACATATATTAGACACAAAAAATCTCTCTCAAACTTACATTGCACCTGCATTTTGAACATTGAATGTAATTATGACTATCCCACTTTCTAAAGGATATATAAATTTAGAAAGAAAAACAAAAGAATGTGGAAAAAATGGCAAATAGAAGAATACTTTTTCATGCATTGCAAAAAGATCCTGGTTTATCAAATAAAATGATCAAGCTGAAGTTTTAGAAATAGAATGAGGTACCTTCATAAGGAGTGGGGGGCTAAACTGCAGGTTGCATTCATGCAGAGTTTTGTGGAGATGGAAATTACAAATTAATTAAGAGATGATGGATCCACTATCAGCTGTTAAATCCAATAATCACAGTGTGCCTTAACACTCTAGAGCTCAGGAAAACTCTGAACTACTGCCAAATGTGAGATCTGTGTGATGCTGACTTGTGCTTGCATTCTGCGTAACACCCTGTGCTGATTGCTGAGTACAGGAATCCCGAGGTTAATTTGTTTCATCACATCCACCAGGAAGGTTCTTAACAAACATCTGCTTAGAGCACGTGTGCAGGAAGCACAGCGAGAGCAGTGCTCACAGAAATGAACCTTGGAGCCAGCCCTGGGGGAACAGGTGGGAACTTTCAGCAGAGCATTTCCTGGATGTGTGCTTTTACCTCTCTCCTCAATGTGGGTGTCCTCTGTGGGCACAGACTCCTTGTGCAGCCAGGCTCACCTGGGGCAGTGCAGGGCAGAATGTGGCTGTGGGGCCACTGCAGAGCTGAGGCTTCCAAGAGCAAAAGCTGTCAGACATTGCCAGGAGCAAACTGCTGCCTTTGGGGCAGCAAAGGCTCCTCAGCTCCTCACTCATGTTCATGTCACTGACTGCTGCTCAAAGTTACCTTACAAAGAGGTTGGTGCCGTATGAGAATTGCGACTTTCAGTCATCAAAGCATGAAAAGATCTCTCTTAGGAAATAATTCAGTGAAAATACTAGATTGCAAGTTTAGTGTCTTTGGTTAGTAATTATGTGGCTTCATGTAAATCATCTCTGTGAGGATGCAAAGCAGCTTACACTTGGCAAGTGCAAATGCTATAGAGCCATTTCAAACCAGCCTTATCAGCCATAAACCCAGAGCTTTAAGGGAGTTTCCTCTATCAAAATTGTAAAACTTAAGCACATGAAGTGTACTGTTTCTGATGCACTAAATTATGTAGGCCTACTTTTTTTTCTACTAGTAGTCTGGGGACTCAGCATGCTTTCTTGTTGAAGAGCATTTTACCAGTTCCTGCCTATGATATCCTTTGGCAGTGTTGGCTGGCAGCTGTCAGTCTAGCTGTTCTAAATAATTGTGTCACCAGCAAACTATCTGCTCCATTATTATCCTTTCTTTCAAAGCATTTATATCTGCTATGGAACATATTTTATCAACATCTTCTCATGGAAATATCTGTTGGTAGGTTCATTCTGTTCTGAAAACTGACCTTTTTTGCTGTGTCTGTTTTCCTGTTTTAATCTGAAAACTTTTCTTGCATATGATTATTGCACATCAGCTCCTCTAAGAAAATGAGAGATCATTGTAGGATTTTGAAAATGTCTGTATTACATAAATGTATGACTTGTTGCTGGTTATTGATGCCTCATGGAGCTCCCGGGGAGTTGTGAAGCATTACTTGACAGTAATAACATCAACCCTTGAACAGACACACCAGATCTGTAGTACAACACCTCCCAGTCTGACACAGCAGTCACATTTGATGGTGTGTAGTTCTTTGGATCACTCCTGAATTCTTTATTTTTTCCCTTTTTTATTCTTTTGACATTCAACATAGTTTAAGCAAGTAACAAATTCTCACACATAATTGCAGTTTCAGAATTTCATAGAATCTGTTTTCTTTAAAGTAGGGATGAAGTTTCTATCTCTTTATACTATAAGAATATCTACTTTTTTCTTTTCAGCAAGTGGAATCCACTGACTGGATTGTCAGTGGCATACATTGTTCTCTTCTTTGGAAAAATCTCTGATTATCTTCAATATATTTCTTCCCATACTTGTAATGAGGAAATAAGTGCCATCACTGTTATCTTCTTTGGATTTTAAAAGATATTAGCAGTTCAAATAATATTAAATGCTAGTTATGTATATAAAGTTATCAACTTGTTAATCTCATTCAGAACTTTGAACTTTTAAGTGTAATACAGAATTGCACTTAAAGTGGAACAATTGTCATTGAATTTGAGTATCAGAAATAGCAAGGATTTGATATTAAATTCCACTGTATTTTACAGTGACCCCTATGTTAGTAAAAAAAACAATTGATGAATCCTCCCAGATTTACTGAGAACCTTTAATGATGCTCCCTATAGATATTGACAGTATTAACATTACTGATTGTTTTAAGCACAGACTCATGGAATTGTTTAGATTGGAAAAGCCCTCTGACACTGCTGAGTTCAGCCCTTCAGCAGTTTTCATGGCTGTACTGTGTATAAGGTCTTCACATTGCAAAGAGAGTTCCCAGAATACATTCAGACATAATTTTGGGTTTGCTGTAGGAGGATAGACTTCGGTGAACCATTAGAATTCTTTTTAACAGTTATCTGTGATTCTCTGTTTGATAAGGTTTTAATTGCACAAGACTGTACTTACTTTTCCACTGGGATTCCTGCGGATTCATTCAGTAAGAGTTCGCTGGTAAAAGCTGCTCTAAGGATGAACTGGCTGTGTGCCTTATAGGAAGCCTCTGTCTTTTGAATATTGCTTCACTGGCAGCAGAAGTTGGGCAGTGTAGAGTCCATGCAGCAGGAAGAATTGGGGAATAAATCAGTGAAAGGATCTTCTATTCCTACATGTGTGGAAATTCAACCAAATATTTATACTGATGTCTTTCTCAAGTCTTGACCTCTGGTCTTAGCAAAGAGTTTCAGTTTTTAGGGACAGAAATCAATAGAAAGTCAGGAGCCCTGGTGGGATTTAGGAGTCTCAGCATCTATTTGGATATGTTTCAACTGCTCCACTACTGCTTCTATTTAAATGAATGATTAACATCTATGGATTCCAATGAGGTAAGAGCTACTTCAGTGTTCTTACGTGATCCTGAGTGAGCCACAGAAAATGAACTTTTCTACTTGCCTGAGTAGTTTTTGGGTAGATTTAGACAGCTCTTTTCTGGAAATAGTCAGTGGAAGTGCCCTGACCCAGACTGAGCGCTGAGAAATCGTGTGCTCCTGATGGTTTGACTTCAGTCTTCATCATCTGTCACAGGGAATTTGTCAGTACCACTTCTCAGATGATTGAAAACTGCACTTAAGGACATAATAGAAGTGGATTATTTCTTATGATCTAAATTATAAGTGGGACAAAAGGTATAGGAGTTGCACATTGAATGATATCAAGGGAGATAAATACTGCCCATCCAGCAGTTCTGTAATCACCATCCATCCTCACAAATGTTTTATTAAACTTGCCCTCTCCTGGCAATTTCAATTAGGTTCTGGTGCTGTGGTCTCCACTATTGAGTTTGAGCTGATGCAAAAGAGCACATTGTGTTCTTCATGTACTTTCCTGGGCAAATTTCCTTGTGTCTTCTTCTCAATGCTTCTATAAATCTTTCTCCTTTTTCAAACACAGTTCATGTGTTTGAGAAATCAGTCTAATCAGCTACCATGAATTTAAGGTACTACAATTAATCCTCCTTTGGCAGGAGATTGTGGGCTTATTTAATATCCATTCACATCAGTCTTGAGCTGCAATTTTCCCACTGCTTTTCTTGCAGCTTACTCAGTGTGGGCAGGTGATCTAAAGGAGAAGGAATGAAATTGTCTGTGTAGCTTTGGTGAATAAAGGTCCTCATGATGAAAACTGACCATGTAGTATAGACAGTATGTGTCATAATATATAATTAATTACCATCAGCAGTTTACATTTTAGGAGTGACTATAAATGGGCTCCTAGAGCTGATGTTTCTCTCATCTGACTTTTCTTTTTCCTGTAGAAATCCCAGAGCTGCCACATGCAGGAGGCATTGGAGTGTGGCACTTGGTGTGATGGTGTTCCCTGACTGCCAGCAGTGGCCAGTGCCAGGACCTCCTGTTAGCAGCAGGAAAGGCAGTCATGGGATCACCCACATCCCAGGGGTAACCCTGTTTAACTCCTGCTAGTGAAGGCTGGTTGGTGCTGAGACTCGAGAGCTTTTGCATCCTGTAAAGCTCTTGGAGATCTTTATTATTGCTTTGCTTTTACAGGACTTACTAATAAAACTGGGGTTTTTTTCTCACTCTAAATACATGTTTTCAAGCCACTGAGTCCACTTGTTATATCTCCCAGAAATATTATATCTGGTTTTGTACACAGTTTAGGGTTTTTAAGGTGTATTCATCCAGTTTTGTATAGGCCCCTTTAGTCTTTCTCTTCTCTGATTGAAATTAAGTTTTGTGCTCTGTATGGGTTTTTTGTTTTCGCTCATGTTGGATGATTATTGACAAATTATGTTGATACTTGTTTTATCTGAAAGTTAAACTGGATTTTGGTCATTAAGGAAATATAGTTATATGTCAGTGAGAAGACTTTTTAGAACACAATGTATGTGAATAGGTTTTAACTGAGAACTTAGTCCTGAAGTGAAATAGGCTTCTCAATTTTTAATGGATTAAGACAATTTCAATTCTCTGCACTAAATACAGAGTGGGAGCTTCATGGCAGAGGTAAAACTCAGCTTAGAAAAGGATGTGAAGCGATTTGAATAAGGTAAAGATTTCTGGGATGCATGCCATTCCTCAGTTGTACTTTACAGACAATCTGTTACATATTAAGGATTCACCTGAAAATGGGAAAATTTTGCTTTTCACTAATCATAAAAACTATGGGTTTGAATAATGTTGACCACTGCAATGTTGAAATGTTGTGGTGTCACCATGGAATCTGAGCAAAGCCTTCGTAGTATACTTACAGTGTTAAATGAGTTTGCCAGAAAAACAAATGGGATCTGGCACAAGTCAGACCAGAGCCATTGCCTACTGCCAGCCAAGCAGAAACACTCCTTGTGCTTTCCATGACTTCTGTAAAATGGGTCCTGAAAAGTGGGGGAAAGAATGGGACAGGACAGTGGGTAAGTGCTGTTCTCCACTCGGGTGCTTGCTGAGGCTCCCTTGGCAGCCCTTGGAGCTCTTGCCTACCCTGGCTGTGACTGCAGAGAAACTGAGGCTATGGCAGGTTATTAGAAGCCATAAATAGATAACAATATCGTTGGGATCAGGGCTATAAACCAGTAAAATAGCAAAGGTCAGTAGGTTCCTCTTTGACTGAGGGGGATGCTGCCAGTGGGAAGAGCAGCAGATACCAGCATGCCATGAGAGAAAGGAGCATTTCTGCAGCAGAGGGGTTTTGCAATAGTACCTGTTCACTGCTCTGAGGCATACTGGGAAACCACTTCATTTAGCCAAAACAAAGCTTTTAGGATTGAGGGAAAGATTAAAATATATCTGCATGTACAGATGATTTTCAAGCTGAGAAAAAATATTTTCATCTGTCACATGGTGGTATTCTCTTGGGTTCCTGGTTTTATGTTGATATATTGCATTAGTAATTGTTTGTTAATTATATGGAAATTACCATGCACAAATTCAAATTGCCATTGTCAGAACTGAGGTTGGCAGTATTACCCAGTATGAAATAGATAACAAATATTATTTCAGGAAGAAACAAAGGCAATTCAAGAAATCAGTATTTCATTTGCTGTGTAAAACTGTACCAGTACTAACATAGACTTGGTGTGCTCTAACTGAGCTTGTATATTTTGAAATGCATATATTTCTAATGCTCTTTTTTAAAGGAATAAAATACCAGAATGAAAACATTTGCATAATATTTGGCATGTTTAAATTATCTTTATTTATCCTTTGTAGAGGGACTAATACTGTTAGCTGTTAAGTTGCTTCTATTATGGTCTGAATTTTTGAAGCCATGCAGTGGCTTATTAATCCAGTTGAATTTTTTGAAAACCTGAGAGACTTAATCTTTGCAACGTTAATGATGTTGGGATGGATTTTGTAGCTCTGCAGTTTGCTTAATTTTTCTGAATTTCCTCCATTAACAAACGAAGATAGTGAAGTGATGAAGAGAAGATCATGCAGCAGCACCAAAAAAAAAACTTTATGTTGCCCTGGATTGTATGGTTAGATATTTAGATAGTGTCTAGTTGAGGAGGCAATAATATGTCAGAATACTGTACACTGATTGAATTTTGATCGAGACATAAGAATTTTCATTTATAGCTATCGTGTTGTTCTATTTTGAATTTTGGTAACTTTGTTTTATTTACAATGAAAAATTATTCCTATCAACTCCAGTGTTCAGATAACAAGGAAGAGTGGAAGATCTTCATTAAAGAATAACAGCGATACAGTTACTGCTTCTGGTGCTGAGCTGGCTCATGTCTTGGCTGAGCTCTTTGGAGCCTTTGGTGTGGAAAGCATGCCTCAGTCAATAAACCATGCTGGTCCTGGGCTGAGCAGTGTGAAAACTCCCAGTGGGTGCATAGAGAACATGGATATCTGTCATCCAGGGGACTCAGCATGGAAAGTGCAGAACCTCCAGGAGTGGCTGTGAAAATGAAAGATGGTGCTCATTTGATTTTGCAGACAAAATTGAAAACCTTGTGCAGCTGCAGACATGACACTAGTACTCCATGGTTATCACTGCTTTACCACTTCTGCTTGGCTGCAAAGAGTGGAAGGGTGGAAAATGATACTAATTCCTCATTTGGAAGCACATTACAGGACAGATGAGTCCTCTTTCCCTACTTCTTCAAGAGACAGCTTTTTTCAAAACATCCCTGTTATTGTTGTACTCTGCATACTCTTATGTGTATCACCGAGCTGTTTGTTTAGCAGCAGAAAAAATTGATGTTTTGATGTAGCAAAACCATGTTGTGTTAATTTCTTTTGTTCTTTCATTACATTATAGGTACGGTAAGAATTGAAATGTTCAGGAACATGCAAAATGCAGAAATCATAAGGAAAATGACAGAAGAATTTGATGAGGTAGAGTATACAAATAGTTGTTTGAAGTATTATGAAATATATTACCATATATTTCTGGTTTAAATTAAAAATGCAGTGGGCCAGTGGATACATAATGTCTCAGTGGGGGAAACTTTTGCTGACAAGCAAAGCAGCAACTTCAGCTGTTGGATGCAGAGAAGCAGGGCAGAGAGAGGTTCATCAGAGCAGGCAGGAAGAGGAACTGGAGAACCCTCATTCTGGGTGCTGAACTTCAGCTCTTGGGAGTGCCTCTTACAACAAAGAGCTCCAGATTCCTGACACCTCAGATTCATGAGGCAGGATTACAGCATTCTGCTCTGTTTTCTCTGTGCAAATTAATGTTTTGTGCATTTTAAATGGCAATTTAAACAAAATAGAAACTTGACATGAAAATTACCATTTTGGAACAGCGATACAGAAAGAAATACTCTTTCAAAAGATCTGAGCATTTTGTTTGAAATAAGTAAATTACAATTCAGACTGGGTATCTTCTGTCAAAATAAAAGTGTTCCTAATGGTGAATGCTTTTTAGCTTTGAGATTTTTGAACTGTGTTTTCTTTGATTTTTGGTGTATAAAGCACTGAATATTCTGAGCATTCATTTTGTTTAGTGAGGAAAACTAAAGCTGGAGCAGGTACTTCTGTAGGACAGCAGTGCCTCTGACCAGTTCTAAATGAAATGCCAAGGCTGTCATTCAGAAAGTTAGGCATCCACGTAATATTAACCTTAAGTGGATGGAGAATGACACAAACGGTCAATCACACAAGCCTTTTTTCAGGTTTTGACTCTAAGTACTTTGAAATATTCCTGCCTCATCCTTTGCTCCCACTTCCTAACCAAGGATACAAGGAAGAGAATTGAGTCTTGATACTTCTTTTGGACTATACAGAGCCAATACTGCAAGTAGAAAACAATTACAATAGTGTCTTTGCAAAAGTGGTTTCATGCCAATAAGCCTCCCTGTTTATTGAAGAATAATGTGTTGTTTTTATTTGTTATTTTCCCTTGGCTTGAAGGAACAGGATGATGTTTATTTTAGAACCACAGACCACAGTGGGTACACCAACATTAAAATAAATTAAACGGGGACACCTTTAACACTTGATTTTTTCCTTCTGTTGTTCTGCAGGACAGTGGTGATTATCCCCTGACCATGCCCGGGCCTCAGTGGAAGAAGTTCCGCTCCAACTTCTGCGAGTTCATCGGGGTGCTGATCCGGCAGTGCCAGTACAGCATCATCTACGACGAGTACATGATGGACACGGTGATCTCGCTGCTCACCGGCCTCTCCGACTCGCAGGTCCGCGCCTTCCGGCACACCAGCACGCTGGCTGGTGAGTGAGCTGCCCGTGCAGGAGTAATTGTCATTTGGAGCCCTGGCCAACGTTAAAACTCTGGGAAGCTTTATCGAATCCATGTACCACATATGGTACAACTATATTTAAAATATTCCTTTTTTATTTGGAAAGTGCTGAGGCATGTAAGGATTCCTGTCATCCTGACAATCAGTCATGCTTATGTCTTGTATTTTGTTATTAATTGTTCATTTGTTGTACAGAATGTTGGAGTAATTATGTATTTTAGACTATAAATTTATTCTAAAGAAGTATCAGGACAGTTGTATTATCAAAGAGTTTCCATTCACCAGAAAAGATAATCTGTGCCTTAACTCTGGAGAAGCATAAGGTTTGGAATTACTGGGCCATGGTTGTAGGGCTTCCTGTCTTCTGCCTGCAGCCACACCACCTTACAGTGCAGCTGCCTCACCTAAGGAAAGCCCTGGCTGTATCATTACATAGAAATGGGCTTTCCTTGTGTATTTCATCACACCTATATGAGATGTCTCCTCTAAGAGGGATGAATTGCTCTCCACAAGGAACTATTTTTCTCAATTACAAAGCACTACCGGAGTGGCTGGCTTGGGTGTAGGTGTCTACAACTGGTCATGTCAGGTGATAAGAAATCCATCTTATTGCAAGCTTCATAGATCATACCAGATATTTGAAACTCTTACAGCAGACATTTGTCATAATCTGAATGTTTCTATGGCCAGTATTTTTTACTATTTAGTCTTTCCACAATCAGCCTCATAGACATTTTTTTCAGTTTCAAGTGCACCAATACCCAGTGTTAAACAAATACAATCAGAATTTATTTAAAATGTCATCTCTCATTATGAATCAAAGAAAGAGGCAGATTTCCAATGATATTGAAAAAACAACTCCAGATTTGAGTCGATTTTGATCTTTAAACTGAAACCCAAACCCTTCAACTCACAGTGACTGAACTCCTTTGGAAACACATTCCCTTGTGTTCTTCACCACACTTAGCAATGGGATGGTAAAACTGTGAATTATGCAGGCTTAAGCTTCCAGGTTTGGAGTTTCCTCTTCAAATTCAGTATTCCAAGGTGAGCACTGTTTGAGCCTAGATAACCTGCTGGAAATCCATGCGTGTTATTTAAACTATTCCCTTCCATCTGATGCTGTCTGCAGTACCGGGTGGTTTTGGTTTGCTGTTTTCTCAGGCTGAGGTTGATTGGTTCATAGGGAAGGGTTTATGGAGTGAGGCTTGCACTCTGGTCCCTGGGAGTGATTGGTCCATTCCTGCATGGGGTGAATTTTTGGAAAGTATGAGGAGCTTGATTAAAAAACAGGAAACAGAAGCACTTAGAACAGTTATTTCCCAAGACCTGTGCTCTGTAGAATAAAGAGTTTCCACTGTTTGGAATGGATTCTGTAGCTAGAAGCTTGCCACAAGAATAAGCTGATGCTAAAGCTGAGGTTCATCACAACTGACTGCAGTTACTTCAGCCACTTCTTGCATTAATGACACATTTATCTAACATTGCATCACAGATGGGAGCTGCCAAGAATCTCTGCATTTACCAGTGACAGTACATGCCATTTATTTATTTATTTATTTGCTTGTTGTAACCAGCTTGAGGCTTTGCTTTGATTCCACACATTTCCTTCAAGCTGTTTTCAACATTTAATTGTGTTGCAGTCCCAAGGAACAGAGGTCAACATGATGCCATGGAGCTCAGTCTTGATAAAGTTTTTGAAAAGCTACTTGTAGACTGGCATTTCTTCTTGAAGGAGTGTTTGTAGGTCCTTGTTTTCAGTTTTCCTCTATGCTAGTCAGTTGGAATGAGAGATGATTCACTGTAGGAAGAAGTACCTGTAGGTTACCAGTTTCGACCTGTAGCAGTGCAAATCAATACAAGTTGCCTCACTGCTCCGTTTGTGTGGTTGCTTTTCTACCTGGAAGCAATGCTGCATATTCTGAGGAGCATGCAGAGAGGATGTGATAGTTTGTTGCCTTATTTTGCTGTTTTTTCAACATTGTAAAATGTGTTGTACTATGTAACCACACAGAACTTGGGGAAGATCCTTATTAATGTTTTTTTTGTAAAAAGAAATTTTAGTACTGAAAAGCAGACATGAACAATATCATATCCAGCATGTGTGAAAATAAAAATTGCATTTTTATATGGCTGTACAGCTGACTTTAAAGCAGTGTCAGACCTGCATTCAGAGAAGCTGTGCTGTAGTCCCTTGTGAACTGAGCCAACTCAGCAGCCATTGGTTAAGGTCACCCTTAGTATGGAGCCATCTCTGCTGGCCCTCTCCTGTGCAGAAATGGCTGTAACTCCCCAGCAGCTGCCTTCATGGTGCCCTGATGCTGCAGGCTCACATGCTGGCTCCCTGGTGCCCTCAGAGTTTGTCTGGAGCAGACAGCAGGGAGCACTGCCTGCAGCTGAGTGTGGGGTACAGACTCTGCTTTCTGACCATGGGCCACTTCCACCTGGGTGGAAGTGCCTATCCAGGTACTGGGCCAGGGTTGAGAGGCTTTTTGCTGTGAGTATGGATCTGCTGAGGAAATATTTTCTGAGCTCTGACTACAGGTAAAGAGTCATAATCTGTCTTGTGCCTTTGCAGCTATGAAGCTTATGACTGCTCTTGTGAATGTTGCCTTAAACCTGAGCATTCATCAGGACAATACACAGAGGCAGTATGAAGCTGAGAGAAACAAAATGATTGGCAAAAGAGCTAATGAAAGATTGGAGCTGCTGCTTCAGAAAAGAAAAGAGGCAAGTGAAAAGACAATTCTTTTTTTCCTGGTTCATGTGCATTCCCTCCAACAGAAAGCCCAGGGTGATTTGTGACTTGAGTACCACAGTGAGAAAGAGCTTAGTTCTGCAGTGGTGTTTGTGTGATCTCAAGCAGACTACTTAAATCCTGTACTGCCACTTTCAGTTGAGTTTGTGGTGCTGTTCTGCATGCAAAGGAGAATTCTCTTCTCCAGCTTCTATGAATGACCAGGCAAGAAGAGACTCAGACTGTAAGCAGTCACTCTTCTGGTGATGCAGAAAGATTCTGACAAGAGGATCACACATTCCCTCCCAGTTTTCCCCTTGATCACTGCAGTTATTCCACAGTGTCTCATTGCTACTTCTTTTTTAGCTGCTTTCAGGAAACACTGTGGAGTTGAGGCTATAGCACCTGTTCTCAGGGAGAAGGAGCTAGGGAGACATTAAAGTCGCCTTTAGTAAGTACCAGCCTGGCATTAGGTGAGAAAAACCATTAGAAGGTTGCTGTAATCATTCCTCAATGAAGTATTATATCACAGGAAACTTCAGTTTTAGAGGTGTACTTAAATTTAAAGTTGATAAATAGAAAATTAATACACATACATCCAAACAAACATAATGTGTAAAGATGCCAAGTAAAACTCATAAGAGAAATTGAAAATCAAAGTTTGTATTAGATATAAATTTATGATTTTTAATTTATTAGTTTTGAATTTTCTCTACCACTGTTTTACTCTGTGGCAATTAAGACTGTCTCAGTACTTTGCTTGTGTGCACCTTGAATTCCTTTAGGTGTAACTTTGATGTGAATTGCTTGACTTTGTAGTTTTTGTCTGGGGATAATTACAATTACATATTTTTATTTTACCCCTATGACTTGTAGCACAACTTTATTTGGTTTGCATAATTCTTGAAAAGCATGCATTAAAGTACAATGCAAAAACAATCTCTGCTGCCTAAACTGTGAGAGAAACATTTTAAATTAAATATTAAATTGCATGTGAGTTCTAAAGCATTGTGAAATGCAAAATAGCTGGAACAGTGTTTCTATTCCACATTTGTTGATTGTTGCTTTGAATTTGCAGAGAACAAAGGCACTAATTGCACTGATTACCTTGGGCTGGTGGCTCTGTGGCTGGGAACTCCTCTGTGCCCGTTCCCCCAGCTGCTCTTTCAGAGCTGCAGGACATCCTCTCTCTGGGGAGCTGTAGCAAGGATGCCCAGGCTGCACAGGGCTGGGGAGCCTTGGCAGGAGAAGGAACATACTGTATATTCCCACTGTTTAAATACTCTGTTTGACAGTGGCATTCTGTGCTGGCACTTCCTCAGTTGATTCTTTGATGAAGTGCCATCCTAACAACCCCTCCTGAGCTCATACCCGTGCATGTATTGGTCCTCATGAGCTGACAGAGCGACAGTTCACCAACTGAGTGTGTCAAGTTAATCTGAAGCAGAGGAGAGGGAGCACTTCCTGAAGTGTTTCAATATCAGGCCATCATCTACAGGTGGGAGAGCCATGCATGGAGCTCTGTCTTATCAATGAGATTTTCAGCTCAAGTGGATTATTTATGTAGCAATATGCCACAAAGCAGAGAAAGTTGTCTTTTTAATATCTGCCAGTAGTAATTTAAATTTTGTGCTTGTCATACATGTCTTTTTGAGCTTCCACACCTGCTTGCAGAGTCAACAACAGAATGTTTCCCTCATTTTTTACCTCTGTTTAAGACGGGGAATGTTAAATCATTTTTGCATTGGTAAGAGCAGGAATCCCAAGACAAAGATGTTCCCTCAAGATACTTGAAGTTACGCTCAGATTCAAGTGCATGATTTAAAAAACTTGAAAGTATAGACAGCAGTTAGAGTTTCAGATAAAATTCATTACTGAATCTAAAATACATTTGAGAATTATATCCTTTAAATGTTACTACACAGAGGTAAAAGCAATCCCACGTGGACCTACTGAATCTCTATTCTGCTTCCACACCAGCTGTGCCCCAGCATCTGGATACCTGTACCAGATGATAATTCACCATGTTTATAGTGAACTGTAAATTCTGTGCAGAAGAAGAGGGAGGAAGCCATCTGTGCTGTCCCTTCATTTGTGCTGCTCAGGCTTCTACAGTGCTGCTTCACTTTCCACCCCCAGAGATGTCAAGGGATACTTTTTTCAGAGTCTCAACTTTCTCATGGCTCAGAAAGTCCATCCTCTCCTACCTGTCTTCTGTGGTATGGTTTTATACCACGAAATCATTCCCTGAGTTCTCTGTGAGCTCTGGTAGCTTTTCAGAAAGCCTCCTGAGGCTTCTTTGTTCATTCCCATCCTCATTGTACTGCACAGCCTGTGCTAGGCTGTCTCTACCTCCATGTTGCTGTGGATATTTCCCTGCCTGTAGCCTTTGGAACCACCCAGCTAAGGGGTGATTAGGAACTCACAGTCCCCTTTGGATTATGAATTCTCAAACAAGCATTTAGTCTGTGCAAATTTGGGTTGAGCTGATGCTGCAAATAGTGCTTTTCCCAGAGGCCATGTCTAAATATGCTTGGTTCATGTTTGCAGAGCTGGTGTGGACCCAGCTCTTCCCTTGGTACATAATCCCTTTTACTGTAAAATTAGTTTCTTTGGCAGCTTTCTGACAATTTAGTCAAGAGCCCTCAATGCCTTGGTTTCTCCACATGCAAAATGGAGACAGCACCTCCTTACACTTCAGTGAACTGGGAAGCTTCACTCCCTGAGTTCTGAAGCTACTTCAGCTCATACCTGGAAGATGCAGTGGAAATATTTGGCTGAAAAATAGAAGCCCTTAGGGGAAAGTGTTTCAGAGCTCATGCCATTCAGGAGGTCAAACCAGCTGATTTTGCCTCTGGCTTTGAAACCTTTTATCTGTTAAATATATACATCCACAATTATACAGGCTTAATTATTTTATGCATATGTGCCCTTCACCAGCAAGGCTCTGTTGTGGTTTTGCTACTGTGAGAGTGTGGACAAATTTACATTCCCACATTTTGGTGCTGTCCTTGGACTGTAATGAACACCTTGATGGAAGAATGATGGCTGCTCCAAAAACTGATTGGATAAAATTGGTGTCATCTTATTAACAAAGCTGCCTTTAGGTGTAATTAAGTTATACTTAGTTTAGTACAAGATCTGACAGTATGAGAGTACTGTAATTAATTCCAAGTTTTGTTAACATATTAATTGACACAAGGTAAGCTTCCCATAGTACTTGCAAAACGTGCTCATGTTACTCAGGAAGTGAAAAGATTTTTAAGAAAATGCTCTTATTTATAAAAGCATGCTCATAGCACCTTTTCGTTTGGAATTAGGTTTGGTTTCTTGCAGGCTCAGGCCTGGATGTCAGGTGTGCTCTGGTCATGGAAATCTTCCTGCTTCTGAAACCCAGTTAGTGTGGGTGCTGAAGTTCAAGCAACTGACAGTCTTTTACTTAAGTTTGAGAATGACTTCAACTCTTTTCCTTAAATAGAACATTAATTTTTTCAAAACTAATCTGTAACCAGCTTTGTTTCTGCAGCTGTCATTCATTCAGCTCTGTGTTTCCCTGTGAACACAGCACTGCTGAAATTACTGCACACATTGTCTCTACTTGTCTCATTTTCAGTAGCAAAAGTTTATGATCACGTCAAAGAACTAATTTGAGAGACTAAATTGATGTTTGTAGTGAATGTTAATTTTCTTCCATTAAGATATTGCATATATAATGTAAATATTTGTATGTATATGCCCACAATATAGGCATGTGCTGGAAAAGCAGTGGTGAATTTACTCAAGTGCTCTTCCATGGTCTTCTAAGGTTTCCCAGTAGGGAAGTGTAGAATACCAAATTATTATAAATAATGATCTTTTATTTATTTTGTGTTTTGTTTTTCACAGCTACAAGAAAACCAAGATGAAATCGAAAATATGATGAACTCTATTTTTAAGGGTATATTTGTTCATAGATACCGGTAAGAAAATGCATGTTCCAGTAGGCCCTGCTAATAAAGTGTGGTCATAAGGAAAGTCAGGGGCAGTTCCTGGGTTAATTTTCCTCTGATGTAATATTCTAGATGCTGCAGGATCACTGTCAAAACACTTGAAGTTATGGAAGAATATGCAAATTGTAACCTCTATTAATTACTCAGTACAGCCATCCACACAACTTTCTTTTAATTCAGTAGAGAGCTTTAAAGGGTTGTGGGAGACATGGGCTTTGAATCTTAGCATTTTGAAAAGAAAAGTTTTCCATGTTGGAAGCACAAAAATGACATATCTTAAAAATAATCAAATAATTACTGTGTATCATAGGATAGCAGTTGTCCTCCAGCCTGCATTTCCTTTTGTATGTCTTGGGTGCAAACTGCAAATTTGGAATATGGTTTACCAGAGAACAGTAGTCTTGTAAAATAGATTTAGGGTTGTTGTGTGTCACAAGATGTCTCAGAGCATCTGCATCACCTTGGTGCATCCAGCTCTTTAAATGTTAATTGACTTGCTGAAATCAAAAGATAAAATTCCAGGTACCAAACTATGCAATTAACTTTTCACATTTCAGTTCTGCTTTAAAAGTTTATAATTTATGGAGTCCTTTAGGAAAATGGCAGGATAAAAGGGTGTATGAGAAGAGGGTTGGAAGGTGAAGAGTAACCCATAGTTCAGTTGGAGAGAGGGATGATTGTAATTTGGAGAAAAGCACACAGGAAACTGGGAAGGTGCTCGTGCTGACAAATGTGTGAGTGTGAGCAGCACAGTGGGGTTGGAGAGTGTCTCCTCAGTACCTGAAAAAGGTAGAAAAGTTCATGGATTATGGTCTGGAAGCCTTGAGCTGCTTGGCAGCAGGAGGATGGGTATGCAGAGCCAGCAGGTACATGAGTGTGCTAGATCAGTGTTGCACTCACACCATTTTGTAAGGAGAGCAGCTTTCATGGCATAAGTAAAACAGCTGAAGAAATTAAATTCTAAGAGTGTTTCCATTTTTATCCCTTCAGAACTTAGTGTATTATATCAAACAAAACATTACTTTAAAATATCCTCTCAGTAGTTCATGCTCTTGTGTGGGACTGGAAAAAGACTCAGCCTTTTGGTGGTCTGCATTGTGGTACTTTTGCTTTTTCTTTTGAAATCCTCCTTTTGTAAAAAAGTTTCTTTTTGTGCTTCCTGCCACCACTAGTAAAGACCTGATTTTGCTGATGTTACTGTAAAAAAGGAGAGGCCAAATCAATAAACTCCATCCATGCCCTGGAAAAAGGTGCCCATGGTGGCCCTGTTAGACCCGTGGGGAATTGACTGAAATCAGACAGGTGGTGGCACCACTTGTGCCACTGTTCAGAGGGGTCAGGAGGAACCTGTTCCCACCCAGAGCCACCTGTGTGAGCACAAGCTGTCCCTGAACTTTTGGGAGTCCCCAAAGAGTCTCCTACAACATTCACCAAGCTGTGAGTAATGATACACAACAGAGGGCACAGAGTGACACTCCTGCACTCACAGCTGCGTGAGAAAAAGAGGGGGAAAAGGTCTATGTGAAACCCAGCTAACAGACAGCAAAGCCCCGGGGGATAAAATGTAAAGGATTGTGAACTACTATCTGCTTTCATAACTTCTTAACTTCTTGAACCTTCCTTCTCTCAAATAGTTCAAATTATTTATAAACTTCGCATTATTTTACAGGCCTTAGACCATGAAAGTGATGATTTTGAAAGAATGTTATTTTAATTATTCCCAGAGAATAAGTTCTATCCTTCAGTATGATTCAGACTCAGCCACAGTGATTCATGCTTAGTGACCTTTGTAGCTTAAATAACAAGTTCTTGACCTAAGCAAAACTCCCAAAACTCTTTCATTCAGAATGTGTCTTCTGACAAGTGTTGCAGTGAGATTATATCTTCTTTCTGTAGACTGACTTGCAATTTACTGGAAGATTTCAGTCCTCACTTCTCTCATCAAGATTAAAAAAAAAAAAAAAAACAAAAAAGATTTGCAGAAATAGCTAAATAGTTTTCTAGGTATAATGCTGGTCTAGTGTGAACAACAGATTTGGTCAAAGCTGACAACCACTCCAGCAACCCTGAGGAGCACACTGCTCTACACCTGATATTTCCCAAATATCCCATCAGAGACTCTGTGGCTCAAGTTCAGAATACTGCTGGCCCTAATCATAATTATTGTGTGTGCTGTGGCATGAAAGGCACACTGAAGTGGCACTTGGAGTGGCACTGGTAAAATCTGTTTCCTGACACTGCTGTGGTTTGTCCTAAGGTTTATGGGCCTGCCTTGTCAAGCCAAAATTTCAAAAGGAAATGCAGAATTTCTTACCTGAAACCCTTTTGTCAAATCCTTTCAGAAGCTGCATCATGGAGGATCTCTTTGCCCAGAGTAGGAACTTAGGCTGTGAATATTTTCACCTTGTAGACCTTTCTTTGCATTTTGTGCTGAAAAGAGAGTTAAATATATTTCATGTGTAGATATGTAGATGCCACATCAGTTTTCATTTCTGTACTGGACCAGATTCTCTTTCTTTCTAGAAGCATTTGGCAAGTAATACAAACTTACATCACTAATTTATAATTATGATAATTAATAATGCATTCATTATTCCAAAAACACTTCCAGTGCAGGTATAATTAGTATTTGTATGTTCTTGTGTCATCCAGAAATAATGGGTATTTTCAAAAAGCTAAACAATTCATAGTGACCAGAAGCTAAAATGTATTTAACTGTATAAAAATTAGAAGAAAAGAATTATAGTTTAATGACAAGCAATTACCACATTGAGAGCAAAGGTTCAAAGATTTTTTTGGCTGTATTTTGTTTGATACAGCATTATATGGGCATTGAGTCTGTGTTAATGATTCCTGCAGGAACACAGGTGATTCTGATCAGTGATACTTGCCTGGAAGGTGATGTCGAGTGGGAAGTGGTGTCTCACAAGTTGCCCTGCTCCTCTGGCAGCTGGAGTCTGTTTGCTGGTCTCACATCCTTGATTCTGCCTCATTTCAATTATACTGGAGATGTTAAATTCTTATTGTATTAAATCTCCTATTAAGTTGAATAGCTTTCTTCTTTCTTTTTTTTTTTTTTTTTTGTTTTTGTTTTTGTTTTTGTTTTTGTTTTAATTAGCAGCTTGGAGTGAGTGTCTGTAGTGCTGAGGGATCCCTGAGAAGGCTTTTGAATGAAGAAGCAGTTTTTCACTGTCTGCCTGGGGAAGCTTGAATGCACTCTTAGAGAAAACATGATTCTTCCTGCTTTTTGGCTGTCTGTCTGCATGATTAAATAGTTGTTGACATTTAGGTTCTTTTTGGTATTGCCATTAAATTCTTCCAAAACCCTTTACAGTTAGTAAATTTATAAGGTGGTGAAATAACTTACTTGGATGTGAGTACTCAGGCTGTCATCCCCTAGTAATAATGTTTTCCTTACTACTTGGTGTTGCTGCAGACTCCCCATTTTTCTGGTTTTCTTATTTATGTTTACTAGTCTTTTAGGTTTTTCTGTAAGTCTTGCATACATCCACCTATACTTTGCTTTTAAAATAGTTTGCTAGTAACATCATCGAAGAGAATTGCTAATCTAATTAAGCACTCACAGACACACATATATGTGTGTTTCTGTGACTACAGTCATAGTTTAAACTAAAACTTGTCTTCATTATGACTGCCTTTCCTGTAAGGAATTCCGTTTTTAAGCCTTGAGTGTGATATTTAGCACATTGGTCCTTACACTACTTAAACCTGTTTGAGAAATCCCTGATTAGGACAACTTGTCTGACGCCCTGCCCTGCTCCTAATGCAGCTTGTCTCCATTGTGGATTGTTCCTTACCTTGGTTCTGAGGTTACAGAGGCTTCAGGAAGTTGGACAGACCAGGTTTCCTGATGCTGTTGGGAAGCTGTTAAAATTAATGTTTCTCATGGGCAGAGAGACAATGGCAGTGGTTTGGGGCATTCACACAAGTGTCCCCCCCAGGTTATTGCATTAAATGCATTACATGCTGTTTATGCTTTCCTGCTGTTGCAGCAGTAGAGTTTCCTCCCTACAAGTTGAATTCAAATACTGAGACCTGCCTGGAGAAGCCCCCCTGGCCATGTGTGATGCTGGGATTGGTTCATGGTCCCTGTGGGACCCAGGGGTCCAGCTCAGGGTCTGCAAAGTCAGGGGCAGGACAAAGGCACTGGATCAGCTGGGGCAGCCTGCAGGAGGGCAGGACATAGTTCCAGTGTGGAGTCACCAGGGGCTTGCTGCACTGGGTTAGGGCTACGAACCTGTGCAGTGTCTTGACCAGAAGAGTGAGTGCATTTTACTTACATTTTGTAAAATTGATTCCTTTGAGAACAGTACACTTTTTCGTTTTTGCAGTTATTCTCTTGCTTGAAGCTTGGAATTTTTCTTTCCTTCCCATAAATTAAATTTCATTTTGGGGCTCTGTTGGTCTGGTTTAGAATTAAATTGATGTTTATTACTTTTCCAAGAAGATTTTTTTTTCGTAAAAATACAAAACAAGAGTCTCAATTAGAAGCAAGTTCCAGTGTTTGCAAAGCACCAGACATTCCCTTCTTCTGTTCAGTGACTCTTTGTGTTCTTCTTGTATACAGCTGAAATTTGGAACTGTGAGGCAGTGCCAGCTGGAGTGGCACAAGTGATTTCTCATGGTAACAGATGTCCCAGAGATGGATTTACTGAAGGGACAGATGGCCCCCATCCCTTTTCCCGTTGTTTCATTATTAGTAAAGATGCCATGCTCCATGTTAGGCAGGCAGGAAAGTGCCAATCAGATGGAAAGCACTTCCATCCTGGTCTCCTTAGGTGACCTCTCCAGTTTCCTGCCACCCCTCCTCACTAAGCAGCTGATAGGTCTGCCTGAGATATGTCTTTGCTTCTTCCATGACTTGCCAGTCAGAATGTAGGATAAAAGCAAGAAAATGGGAGGAAACCAATGCTGAAGTGCAAAATTCTCATGGGTATTGTTGTAAGGGTACGAAATGAGATCTCTTTGTGTAGCAAATTCCGTTGAGCTCCTCTGGCAGGTGCCTTTGGCTAAACCCAAAAGCTTCTCCCACCTTGCAATGGCTCTGCACCTTGAGCTGGAGACAGGGCTGCAAGCAAGTGTCAGTGATGCTGTTTCAGAAATGATTGCACAGAGGAGGTTTGTAGCTTGGGTTCATCATTCTCTTTGAAAAGAGAGAAGTTAAAGATGGAGTAATAGACTAAGAAGCAAACTAGGGTGAGAATTTCTTTATGTAGAGGAAATGTAGGAGCATATATAAACACTGAAATTGTTAGATCAGTGAGTTCAAGGATGTACAGGAACAGAAAATCAGTGAGATGGCAGTAGGAACAGTGACAGGCTCCACACAGTGAGGTTCATGACCAGTAAAAGCAAATATTATAGCTATGGCAATGGGAATGAGAAGGATATTTGTCTGTAATCTGGCTAATCCTTGTTCTTTTCTTTTTCTGTATTAGTGATGCTATTGCTGAGATTAGAGCTGTCTGTATTGAAGAAATTGGTGTCTGGATGAAAATGTACAGTGATGCCTTCCTGAATGATAGTTATTTAAAATATGTTGGCTGGACACTACATGACAGGGTGAGTATTGTGTATTCCCACACACAGCAGAGTGCACTGGAGGCTGCTGTGCTGCCCAGTATCCTTGGCTTACAAAGAGATTTTTCTGTTTCTTCACTGGGTATCTTTCAACCAGGTCACTTCCAGGTATTGGCTTCAATTAGGAGGCAGTACCCCCAGTCTGCTTGGTCCTTGTGCTTTTCATGTGGTCAGTCTCTGATGAAGTATCTTGACAGAAATCCTTCCATGGGGCTTTTCTGTTGATTACAAGAGAAAGAGAAGTCTCCTCAGAGCATCCCTGAGAGCCTCTGTGTCTGAAGCAGAATGGAAAAGGGATTTCCATGTGTTTTCCATTTACATTGCCCAAGGGTTATAGGAAAAAAGGAGATCTCTGGGTCCTCAATAGACACCACTGGTTCCACAATTAATGGAATGCTTGTCAGTTCACTTTCCCTTCCTTGAAGAATCTTTTCAAGGTTCTCTTTAGCTTTTTCTTCAGAAAATTGTTGAAACACCAGATGGAAGGAAAAGAGGTGCTTTTCTGGCTCAGCACAGTTCCTAGTACTGATGGTATCCACCCAGTTCCTGCAGCCAGAGGATCCCATTCTGGGTGCTGACAGAAGCCTTTGCACTTCTGCCTGGGGGGATTTGTACACCAGCACTGGCTATGCTCCCACTCCCACCAAAACCACTGGAATCACTTGTTTTACTCTAAATGCCCTTGCTGTCACTATCCAAGGAATACAAAGGAGACTTTGAGTACTGTTGAAGTGCTTATGAAGTTCCAGCATCCTGATTCAGACTATTCTCCTTTTCTAGGAGCACTGCTGGGAAAAATTGTCAGTCTGCAAGTTCATTTGGATGACTTGCATAACTGATAGTTAACAGCTGATTCTTGAAAAATATTACTTTTCTCAATGACTTCAAACATCATCTTAATATTTAGGATCTGACTTGGTCACTGTTGTGCTGAATTCTGAACAGCGCGAGTTATGCAGATGTTGGCTTTCACTAACAATAGCAGTCAGCTGCTGCTGCTGGTTCTTTTAACTACAGCTGCCAGGAATCTGCATCTTGCCTTCATTGGGATGAGCAGTTCACTTGTTAAGAGTATCCTCTAGACATGGGATTTCTTTCCAAACCTGTTATTCTCAAACTTTCCCTTTACAAATTTTCCCCAGACTTTTACAATAGTTGAGCAAAATTTGGTCAGGAGGAAGATCCTGCTTACTGCTCCCATGGGCCATGACCAGTGTCTGCCCCAGGGCCACTGCTCTGTGTCTCAGTGAATGCTGGACATGGAAACACAGCCATGGCAGTGCCTGGAGGGACAGAGCTGCTGCTCCGTGTCCCTTGTTGGTGACATTGCTGTGCCTCACAAGTTGCCATGCCCCAGGAGAAGATCTCATTGTTCAAGTTAGCAAACCAGTGGGGAGGTCAGCTGAGGCTGGAGGATCAGGATTTAAGTTGTGTGGAGGGCTTTGTTTTACTAGGACTTGTAATTGAAATAAATTATTCCTTGAATAATTGCAGTGGATTTTTGGGAGCATATTCTAAACCTTGTAGAACATTTCCACAAAGTAGCACCTCCAGAATGTAGTGGAGCTGCACTTCACAGCTCTCAGCCCCCTCCTAGTGTCTTTGAAGTCCATCCATTTCTCACATCACTCCCTTTACCCATCTGTGGAATCTCACACTCTCATCTGTCACATCCAGCAATTTCTCATGTCATGTGCAGTATTTTCTCACACCCTCTTCTGTTAGTTTAACCTCTGGCCAGGGTCTAGTCATCTGCCTGCAGCCTTAACACATATTTATACCTCAGCTTTTTGAAAATCAATGTGTTCTTTCATAGCAAAGAAATTTTGAATTACAGTGTTAGGATAAAAAACTGGACCATTTGGACCAGGCACAGCAGAATTCTATCAGACTGCTCTTCCTCTGCTTTGTAAGGTACTTTGTTCCAGGCCGCAGAAGTGCCCTGGGGTTCTAAGTTTTTAAATCACTGATGTGTTTAATGTCCCAGTCTACCTGATAGGAAGTTTTATTGATGTTGTGGATGTGTCATCTGCAGAGTGAGACAGACTGTAGGCAGAATGGGGAAGAGTCTGGGGCAAGTGTCAAATAATGAAAAGGGAGGGAATGGAGAGAGACATTTTGGGAGGCACAGAAAGGAGGGTGGAGGTGCAACAGGAAGAAATTGGAAAAAAATGGAGTAAGAGCCAACTGAAAATGCAAAGCTTTCAGAAGCACAAGATCCCTTAACAGCATGATTTTCATTGGCACTGCCTGACAAAACTGCCAGCTGGTACCCAAGTTTCTTGATTTTGCTTTGCTTTGATCGGGAGATAATTTTTTGCTATAATTGGTATTTAAAAAATGAAGGCTGAGGCAATAGCCATAAGCTATTTCCACTTCACATGACTAGCAGTCACCCCAAAATTATTAACTTCTCTGGAAGTTTGCTGCTGCAAAAGGAGACAACAGTGCAGGAGATTCCTGAGGAATTTCATATTCTACTTCAGAAGACATACGAATTAAAGCACAGGGAAGAACAGTTCTTACACTTCTTTGTAGTAGCTCCAACATAGTCTTTCAGAGGTAGAATACAGAAGTTTAATTCTCTAACTTGGAAAATACTTATATTTTGTTTGTTTATCATGTCTCTCAGATTTCAGACAAATGTCTGTAGGGATTTTTGGTTTTTATAGATTTTCATTTGAATATGGCTTTCAAGTTTTGCCATTCTCTGCTTTTAAGCATCTTTTTTATTCCTGTGTATCTGGGAGCATAAATTAAAAGTGTACAAACTAGGATATAATTGGGTGAAAAGCTCTCTTGAAAGTAAGAGTTTTAAGTTATACTGTTCAATCTTAATTTTCATACTCCATTGATGTGTGGAACTGTTTTGAAGCCATAATTGTCTCTAGATACCTGGACAGTCATGGTTCTTAAAACCAGTTCCTAACACATAAGAAAATGCTTTTTCCTTCTTTGCAATCCTCTTACTTTGCTTATTGTCTGTTTCTGTGGAGAGGATGAACCCAGGGTCCTCTGAAACAGATGTTCCTCTTGTGCTTGACCTCCTAATTAATTAATGAATGAATTAGTTAAGTTCATCTCTTAGTTTACTATGTCTCTTGCTGGCCTTCCTGTCCATCCTGTTTGCAGCTTTTACACTGGTATAAGTTTCTTATGAATCAACCTAACAAGCATTCCCACCCAATTAGTTCCTTGCTAGAAGGTGTTTGGGGTGTTCAAAGCTCCTGTGAGCCAGATGAATCTCACACTTATGAAGAACCATCTTGTGTGTGGTGTGTTGAGGGTCTGTGGCACATTGCTGCTCCTTCACTCTGTAGTGTCTCCACTTTATAAAAGTAAATCATCAACCACTTGGAAATCCTGCATCCTTATTTTGGATTTACTTGCTGCATTCTTTATCTTTTTGTGGAGTCACTTGAAAGGGAAGCACTAACAGACATATAAGTGATGGCACATTAATTCTTTCTGTATGCAAATAGGAAGAAATTCAGCATTGTAGGTGACTGCATGTGGGTTTTGGTTTTCAGCTAAATTGCAAATTGGCTTTGGTCATTTGCATAACATTTTAAATGTACATTAAACAAATTACAGTATTATGTTTTTTAATATTCATGTGCATTTGGTTAAAGTATTCTGACAGCTAATCTCAGTGTTTTTTATTTAGCAAGGTGAAGTGAGGTTGAAGTGTTTGAAAGCTCTTCAGAGTCTGTATACCAACAGAGAGTTGTTTCCCAAACTGGAGCTGTTCACAAATAGATTCAAGGTAAGAGGAAATACAGTTTTTGGAAGGAGGACAGAAAGTAAAAGTGTCATCATCCTGTTGTGGTCTTTGAGTCATGTCTATTAAGAGTAAACTCATTAGTTTGGGACACGGCTTGTAACTGCACCACTAAAACCGTGTTACTGAATGCTGAAATTAAGCCAAAGCCATTTCACAGAGTTTGTCTTGGAAGATTTGTCAGACTTAACCAGGATGATTATTTGTCTGTATGTATTATTTATAGCTTATATATTGTCCTTACTCAATCTGCCTGTACTTATTTAATTTTAGATTTATTGATTTTAAAGGATGTATACGAACACAATCTAAAATATAGCTGAAAGTAGCAGCCTATAATGAAAGATTGTTTGTTACACAGCTTTTTTAGCTCAATATGTGCTTGTGTTTGGAGGGAGAGTCACTTGGATGTGCATCACAGTCCTTTACACAGTGAGCTGGCCTTGCTGCAGAACAGGAGTCCACATTGTGCTTCCAAACCCCTTGAGCCAGATTGGCCCTTCAGGAGAGGAGTGCTGGGGGGATATTTCATGGGCTTTTTATTAGCGCAAACTTTTTGTGTAATATCTGGATAAGAATGTGGCTGTTAATTCACTTTGTGGTCTGACTGCTTTATTGTACAAGTGAACTGTCTGGAGAGATGGGTGTGGAAACCTGTCCCTGCTCTTGTTTGGCTGCCTGCTGAGGAGAGTGTTCAGGCACTGCCACCATGTCAGCTGCTCCCTCTCCCCGTGGCTTTTGTGTTCTGCAGAACACACTACTGTGGGAAAGGCTACCCCCAAGGAAAAACTCATTTATCTCATTTAAATCTTTATTAGAATGCTGACGAAAAATATTGTTTAGAAAAGAATCAGAGCCGACTGGTTTATTTTAACTTAAATCATTATTATAATGCTGATTAAAAATTCTGTTTAGAAAAGTGGAGATTTAAATATTTATAAATACTGTGCACAAGATTTAAACTTCTCCCTGTAGATTCTCCCTGTATGAAAACAGTTTATAAAAACATGATAATCAGCCTTTTTCCACATTCACTTGAGATGCAGGAAAAAGATGCTTAACCTGCAATAAGCCTAGATATTAAGGAAGGCTTTTTTCCAAACTGATAATTATATAATAGAGCAGACTCTTTATTAATAGTATCCTTCTTTAAGATAACAGTCTTAAAGGGCAGATTAAATAAATGTCTGCCAGAAATGAACTAAGTATAGTTGACTAAAGTAGGAGATAAAACTCAATCATTTTAAGAGACCACCTAAGGACCTGCATTCTTCTAATTTTATAAAGCCAGTTTCTGGCACTGTTGCAGTAAAGACAAAATGTCCTCTCATAGGAGAGAATCTGGTAAACAGATTCAGACCTCAAAGTTATTCTCTAATGCCTCCATAAGTCTGCTTTGCTTTGTCCTCACAGGGCAACCAGAAAAATGGACCCTCTAACTCTGATGATTTTCCTGTTCTGTGCAGATTAGATTTGTTTATATTTGCTGCTTCTGTAATTCCATTTATTTTTAAATTGATCACTAAAGCTCTTATGGCCTTTTATCTGTTTCTCTTTAGTAGAAAATGTACTGGATGCTTCTTTGTCAGGTTCCCATAATTTGTAAAAGAAAAGACTGCTTTGAGGCTGAACTCTCCCATGCACCTGCGAAGCTTTCAGGACAATTTGAGATGCTTTGGGCAATAGTTACTCTGTAATGTACTCCAGAAAACTACAGGGACATGAAACCTCTAAATACAGCTTGCTTTTCACAGCACAGACAATTCTCTTAAAGGAAACTGCGTTGCTGCTTGCCTTGGAATGGTACAGGGAATTTGCATTTCTGTCTAAGAGGTTCAAAGGGAAGGGAGCCTTGTTAGTAATTCTTCTTTCTTCTGTCCCATATAAGCTTATTTTACTACACATATCTCTATCATTATGAAATAAAACAGAGGAGAAAATGCTCAAAGTCTCTGTGAGCCTAGAGAACAGATTTGTTTAACATAATGATTAATCACTTTCAGTTTCTGCCACATCAAGAGAACAAAAAGCTGGCATGGCCCAAATGCCTGCACTTGGATTTACAGCTGTGCTGTCAGGGATGTGGCCTTTGGCACCAGGATGGAGCAAAGTTCCAAATTAATGCTTTTTGAATCTCTGATACATTAACTAAATGTCTTGCCACCACAGACTCTACCACCACCTCTTTGAGAAATAATTGACCTAACTGCCATTTTTACTTCCATGGCTGCTTATTTATATTTCTTCCTCAGAATTTAATCGACCTGCACAGTTCAGCTGGTGTTCAGTTCAATCCATTCAAACTGAGAGAAATCTCTCTAGAGGTCTTCTAGCTGTTAAAAGAATAAATTAATTTGATCCAGAGTGCCTTGTGCTGGGCTGTTAATATTTCACCTGCTTCCAGAGAGCTGTGACAAGGATGTGATCCTTTCCCTCTTTCAAAGAAAAATGCCTGTTCTTTCCAGCATTTGTGTTTCTAAGAGTAGGTGATATGCAGGAAAATAAGCTTCATCCATCAAAACAAAAATTTGTCCATCAAAGAGAAGACTTTTGTTTTCCATCAGGAAATCCTGTCTGACACAGACCTTAACTGACCCCATATGGAAAAGCTGTGAATTAACTGCCCTGCAGGCAGTGCCAGAGTCCCTCATCCCTCACCCTGTGCTGTCTCCACAGCCTGGGAGCACAAGGAGAGAGAGATTGGCTCCTCAGTCTGCCTTGTTCACAGCCAAATATAGAATGGAAAACTGATCTTCAGAGACATTCAGAATTAGTATTTCAGCTTAAAAATCTAGGCCTGTGCCCTGTTCTGCTGCTGTACAATGGCACAGGGAATCTCTGTAAAGGCAGATTGAGCAACTGGGGGTTGGAACTTCCCCAGCCACTGAAGTTACACCCTCAGAGGCACTGGGGGTGTGGGTCTTGCTGGGAAGGCTCTTGGGGCCTGGCTGGTGGGTGCCACAACACTGAGGTGCTGGCCCCAGGGCAGAAAATGACACATCCCTGCTGTTTATTTTAAGCCTGATATTTTTGGGGAAAATTGAGAGAACAGTTTTTTAGGATAAGGAAACCTTCTCGCATTGGTTGGTTTCAAAGTCCCAAAGGACTCCAGATTCATAGGGTACCTCCTGCTCTGTGGACAGGAGAGTAGATTCCCTCCCTGGGGTGTAAGATAAACTCTGAGAGAATATATGAAATTCTAGTGAGACATTTAAGATCAGGATCTACGGCTGTTCTTTCTTATGGTGCTCTTATTGCTGTTCCTTGGCCAGGAACTTAGGAAAAGTTGACAGAAATTTTTTTTTCTTGTTCATAACAGAGTGTCCTGTGTGGAAAGTTGTTTCTTTGGGACTCTTCATGGACTTCTCACAGTCTTTAAAGCTGTTTAGATCTACATGAAATGTATCAAATTCTCCAGGAGCTTAATAGTGATTGATAGAGGCCCCTTCAGTCACAGTGACAAGAAGTGTCTCTGCAGACTTGGTTTTGTTAGGAAGTAACAACTGAGACAGCCATGATGCATTTTTTAAGTACTGATCTGAAATTTCTGTATTGAAATAAACAGTTTCTTGATGTTCCCCTTCAGCCCTTAAATGGAATAGTAGAGAAGAAAGGTGAAAACCTTTATTTTGCTCTGGTTTGCTCTGGTGGCTTTCACTCTTGTTGCCATACACTTCCCTTGTTTATTCTCCAGTCCCTGATTTCTATTTTTTCATATCCCAAAATGTCATGGAGTAACTACTCCTTCCTGAAGCACGTTAAGCCAGCAAAATCAAGTTTTGTTTTCAGATGGCCTGATTTCTCTTCAGTAACTTGCTCAGTCAAGCAAAGAGCACTGAGACATACTGCATTTTTATGGCTGGATGGAAATTCTCCCCAGATAGGAAGGACAACATACACCAATCACAGCTATTTTTGCCAGTAATCAAATTGAACCTAAGGAGAGAGAAATCCCTAAAAGACTCCTCATAACTGCAGGGTCCTTAGAAGTTAGAAAATCGTTAGATTTGACAGGAGAATGATGTGCTTGTCTCCACTAGAAGGAATATAGGAAAACACAAAATCAAACCATGGAATTCCCCACTTTCCTGGGGAAATTCTGTAGTATAATTCTTGAGCTGTGCTTAAAACCTTGAGATTTAGACAGGGAAAAGGTCCCAACTTTACAGGCAACCTGCAGATGCATGAATTCAGGTGTGATTTTTCTTCACAGTGTTTCTGTATATGCAGCATTCCTTCCTCTGAAATTATTTGGTTTCAAGGGAATGCAGTGGGGCAGTTTTTCTGCTGTTGTCCAACCCAAGCATGTGACTTTGCAGGAAAGACCTGTTAAATTGATCCAACCCAGAACAGTGCTGCAGCTCCCAAATCTCCTCCCTCCCTTTCTGGCAAACACCAAGGATAAGGACTGCTGAAGCACTTGTTCCTGTTATAACACACAGCTAAGGGGTACATTAAAAAGTTGGGTAATATTGAGGGGCTCTCGTTGTCAGCATGCAGTTGAAACATCTTTCTCCCCAGAAGCAGTTTTTCTGTAACATCTGCTGGCCTTGCTGTGTTTGTGCTGTCACTGACCTGGAGTTGCCTTGCAGGACCGCATCGTGTCCATGACGCTGGACAAGGAGTACGACGTCGCTGTGGAAGCCATTCGGTTGGTCACGCTCATCCTCCAGTGAGTGCTGCCCCACCCAGCCCCTGCACTGCACTGCAGAGGTCCCTACACCGCTGCCATTCCAGTGGCTTGGGTGCTTTGCTTGGGTATTGGACTGACCGTGCTAATTTACACTTAGTGTGGAGGTGAACTGAACATATGATATGGACATGAAGCTAAAGTTAGGTATTTCGTTTCATGGAAATATAGGAGGCAAAGTTTAATAATGTGCGGATGTTTAGGTGTCCACACATTAATGCATCCATTGTGTGGAAAATGCCAAAGGGCATTTCTACCTTTGCCAAGGGCAGAACAACTGTCCTCCCAAAATGAGTGGCTGTGGGTTATGCTTGCTAGAGTAACTCCAGCAGTAACACAGATCCACTGTAGGGAGAGTTGATTGATTTCCTGACACAGCTGGAAAGAGTTACATGGTAGGACACCTTTTTCCAGGCTTTTCCATGTGGGGATGCAATGGCTCCCCTGAGGTAAGGACCACCCCAGACATCCTCCTACATGCCGATGTGGAACCAGCCTGTCCCCAGCAGCCTCGTAAGGGGCACTGCTAGGCTTTTATAATATATTTATTAAAAGCTGTATTAAAGAACATCTGGTTTACAAGCAGATGCACAGAGTTTTTGCCTCATATTTTATATCCAGTGGCTCCACTTTGAAGAATGTTTTTGGACATGCAGAATTTGGACAAAAGACTGCCCTAGCCTTTCCTTAGTAAAGTCTAGACTTCAGCTTTTTATTTATGGGTCACTCTGCTTTAAAGAGATTAGCCTTGTAATATTAGCAAGAAATGGAATCTTGCATCTACTGTTACATTTTTAAAGTAAATATAACAAATATGATCTGAAATGACATGTAGAGCACATGTCTTCCCTCCATTATTAGCAATTTTTGGGAACACAATAAGTTTTAAGGTCAAAAATTACCCAGTTGCACTTTTTTTTTGTCTGTTCCTGCTTTCTTTTTGGTTGCCTTTGGTTGTCCATTGAAAACACAGGCAATGCTAAATGCCTTTAGCATGAGGAGAGTCTGGGTCACCTTGAAAAGCACAGGGCAATATTCTGGCAGGTAGGAACTCCAAAAAGGTGTCTGGAGCAATGCTGATGGAGAATGACCAATTAAAATTATGTCTAGTCTGATGCCAAATGATTTAGACTCCTGATACATAAATGGCTCTAATGGATGCAAACTAAACAAGGATGGAGGTAACATTCTCTTTGTGACAGTGCTGGTATTTTTATATCATTTTTGCTAAAATTCTGGGACAATCTGCCCAGGGAAATGTTCAGAAGTGGGAACATGGATTATTGGTGAACCCAGAGGGCCTAGGTTAATGGTGGGACTGAATGAGCATGGAGGTCTTTCCCAACCTAAAGGATTCTGTGATTCCAGGTTTTTGGTTTATGCTGTTTGATGAGTGTTTGGCATCTTGCAGTATGTGCACTGAAGTTTGTGTGATGGTCTGAGGAATGAGCAGGGGTGGGTTTGTATGCAGTCATGCTGATATTTTAATAATATTATTTTTTCTCTATATTGATACAACTGGGAGAAGGAAATCAGAGAAACTTCCAGTCTTACAGACCCTTTAAATACATCTGTATTTTCAAGTTGAACCAAAGATCCTTGAAGTCCCTGTTGAACCATGCAGGATTTTGTGGGAAGTGAACCAACCTTGTAGCTGTCCCAAGTGAGCTGTGGGAGGTGAGGGGATGGAGATGAAACCTCTGCTGTAGCTGAGGTGTTGTTGTGACTCTTTCAGTGGGAGTGAGGAGGCTCTGTCCAATGAAGACTGTGAGAATGTTTATCACCTGGTGTACTCAGCACACCGGCCTGTGGCAGTAGCAGCTGGGGAGTTCCTCCACAAAAAGTAAGTCATCAGTTACTCTGGAAAAAGACCAAGTTTGTGAATGCTTCCTAAAGAGATAACATCAAAAACCAAAGAAGCAATGGAGTGAAATATCTCAATTTAGCAAATCGGGTATTTCATTTAAACCAGAGACTTTATTCTCTTGTTTAAACAAGATCTGAGGACTTGAAGAAACTGAATGTACATTTTTCTTGCTCTGCAATTCAGATAACATTTCCCAGCTCCTTGAGGGTTAAATATACAAAGGCTGCACAAACTTCTGAAGTTGGTTTAAGTTCTGCAGCACTTGCTGAATTCCTGGTGTGATAAGATACATATATTGGGCTTGCAGTCTGGGGTGATCTACCTGATATGTCAACAGTCATAATTTCTAGCAAGTTTTAAGACAGTTTATTTCTCTGTTGTGAACTTGAGAAGTTTTTATGTAGCAATAACTACAAAATTTGTTTCTAAACTCACTGTCTTCCCCTGAAAATATATTGCATTATGGTTACATCTTTCATGTCCTCACTGTGCCAAAGGACATGATCCAGCTTTTCCATGGATGTGACACACCACCTCTGTAACTGTGACCAGGGCATTGCCACATCATAAGAGTTAACTTCTTCTTTTTATTGTTTGCAGTTAAAAATCTTTCAGCAGGAATTTGATTTTTTTTCCTCTCATGGGTTGTGACAGAGTTTTTTATTACATGTATAGAGGATTTATATTAGAACCCGTGTTATCTAATTTTTTCATGCCAAGATACAGGTAGGAAAAAATACACAAAGACACCTGTTTTTCTTTGCCAATGCTCTAATTGTCTATGGTTTATTAAGCATTTACAGCTCTACATTGTAACTGTAAGCTTCCGTTGGTGGATTTTTGGAATTCCAGCTTGTGATCAAGCACTACCCGTTTCAAGGAATACGTGTGTAGATTTTCATTAATAACAAGACATTGTACTAGTCACTGGAAAGGGTTGGTTCTCATTAAAAATACACACTAAAATTCCTTTATTAATCGACACGTGACAGAATACTTTTGAAAAATGCTTCAAGGTAAATAAGGACATACCTTCTCCACAGTGTACTTAGGAAAAAGACAAAACTTCATTTTGACTTCTTTTACAAGGTACTAAGCTGTGTTCTGCAAATGTGCCTCAAGGCTAACAACATGGAGACAAGATTGTCCCATTCTTAACTAATTTTGTCTTGGTTTCTGTAAAGAAAATCTCCAGTTAAATAAGTTAGAATCTATTTCAGGCATTTGAGGTGTGATTTATCTCACCTAATTTAATACATTTCACAAGCACTTTCTCTGTGATAATCATCAGCCATGCTCTCTGTGCTTGGCCAAGGAAAGCAAATAGTACAGAGGATATAAAGGATCACCAAATACAGGAGCACTGACTCATCCCTGAGGTGCAGGTTGTGAGGTATCAGCACCTGCACAGGTGCTCATTGCTTATCTGTTAAGATAAGCAGGGGGGATGAGGTAATGTTTTTAATAAAATACAACATTTGTGTGTAACTTGTTCTTCCCTCCAGTGAAATAGAGCACTGAAATCAGAATTCTGTCTTTCACATGTTAATCTGCTTTGTGATTTCACTGTAAAAGCCAGGAGCAGCTTTCAAACTTCTCAAAGTAAAGCAGTCATTGCTGTAACAGTAATACTGGCACATCTGAGGTCTCTTGGAAAATTTGATCATTGAGAGGAGTTTGGGATGGGCCATGCATCAGGGAACCCGTTGCAGAGTGTTTCACTTACCTGTAAAACCCAAAATAATGAGTAGGAGCTGGTTTTATCTTTGATGCTGCTCCTGGTACCTGAGGTTGGCTGTTTGATGGATGTCAGGTTTGTTTGTCCCATGTCCCAGCCAAAGTGATGCAACCCCAGCTCCCAGTGCATTGGTGCAGTAGGTGCTGCCTCCACTGCAAGACTGGATAAGTTATAAATGCAAAACTGTACAAGTGATACAAATATTTGAAACTATGCAAAACCTTCAATGTAAATAGGTTTTGGAGAACTTTTTCCTGTGTGAAATTCTTGTAGCATTGTGAACTTAAAGACTGAAGACAAATTCATCTCTTCAGACAGGCAGAGGTTGTGGCCTCTTTCCATTGAAAGAAATAGCTTGAGATACTTGCAGTGTTTTATGAACAAATTTACTGTATCAAGAATGAATGCTCATCGTATTCTTGCAGAAATGAGAATTGTTGTGATAGCCATGAGCTCCTTCTTCTTATTTTCAGGCTGTTCAGCAGACATGATCCCCAAGCTGAAGAGGCTCTAGCAAAGAGGAGGGGGCGAAATAGCCCAAATGGAAACCTTATTAGAATGTTGGTTCTTTTCTTTCTTGAAAGTGAGGTAAAAAAGTCATTTTTAACCTTTAAATGTTTAAAAAAACTGGAACTTAAGTAGTGATTTATCAACATACAGTAATAAATTGTCTTTCTTTTCCCTTTTATTTTATATTTTTAGAAATACCATAAGCCCTTTTCCCTGCCCCTCCATTTCTTTTTCCATTAAGGAAATTGATCTGAAGATCTTCATGGTTTAACTCCTGCATGTCCCCACTGTACTCACACTGCATTGCTGGTGCTGTGGTGGCTGCCAGGCTACATTGCTGCACACAAATGGAAATGGTTCTTTGCTTACATAACCATGCAAGGAGAATACCTCTGGAGTTATTCTTTGGGGACTAAAATAATTTGAATCAGGACAGGACAAAAATTGTATAATATCTCCAATTCTGCTTAGAATCATAGATTAACTCAGTGGGAAGGACCTGAGGGTCCTTAGCTCAGAGCAGAGTCAGCTGTGAGATGAGATGAGGTCTTCCAGGGCTTTATGAAGATGCATCTTAGAACCTTTGGAGGATGAGGAAAACAAGCACAGATGAAGTGTTTGGTGAACACACCCAGGGTGGGGTTATGCCCATGATTTATAGAGACAGCATCTATGGGAAATTGTGTGGTACATGTAGTAACAGTAATAGAGATGGGGAGTGGTGGTGGAGGGAGGAGAATTTCAGAAGGTACTGTCAGGTACAGGATGTTCTTAAGATAGAGGGGGAAAGGTTCAAAATTATTGATTTGATTTGATAAATAAGCAGATTGAAAGAAGGGAATGACAGAAATGTTTCTCTAGAGAAGGGACTGTAGTATATTTTGGGTAAAAAGCAAAAGTAAAGATATTACAATTGGTTATTTTAATTGTTATGAAGCCTTGAACAAGGGACTTGACTGAGAGAATGAAAAGAAACACTCAGAGTTGCTGAGAAGGAAGGAGAAAATTTTGGTACAGGTCTTGTTTTTTAGAAACACCTCATAAACCTAGAAATTATTCTGAATGAAATGTCACTACCTGTGTGGTCCTTCTGTCTGCCACCTGAACGGATTTTTAGTTCCAGCTTCTTTCAAACTTAGATTGTAGAGTTCATTGTGTTTTACAGTGTGGAGCCCTTAGATGTGAGTGTGATTTGAGTTACTGAGCACTGACCTTGTCTGTCCTGAGGAGAAAAGAGACTCTGCTCCACTCCCAAAGCCAAGATCAGCAAAGTGCCTCCCATGCTGCTCCCTGAGGGTCACTTCTCTCTCAGGGCCAGTTTTGGCTATTGTTGCTTTTGAGAGAGTTGTTGGGAGCCAAGTAGAATATCCTGACTCCAATTTTAGTAAAGAGCTGGAGAATTGGGAGTTTGCCTGTGGGTGGGATGAGTTAAAGCTGCAGCCTGGGGTGCATTCAAGGGAGTGAGCCTTGCCCAGCAGCAGTAACTCTGGGACATTTTGCCTAAAGCTGTCAGAAACAGAGGAGAGGAATGTACTGACACCTCCTCTCTGCACTCAGGGATGTTTTCCAGCTAAGGAGTCAGTCCCTGGCAAGCACAAGCTGTGTGTTGTGCTTGTTACTTGTTGGTAGTAGTTAAAGATAAGTTTAGAAAACAGCAGAAGCCTATGGGTTATTTTTCTCACTTTACAACAGTTGTGTTAATTCACATGAAAACATTTTTTTTGCAGTTGAAGTTAGTGTTAAATCTATAGCCTGTGAAATCACCAGGATTTTTGCTCCCTTTTTTTGAGCACATAGAAGGATGAAAACCAATTGCTAGTTCAAAACAAGTACATTACAACTCTCATGCCTTACCATCTCTCCTTTTTGTAATGCAGTGAGAAAGTGAGAGAAGGTAAGTTTACAACTTCTGGGTCAAAACTCTGGGAAAGATTTTTCCCAAACAAGCAGCTTTGTGCAAAAGAAGCTCAGTTTGGTTTTATTTAGTTCCTGTTAAAGCATAACCCCATTGCACTGGTGTCATTCATTTGGGAGAAAACCTTCCTGAATTAGTTTCAAACTGAATGTTCTTTCCAACTAACATAAGATATGTGCCCAGGACAATCTGTGTGGCCACATGATTATGAAAGTTGAAGAACTGGTGCTTAATACCAAGAGCTGTACTGATGATTGCTTTGGATTTTCTAGTTGCATGAACATGCAGCCTATTTGGTGGACAGCTTGTGGGAGAGCTCTCAAGAACTGCTGAAAGACTGGGAATGTATGACAGAATTGCTCTTGGAGGAGCCAGTCCAAGGAGAGGAAGGTATTGGCTTAACCCTCTGCTTCCTTGACGTTGCGCAGTATTGTTAATTATTCTTTAAATACCTCTGCCACCCATAGTGAAACATCTTTTATGTTGTGGTTTGTTTGGAAAGCATATTTGAAGATTTTGAGTTAATCTGTTTTTAATGTACTTTCCTTCAAAAGCAGCAGTTTGTACTCTATTTTTCTTTTTTATTGTTCTCTGGAGGTTTTTTTAAATCAAATGTACTGCACTGTGGTTCCCTAATGTTGTAGGGAGTTTACTCAAGTCTTAACTTGATTTTGTCTGAATGTTTAAATAACTATTTCAATGAATTAAATAGCTAAGACAATTTTGAATAAACAAGCACTTAAGGTGATGCTAGTTAATATGGGACTTTTCCAGGTAATGTGAATGCTCAAGAGAAAAAACAAAGGGGATTATTTCACCATTGGTTTCAGATTTCCTTTTGCTGATAATAGACCTGGCTGCACAAAGTAGCCAGGGAGACTTGGGGGCAAAGTGTCCTAAGGCTAATGAGTGTCATTCAAGATCCTTTATAATTCCCCAGGATTCTCCTGCTTCAGAGGCCTTCACAGAGCTTAGGTGTTTGAAAAATCAATGCTCCTGGCAAGGTGTGCTCATCATGTCCATGCTTCAAAGGCTGGCCTGTTGGTTTGCACCTGCTACAGTGGGGGTATTTATAGGGTAATTTCATTAGGAAATTGATTCTGCTTAGCCTAGTGGGGTTTGAGCCTCCAAATGTGAGCAGAAGCACTTGCCAGAGAGCAGAGAATTTATGAGGAAGTGACAGTGAATTGTCTGTCACTGTTTCCCTTCTGTGACCCTCCCTTATTTTGTAGATCTTCCTTATGTTCCCCTTCACTGATCCTTTTCTCCAGCCTGCATTTCTCTGGGCTGCTTTCACTTCTACCGTGTCCATTTTTCGAGGTCATGAATGGCAAATCAAAGAGGCGGCAGGAGAGCCTCAGTGAATGTGCCAGTGTGCCTTGTGTGTGGTGTGTGTGCTGCCCTGGTGCTGTGTGCTGCCCTGCTGTCCCACACTGTCCCCCTGGTGCTGCCTTGCCCCCAGTGATGCCTGCTGTCCCCGTTGTCCCCGCAGCGATGTCGGACCGGCAGGAGAGCGCCCTGATCGAGCTGATGGTGTGCACCATCCGACAGGCTGCCGAGGCACATCCCCCCGTGGGCAGGGGCACCGGCAAGAGGGTGAGTGGGGCTGCAGCTGCCTGCTGCCACCAGAGCGTGGAGGATATTTGTGACACCACTTTGGACACTCCTGTTGTAGAGTTTTTTAATTGGTGTTTGCTGTTTCATCTGAACACTTCTAAGAAAAATATTAGAAATTCTGTTTCTGGACATGTTTGTTTTTCTCTTTAATTTTGGGGGTTGCATGGCCAAGTTAAGCAATATAAATTTTCAGCATAAAAGTCTTTTCTTGTTATATTTTTGGATGTTCTTTTTATCATATCTCTGCCTTATATTTGTAATGTACCCACATCATTAGCCCCTAATGTTAAACCTAGATAAGAGTAGAAAGTGTAGGAGCAGAGCAGGCTGCCTCTGACTGTCTTCCATAAAAATGAATGTGCTGCTAATGCTAATATGGACATAAAATTTGCAGAAATGTCAACAGGATCTTTATCATGAAGGTTTTAAGCACGGGAGCAGGTACTGGGAGTTGGTGCCCTTTCTGTGCTTGGTTGTTTTTGAGAGCTGACTGGACAAAGCCCTGATCCTCCTAGTGTGGCCCCTGGGCTGGCTCTGCTTTGAGCAGGAGGGGTGGGACTGGGACCATTCTGAATGTGTCTGTGCTTTTAGACATCCGTCCCCTTAGGCCTCTTCCATGGAGTGCCCTAAAAATTTCAGAACTTTACATTTTGAACAAATTGCCTCTTTAGCTTATTTTATGGGGACTGTTTGAGCACCAGTGGAAGGCCATTCCTAAGGCTGGACATGCAGTTTTAAACACTTCATTCTAAGTCACAGGGTCAGGGTAATAACAGGCTTTCAGCTGTATTTTCCATAAATACAGCATCCATGTTCCAAAGCAGTCTCAGCTTTTTAAACATATTCACCTGATTTTTGGTAGTCCCCATCTTATTTAGGATAGGCAAAAGTGGAATAAACCCACATGAACAAATGGTTCTTCTTTTAGCATCCATTCTAAATAATCATAACTAGTTTGTTAAAGCCACAGATTTAATAAAGATGAAATCTGGAGAGTCTTGGCATTCTCGATTGCTAAAATAATACAGTTACTTCTGATTTTTTAATGTGCCAAAGCAGATTAGTCTCATGTCCAGAAACAGCATCCCAGGAAAAGCTCCAAGAAGCCATCAGTTTAAACATGCTTTATGTACTTTAATTTATAAAGCACATTCTTAGGAATTCCTAATTTATTAAAACATTTCAGGATTAAGGAGGGAATCCATGAAAGCACTTACTGAAATTTACATAAGCATGTCTTATCTTTTGTTACAAAAACTGCATGGTAAGCACAAGTGTTTTGTCTCAAGCTGCAAACCTTTCTAACAGTCAAAGTGACCTTTAAATTAAAAAAAAAAAAAAAGTTGGTATTTTCTGTTTGGAGCACTAAATAATGTCATTATTAACTTTCCAGGTATTTTCTCTTTCTCAAGAGATCTACACCTCAATTCACTGAAGTTCAACAAATTCCTTAGTCTTAAGTTTTTAATGTCTGTATTTAGAGCCAAAGAAAACAGATCAGTAAAACAAATTCCACCTTCTGAAGGATGATCAAAAGAGCCTGGAAGTCATGCTGGGGACACAGATCAATTCCCAGTGCCAGGGAACAGCCATATTTGGTCCCCAGAACATTCTGGGCTGTCAGGGTTGGGATTCTGGCCAGGGTTTGCCCTGCTCTGAGCTTGGCTGGTGCTGCCCTGGTGGGTGTGCAGGGCCTGAGGCTGCTCTGGAGCCATCTCTGCACCTTGCACTGTGCAAGTGGTGACTTGTCCTGGTCACTGATCCATTCCCCCCACTTCCATGGCTGTTTTGGGTTCCTGCTGGCACAGTGCCTGGCATCCAGGCACATGCCTTGTGTCCAGCTGCTCCTCCTCCCTTGCAGAGCCAGGAGAGGTGACACTTAGCTTTTGCTTCTTTTTACTTTGACCATATGCTGTGGGATGGTAACTGCAGGGTTCTCTGCCTTGTCCCTGGAGATTCATCCTGTCTCACAATCCCACCAACTTCTCTGAGTTGAAAGGGAGCAGATTTCTAATTAAGCACTCACCTTCTTGTGAAGTAGTTTCTCCTCTGACTTTAGCTTGTAACCCTTACTGTGCAGTCTGGCTGATTGGCTACATGTGAATCATTAGCTAACTTCAGTATTTTATTATCATTATTTGTTCTCAGAAGTATTCATTTCTTTCCTAAGCCAGGAAGCCAGATCTAGGCTTTGATAAAGCATGCTGGTTTGATTATTGTCTCTCTGTTCAAGGGGGTTTTGTTCTGACAGCATTAGTTCTTCAGTACCTCGCTGTGAACTTGGATGCACGTTCTCACTGAGAATTCCATTCCATTTAGAGAGGAGGCCACGAATCTGCTAATGGAAATCATTGTTACAGTGTGGTTTGGTTTTGGTTTTCTTAATTATACTTCACTTTGCCCTGAGGTCTTACATTAATGCTTGGTTTAATGTGTGAAAGCCAGAGTTCAGTACAGTTGGAAGCAATAGCAAAAATTCCACTGACTGGGATTATATTTGAATTTCAATCCTAAAAAGATGTTAATGTGTGGAAACAGTGTCATACTGGGTGATACAGTATTTTCCTTTGTAATCACAGCTGCTTAGGACACACTCTTTAATCACTCTTCAACCCAAATGTGTTTTGATTTTTTTATTCCCTCCTTGTTTGATTTATTAAAAAATACACTTGCATGGGTTTTTGCTTGTAATACAATGTTTAGAAAAGTTAATGAATGCTATATGCAGAAAATGTATTTACTATAGTTACGTTTGATCACTTCCAGGTCTTGACAGCAAAAGAAAGAAAAACTCAGATAGACGACAGAAATAAATTGACTGAACATTTCATTATTGCACTTCCCATGCTGCTATCAAAGGTACTGTTTTCAACAAAATAAATCTTTCACTGGGATTTACAGCTGTCTTTAAACTTTCTCATTCTACAGTGCAGGGGTTTATTTTCACTTCCCTGTTGTCTGTTTTGTTGCCATGATGTTCCAGTATTCTGCTGACGCTGAGAAGGTTGCAAACCTCCTGCAAATCCCTCAGTACTTTGACCTGGAAATCTACAGCACAGGCAGAATGGAAAAGGTATTGTGCCTTGGGCAGGAGGTGTGGCTGCTCTCAGGTGTGAGCCCTGTTCAGCCCCACAGTGCTGTGCCTCTGTTTGGCACATGAGCAGTGCAGCCTTGGGTGGGTGTTCTGGCAGTGGCTTTGCTCAGTGTCATTGTCCCATTGAGGGAGAGCTGAAGTTCTTTTCTGCTCTGCAGCATCTGGATGCCTTACTGAAGCAGATTAAGTTTGTTGTGGAAAAGCATGTGGAATCAGATGTTTTGGAAGCCTGCAGCAAAACCTACAGCATCCTCTGCAGTGAGGAATACACCATCCAGAACAGAGTTGACATAGCCCACAGCCAACTTATTGATGAATTTGTGGATCGATTCAACCATTCTGTCGAGGATCTACTGCAGGAGGTTTGTTTTCTTAAAATTGTTGAACTGCCTAAAATATGGTAGGATAGGCTACAGAAAAACATTCTTAGCAAGCCATGAAATGATCCATCTGAAGATGTAGTGCAGCACCAGCTGTTTTATAATTATTTGGAGCCACTTCTCCCTGTGGAAAGTCCCTTACAGTAGCCATTAAGCCTTCAAATCATTGGTCATGTGAAACAAGACTGTGGGACAATCCTGCTTCTGAAAATTCAGTTGAGTATTAAAACAGTCCACATAAGGAATTAAGTGGATGAATGGATGAAAGATGATGAAAAGTACAGAGGAAGTTGCATTTACATTAATGTTTTTAGTGATTCCCATAGTCCCAGATGCATATGTAGGCAGCAAAATCAAGATTGGATTATGGTTTGAATAGAAGAGAGGATTTAAGAAAATATATATAATGGCATGTTAAAAGAGCCCTGGAAAGAGTAAAAGATACAGGTTGGAAACCTGGAAGAATGAGAACAGCAGTAGCAAGGATTTAAAATTATGGCCTTTTGTGATACTCTTTTTTAAGTGATATTTGTTTGAATAATTTATTTTAATGAGTCTATTTCATCATTGTAAAGACATTTTAAATTTTAAAAATTGCCTAATGGTGCCTAAGTAATTATCTGGGCTGATAATGAGAGAAACACTGATTGACAATTGCATCTGAAGGCAGGAAGGTGTTTTAATTGTTAGCCTTTTAGATGGAAAAGAAATTATCCAAGTGAGATGGAGAAGAATGGTTGCAAGTGGGTTTCTTATTTTAGAAAATTGCTGGAAAAATTAGGGCTGAAATACCTTATTTTCACTTGATTCACTAAGGAAATTTGCTGTTTAGTTTACAGAAAATTCTAAAATTGTGCTGTAGCATGTTCATCAGCTAGTGATTAAAGCTGGTGGTGCAGTCCTTTTTATAAAATAAGATAGAACTCAGATTTTGGTCTTGGGAATGTTTTCTATTGCTAAAGGGTACAGGTTTGGATATTACCACAGTGATAATGCTGAATATTGTCAGATGAACTTGCTTGTTTTTTAGTGCTATGCAGTGGCTACTTAAATATTATGGAATCTACGTAAAAGTCACTGGAAATTTTGGAGGTGGTTTTGATATCAGTGTAAACCCCTAAGAAGCTGCTCCTGCCTGTGCAGTAATGTACTGGGCTGAATTGCTGGATTCTCCTCATGGATTGCCTTTCATTTGCAGGGAGAAGAAGCTGATGATGATGACATATACAATGTGCTCTCCACACTGAAGAGACTGACATCTTTTCACAAGTAGGTGGTGCCTTCCCTCACAAATTTGTGATGTTAATTTTATCCTTTCAGCAAGTATCAGCAGTGTCAGGTGTGGGGAAATGAGAAAACACATGGCCTGAAATCTGAAGTGGAGATGGAAGAGTGACTGGTGGAGTTTGTCAGTGCAAGTGACACTGGTTGATCTGGTCCTTGCTCAGTTTGTGCCATGACCTTTGCAGATGGGATTTGCAAGTGGCACCTCCTCCCTTGTTCCCAGTGTTCTTATACCCATGAGTAAATTACTACAGGTCCTGCTCTCCCACAGGACAGAGTCAGAGCACAAGGGACACTGTGCTTTGGGCATCAGCTTAGGGAGCCTACAGGAAGCTGTTTCTCAATGCCTTTGAGCTACTTCTCCTCAAAATTATGGAATTAATTAGTAGTAGTAAAGATAATAATTAGTAGTTCATGGTGAGAGCATGGAAGATGCATTTTCTTCCTACAGTTGAATTGTTGGCCAAATTTCCCTTTGTGGATTGCACAGAATCTCCCTCACCAGGCACAAATCAGCTTTTCAGGTTCCTGCTGCTCTCAGACCTATGGGCATCCTCAGCATGTGCAGAGCAACCTGGAGAACTTCACTGGAACTGTGAATTCTGGAGCACAGCACAAAGGCCTGATCTGCCCTCTAACTGCAGGAAGCACTTTCTCCTGTCAGCATGAGAGAAAGTTTCATGTGCAGGTGGCAGAGAGCCACAAATCATTTCTTCTTTATCACAGTGTGGGAGTGATGCTAAATGAAACCTTATTAGAGAAATTAGACTGTGTCAGTAGCACAGCTGCTCAAAGCCCAAGGTACAGCTTCCCTCTCTTGGTGCATCTTGAAGAAGTGAAGCAGTTTGGTGGGTGGAAAGGTCACTTCTCGGAAAAGAAACTTTTCTAAGCTGTTTTATGCCACATTTGAGAAACACCATGAAACTGGTACCTTTACTTCACCTGCCTCTTGTCTGGCAGAAATGTGCCCCAGCAGACAGGGCTGTCCATAAGAATTAAAAGAAACCTTGGATGAAATACTGGAACTTGTTTTCTGAAGTCCATGAATAGTCTGACATGGAAGGAACTAAGGGAAAATTCTGTGTTGTGTGAATTTTCTTCCTGAACCTCTGTGGAGAATTGTGTGGTGTCCAAGATCCCTTTTTAACTACGATTTTGATGGCTAAGTAGCTCAAAAGTGATAAAGAGGTACCAGAATATGCCTAACTGTAATGTAGAGGCTCTGCTTTAAGAAAGTTTCAATTGAAAGGCTGTGTGTAAATTGTACATAGTTAGAATTTTTCAGCTCTGGAGGCTGAAGAGGGCTGAAGAGCCCTTCCTGAGCTCAGCTGTAAGGCAGAGGGCAGGGAGCTGAGTGTCCCCAGCTGTGAGGACATGGCCCCTGTGCTGGCTGCCTGATGGGGAATTTCTGAACTGAAAAGCCAGGAATGAGACAGTTTTTCCTTTGATATTCTCTGTAGGATAATCTGTGCAGGTATCTGCCTCTGCACACCAAGGAGACTTTGCAGCTTTAATTACAGTGCTGTAATTAAGGAAGTACCACTCTGCCTTGCTGGCAACCCCGTGATTCATGGAAGCAGCATCTCTGTGCTTAATATCTCCAGTCAGAGGCAGCTCTCTGGCAGCCTCTAATTTATCCATGAAACATTTTATTTTAGTACCTCAAAGACCATCTAAGTCCACAAAATATTTTTTACGCTTTTTACATTTTTAGTTCCAATATTTTTTTTAAGTGTTCCTGGTTTTCTCTTTGTGGATTTGAACTGGGAGTTAAGGTGCACCCTGGCTTTAATGGCCCAGCCCTGGAGTGCACAGGGCACTCTGATGGCTTTCTGTGAAGCTCTTACCAGTGCCATTTTCCAGGGCTGGCTTGCTGCAGCATGGGAGGTGTTTCATGGCAGGGCCTCCAAAAGGACCTGGGCAATGCCAGTGCTGAGTTCAGCCTCTGGCCCTTTTGGACCTAGGGAGCTTTTCCTTCTGGCTGAGCAAGGCAGTTAATGGTCTGACCCAGGGCAGGCACTGGGGTGGGAGGAGTGAGCTTGGCTGGGTGATCCAGGTGCTGGTATGAGTCAGATGCAAGAGGCTGCTGCATCCAGTTGAGACTCCCAATTCAGTCTCAGTATCCCTCCTTCCAGGTGAGCACTTCAATCAGCAAGTTTCTGAGTATTCTGAGCTGGCTTGCTCTTTTATTGACATATTACAAACTGTTTCAAATTATCTCAGTTTATTTCCACTGCAGAAAAATGTTTTAAATGTAAATTTACTTGCTGAGAGAGTATTTTTCTTCAGGCAACCTGATGTTTTTCAGTTGCTGCTGTATTTCTCACTTCTCTATTAACCAGCCATTTCATGAGCTGTTGAGGTCTGTAAGGCTACAGCCTTACAGAGTATTTGTCCCTAATTTCATTTTTATTCCTCTCACTGATGAAATCAGGTTGGTGCAACTGAAATGTTGCCACCATCTCTATCTCATGTCCATGTGTTATATGGTCTCACTTGAGGTATTCAGGGTATTTATATCTAGTGGTCATGTGTCTTATTTTTTTCCAAATAAGACAGTAGAAAAATATACAACTTTATTTTGCTTAAAGCCATTTTTATTCAGTAGATATTGATAGAGCTTGGCTGTAGTTTCTACTGCAATGCCAGGGAAGGGTTTTCTGGAGTTCTGTCAATGTTTCCAAAAGAGGAACGATAACTTAGAGAGAGAAGCAGCAGCTATGCTTAAGTAGCCTTTATAGGTGTATGATATGGAGAGAGTTTATCTGCTCCCTAAAATATCCCATGTAGTAAAACATTTTTCCTGGATTATCAGAAAGCCTGACTTGTGCTTTTAGCGTGGAGTGAGGTGCTGTGCAGCTGCTTGGTCAGCTGTGGAAACCACCAAAGCTCTCTGGGCTGGGGGTTCTGAGGAACACAATTAATCCCTCTTGATTTTCTCTCGTTCCAGTGCTCATGATCTGACCAAATGGGATCTGTTCAGTAACTGCTACAGATTGCTGAGAACTGGAATTGAACACGGAGCTATGCCAGAACAGGTACCCTTAACAGCACCTGCACTGCATCACTGGGGTGTCTGAGGTTCTAAGGAGTCTGCTTGTACAGAAATTCAGAAGTTCCATGTATGATTTCTGAGCTTCTTCCCTCACCTTTCTCATTTGGAAAGTTGGGAATAGCTGATGTTCCTGACTCTGAAAAGCAGTGCATCAATCCTGATGTTTACACTGAAACCCAACATTGTAAGCTTTGGCTGCAATTAGAATGATCACAAATTATTATTGTGCATGGAAGGTAAGATGAAAGTTTATGAAAACCAGGAAATTAGAACATCCTAGTGGAGTTCTTTTAGGGAACACATCTGGGACTTTGTTCCCTCAGAGTTCAGTTTTTGTTTCTCATGGATGAGCACAGGAGCCATCTCATATTCTCCCATGACTCCTGTTTAAACTGCAGAATTCCTACTTAAGCATTTAAACATTTTAAGTTTTTATTTTGTTTCAGTTAGAAGCCAGTTGTTAATTCTAGCTCAGTTTCATTTAGAAAAAATAAATTCTCATGAAATTCTGAATAAGAATTTTGTAGAAAGGACCCTAAGAGGAGGCATTGCCACACAGTGAGTGAAAGTCCTCTCTCTGCCCTTGCTGCTTTATGCTGGAGTTGTGCTACTGGAGAGGCAGGGCTGGCAGATAAAACCTGTCCCTGCAGCTGCCAGCCATCCTCAGTTTCTGGGTCTGACAATGTGTGGCTCTCCAAATGCCTCCATAAAATTTTAGGGAAAGGTGCTGAAACCTGAGCTCTGCTCAGCATTTCTTCCTGCAGGCCACCCTGAGGAGTTTGGCAGTTGTAGCACCTCCTCTGGATTTGAGCTGTTCAGGAGACATCATGGATGCTTTATATGACCCTGGTCTTCTCCATGGGACAAGTTGTATTTTCTCCCTTTTTTTAGCAATTGGGCTACATGTTCATTTTCCAGTGGAGCAGATTTTTAATGCTGTTTAATAGTGAAACCAGATATAGAGATATTTCAACAGATTGCTTTTGATCTGAGAGATGTAGGTGTTGGGTTGTACTTCTGTCACACTGTGACATCCCCTCCTGCTGTATCCCAGTGCAGATTTCTGGTGTTTCCCAGATTTACACAGTATTTTTTTGCCTCTAGTAGGCTGATTTCTTACTGCACCAAGCCAACCAAGGGAAAACTTGATACCCTTGAAAATAAAAAGTGCTAAGAGCTGCTCCTGTCTTTTCAGCACAAAATGCCTGATAGATTTTCCATACAGTTCCTGCTGTGCCTGCTGTTAGCAGCATGCTGAGATTCTGTGTGTTCTTGTGTTACAGATCGTTGTCCAGGCACTGCAGTGCTCCCATTACTCTATTCTATGGCAGCTGGTGAAAATCACTGAGGGCTCCCCTTCCAAAGTAAGTGGCCACTTGATCAAACAGATTTTACTGACAGACACAACTTACCTACAAAGGTGTTACACCTGATTTCTTTGTAACTTCCATTCTTGCCATCGTTTTATTGTAATTTATAACATATAAAATGTTGCTGTTCAGATTTGTTCCGTGTTTCAGGATCTATTTAACATCATGCATATGTCTAAGCAATGTAAATAGTTTTAATCAGGATTTTATAGCAGCTGATTATTATATTTTTATTGCAGAGGATAATTAACACACTTTATTGTGAGGACTGCAGTTTGCATGGCTGATAAGGAACGTTGACATGAGCAGTTGTGAGCAATACTGTTGATCTGTAGACCACAGATAGCTTAATCTTGATGTGATAAGTTACTTTGCTTACTCTCTAATTACAGCCTTTATGTTGCAATAAAAATGGCAGGGCGCAGGAAGTAACAACTGCTAATAAAAAGCAAATGCACACAAAGTATGGTCAGGACAAGGTGACAGGTGACTTTTCCAGGACCTTTCCTTAGGTCTTTTCTCAGTCAGAGGCCAGCATCCTGTTTTTTCAGGGCTTTTTCAAAAGTAATACATCAAATTAAAATGACATGAAAACTGAAGTAATAATTGTACTTCTCCATCAGCATCAAAAAGGTAAAGATGTTATATTGAAGTGCTACAAGACCTCCAAAGGGTCACTCCAGAATGGCCATGCCAAAAAGAAGTCAGTTTGGCTTTGCCCCATGAAAATCATAATTACTGTCACCTAGAGAACTCCCAGCAATTTCTTATTTGGGGTTCCAGCCTCTACAAAATGAGTTTTGTGCATGCTTAGTTCCAGCATTAGTGCCTTGCAGCTCTTCAGAGTGGCAGCAGCCTCAGCTGAGGGCAAAGAGACAACCACAGACCTGCTGTGGCTAGAACACTTTGCTATCAAACTTTCCAGTTCACTGTGAAAATAGATCTGATCTGCACTGTATGTGGCATTTCATCCACTGGGAAATAATTTTGCCCATGGCTGGTTTATAAGTCATTATTAGGCTTGGGAATTGGTAGACATTAAAGGGCATCTATGTCTACCTAAACTTGCATGGTTTAGGTAGGCAAAGGCGTTAACAGAAGCATCTCAGAATGAAAAACATTTATTTCATGGGTATTTTGGAAGTATTCAGGCTTTTACAGCAACATTTCTGGCACAGCAGTTTAATATGTAAGTCCATGCAGGTTTCTAGGGCTACTTTGCTGTTTCTAGAATGATCTCAGGGCAGAGAGGGGTGATGGTGTATAGCCTCTCTAGTAGACCAATGGATATAGCTGCCAGAAGTAGAGAGGCTTTTGGACTCACAAGCCTTTCAGGTTTGAGATAAAAGCAGAAGGTTACAAAGCAAAAGACCAGCTGGAAGCAATTGCTTGGTTTCTATTTAGATACAAATGAGGTAAACTCTGACAGGGGAGGAAAAGGTCCTTGGACCTGTAGAGGAGGGGTGAGAGCAGGGAGGGGAGAGGCAGTAACAGAGTTAGGAGGAGAATTAGTGGGGAAGGAAGATAAAATATGAAAATGGAGAGAAGAGAATTTATAATATGTCATAAAACTGATCTTAAGTCTTTGTTTTTCTATATCCCATAGATTTATGAATTTTTGTTCTCAGGCTCATGTTCCAAAGATGATCTTTTAGCTTTCCCTTGAACAGTCAGGCTGAGAGATCAGAGATGCAGGGATTGATTTGTAAGAAATCTGCTGCCAGCTGGGTCATTTGTGTGACCTCATGCTGGCAGTAGTAGCTGCTCTGTTTCACCTCATGAGGTCCCATTTAGGCAGTCAGTGCACAGGATGAAGTATAGGAACGTGTTGGAGTTGTAAGTACAGGAATAAAAGATGGAAACAAGTACAAGTATCTTGGCAAGTTTTACATTTGTTGTTTCATGTGTGCTTTGCATCCATCAGGTGCACCTTTCATTGCAGGGAGTTTGCAGGTGGGATGGGGAATTCTGGCAAGGTTTCCTTCAAAGTGAATTCTTTGGCTACAGTTCAGAATTGCTTGGTAATTTTTGTATCTTGTATTGATTCTGTGGTGGAGTCATACTTGACAACCATAGGCATACACTGGGAACAGAGACATTTTGCAATTAAGTTATTTTTTGTCTAATGTTCAAATGGCTTCCAAAATACAGCACTGTCCTGAGAGAGCTGCCCCTGTTTGGGAACTGTCTTGGGCATTATGGCCAAGCCAGGGCACATTAATTGCTGTGTGAGGGGTACCTCATATTCCAGCTGTTGGGCATGTTCTGGATCATGGCTCCCTACCTGATCCAGCTGTTTGGGACTGGAGCCTCCATGTGTGGCAGGGAAAAACTCAACTCTTGTGGTTTAAATCTAATTAGGATCAAGTCAGCTCATTGATATATTAACAGCACATAATTGACCTGCAGCCAGTGCCACACAGCTTCAGGATAACTATGAGCTCTACAGAATGCAGGACCAGAATATTGGACATTTCTAGAATGTTAATGAACACCTACAAATTCCAAACTTGCCCTTCAGCTGGTCACAGGTTACTGAAGTCTCCTCCCCAAGATACACACAAACAGCTCTTGTTTCTCCAGGCTGTTACCAGGGGGTGAGGTGCCCCTCACTGTTCAATATAATTTGTAAATAGAGCCAAAAGGAGTATCTTTGATACATTATTATCAGCATAAAAATGTATCAAAGACATTTTAGCAGGAGGGTGATAATAAATGGATATTTTAATTATTAAGAAAGTCCAAATTCTCTGCCCAACAATAAAGATTTCACCAGTTAAATACAGCAGAGAGTTGGGGCAGAGTTATTTTGAAACACTTCTTCAAGCTGTCCTGTGGAGAGAAGAGTGTCCTCTGGAGTCATCTTGGTGTCTAGAACTTGAAAGGAAAACTTGATTACTGAAAGGAAGGCTGCAGCAGGTATGAATGAAATGCGTAAACTTTGAAATATCCACAGTCTGTTGTAACCTTTGGTCTCCTTCTGTGTATATTCAGTGGAGGCTGAGGCTGTGGGGCTGTTTGTGCAAACTGGTGCTCTTTGGGGCAAGCAGTGCTGTACTGGGGGTAGAAAGCTCATCCTCCATAGCTTGTGGGAGCAGCCTGTTGTGGCCTGGAGGAAAACTCCTCAGGTGGAAAGGGGTTTGAGGGTGGTTCCAAGGGAAACTGGTCATTTCTCCCCTGGAGTTCTGTCATCTCTCAGTGTGGGGGAGCAGGGACAGTCCTGAGGCAGGAGACTTGGGGATTAGAGCAGACACTTGTTTCCACTTGGATTTCTTCAGCCATGTCCCAGGTACCCAGGACATTGTACTGTACTCTGTGTTTATGTACTGAGAAGGAAATACTTGCAGGACAATAGAGTCCTAAAACTAAAACAGTAAAAATAAAGCATGACTAGAGCAAGCATTGAGAGGTAGGACAGAGGTCAGCCAGTTGTGGGTAAAGCAGCAGCCAGAGTAGCCAAATGCTTGGCTATGAGAGTGTGATCAGTGGGCAGAGGACTTAGGAGACCTGATTTAAAAAGGGGTTTAAAGAGCAATGTGGTGACTTGGTGACTTTTCATATTTATATGGGCATGATGACAGAAAGCAGAAGAAGCTAAAGGGAAGGAAAATGTCACAAGGAACAAAAGGTTGGACCATTTTCCACAGTTGGAGTGGAAGCTGAGGGTTCTTCAGCACTGTGAAGTTGAAGTTAATACTGCAAATAATAAGTACTTTAGAGGAAAAGCAGTGAGCACATAGGGAGAAGAGGATGGGGTTTGGGTGATGAACATAGCAAAAGCACAGCATTTTAAAATTACTTCAATGGAAAAAACAAGCTTTAATTTAAAGCTGGAAAGTATCTAAAGAATTGTAGACATGAGTCTTTTGAGCACCTGGGTTTGGGTTTGGGTGGTGGCACAGACTCCAGCCGTTGCTCTCAACAGCTCATTCTTGTTCCTGCCATGGAGCAGTTCAATTGCAGAGTTGTGACCTCGTGGTTTTGCCTAACAGCCAACAGAATGATAAAATGGTTTCATATCAGCTTTTCAGCTGAAGGCAGATCAGGTACTCACACCTCAAGAGCCTGGGCTGTGCACCCCAGAATGCTCAAAGACTTGGAAATCTAATTTTTATTTTTTTTTCTCATTTTCTCTGTTGAAAAAAATTCCTACTTTTCAGTAGTCTGGGGATTTCTCCAAGCTCAGAAGAGTTCCAGATGGCTCCATTGCACTGTTCAGCTGGGCTTTCTCCTGCTGTCTGTAACTTTGCAATATGAATCTCTATCATGCTATGCTGTCAGGAGAGAGGGTAATAAATATCATGTACCTGCTTGTTAGTCACTTTGACAGAAAGAAAAATGGGAGACACACTCATTCCCTTTTTAACATGTATGTAGGTTTTTTCATGGGTTTTAGTTTCTCTGTTGAATTCATGGACATCTAAATGGAAGGTAATTGCAATAGAAAGTAGAAAGCAGGAAGGTGACTGTAATCCCAGTGCTTGAAGGGGTAAATCAGGTGATTGTGTAACAGGTGAACTGATAAGCCTGGGTAGAATCTTGGAGTGGGAGATAGAAAACACAGTTGGTACAAGGCTGAAGGGCCAACAGCTAAGATTGGAAGAAACACATCAATTTCTTGTTGATGAGATTGCATTTTTGACTGAGAAGAAAATCAATTGAAACACCAGTGTCTCTAAGACATTAATACCACATTGCATTTTAGATGCATGTTTGGATTTAATGTAACTCATATTCAATAGCTCAAAACAGATCCATATATTAAAGAAAAAATGTAGGTGAGCAATCCTTGCACAATGGAAGAGTTTCTGATGCATTCTGGCAGAGATCTGTTCTCTCCCAATAAAAGGGTCATTTTTATCAGTCATCTGGGAAGGCCCTGAAAATGGGGATGATATAGATCAATTAGTGAACAAAACACAATTTTAAATTTTTAAAAAGAGGCATCTTAATGCTGCCAAACGGGAGGTTTGTATCCAAGTTGTGATTAGAATAGAGCAGAACTGTCTTAGAGATTCTGTAATGCCAGGGTAATGCAGTGGCACCATGGCTGCATCATCAGAGAAAAACTGCTCAGGAATAGGAAGGTGAGGGAGTGCACAGACCTTGAGTGTCCATATCAGCAAATCCCACTCACTCCATTGGAAGTGATGAGAAATGCAGTGCTTTGGGAACACTCTGGGTGCTTGGGCACACTGGCAGTCCTGTGCTGTGCTGTGAACCAGCACAGGGAGAACATATGGACCACAAAAAGGCTCTGCAGTAAACACAGAACGAGAGCTCATGGCAGGAAGCACAAGGAAAGCTAAAACCAGAACTGAGACACATGGGCTGAACAGCATCAGTAAAACATTTCTGCAAGGAAAACATTGCATGGGCACTATGTAGGTTCTTCACATTGCTTGGAGGTTGTTCTGCAGGACATTGCCTCTTGAGAGGGCTGTCCTGGGGGAAGGTCTGCAGAGCAGGGGCCAGCCATCCTACTGTGAATTCATCTCATTTCATTTCATTTGGGGTTCTTGTTTTCTTCTTGGTGATTGGTTCATCATCACTGTAAAACCAAGGCACTGTTTCTCTGTGTGTTCTTTTTGAATAGCTGATTTCTTTCACAGCTTTTTGTACAATGTATGAAGTCATCACCACCACTATTTCTTTATTTTGCTTCCATCAAGAAACTTCTTACTAATTTTTATATACTTTCTTTTTTAATCTTTACTCCAGGAGGACTTGTTGGTATTGAGGAAAACTGTGAAATCCTTCCTGGCTGTCTGCCAGCAGTGTCTATCAAATGTCAACACTCCAGTCAAAGAACAGGTAAAAGAAATGTCTGACTCTTAGAAAAGTGTGATTATTAAATTGTAGTAAAACTCAAGACTACACTACATCAAACTTAAAGTAAAATAATCTGTTCCCCTGTCTAAATAAATCTGAACAAGCAGCCCAGAAGAGCAGCTGTATTAACAGAACTTCCAAAGCACAGCTCATGACAAATTAACTTTTGATTAACAGTGAGTAAGGATTACCTGGATGCTCAGGCTCATTTCCAGCCCTCATGACTTCAGGCATCCAACTCAGTCACCTCAGATGAAAGACTTTTTCTGCAGACACTGGATTAAAAGGCAGTAGGCATTTCTATTTAAAAGGAAATAGGCACTACTGGAGGGTGACTGAGACTTCAAATGGGCTGAATATTTTTGGGTTTTTTCCCATTGAATCAAAGGGTTTGTTGAAATAATTAAATCTGTCTCTGCAGGACACAGTAGCTGGTTTGTTAGCTGAGATTATGTGAATACACACTGATTTATGTCAATGACATTTGTCTACAAATGGCATTTCTATCAGACCTCCCCAGATTTTGCAGAGTATAACTGATAACTGGCTTGAGTTTTTGGCCTGTGGTATTTAAAAGATAATACTTGTCAAAAGACACTTTTATTTCTTTGAAAGATAGCTCTGCTTAGCATTTACTCTCTGTTCTTCAGATTGCTAAATACAAACATTAAATGCTCAGAGATGTCAGTAGTTTATGTAGTTCTAAAAGACTTGTGTGTCATTGGCTTCCAGCTGATTTTACTTTAGTAATTTTGTTTTTTAATATTCAGAGTAGTTACTCTTGGCATATTATATTAATATTATATAATGTGAAAATATCTTCTAGCTGCATGCAAATACCTTCCAGCTCGAGCTGGACCTGCCATCCTTCCTGCCTCAGCAAATGGCAAATGTTCCTTGGCATTCCTGCTCTGGGTTTCTTCTTGAGGTGGATTAACATGGGTTTGTTCTCTTCCTGCCAGTGGCCACAATGGTTTTTTCATTGATAATTTAAACTTTGTTTAGAAGCTCCTTTGCAATTCCTAGTTGTGGGGAAGTTTTCAAGCCTCAGCCAGACAAACCCACACCCAGTCAGGCCCACAGAGAGTGAGTGTCCTGGGCAGAGTGGCTGGAGACTCCAAGGACCCATTCCAGCTGACTCTTCTATGATTTGCTTTTGTTTTCTTCCTTAAAAAGTATGTTTCTGTGAGTAGCAGGACTGCTACTTACTGCTTTTGTTTTACTGGATTTTTTTTGAGAATTATGTGCAAATTGTCTCCCTACCATACTTGATCCTTGCTCCAGATATTCTTTCCAGACAAAGTTGATGTCCATATCAAAGGAAGGAAAACTGTATGAAGTATTTAGAGAAACAAGACTGAAACATTTCAACTTTTCCATGAGTGTTTGAGGGAAATAAATATCCTGTGACTGAGCCCACTGCTGCCTTTATATTGGACAGAACTCAGCACCAGCAGTGCATTACTCATCTGCTCTTTTTTAGAGGTCTGCATTAGGAAGAGCTTCAGTTCTGTTTAGTATCAGGGGAGTTTAGAGCAGGTGAGATCATCACTGGAATGAATCACAGCCTTTGGATAAAAGGGAGAAAAATCCCAAATAGCAACATCTGTTCCTAAGGTCTCAACAGAACATAGTTTACAATGATGTGCATCTGTTCTTGCCTGAGTGTAGCTGATTCAGATTTTATAACATATTCCCAGAAATAAGGGAGCCACTAGGAAGTTCAGCATTTACTAGGAAGTTCAGATTTTATTTTGGAAATTTGTAAAGTTTTCAGAACCTGAGGTTAAAAATAGGGAAGCTATGAATAAAAAGGCTTTAGAAATGTACTGAATGTGATCAATTGCAGACAGCTGGCTGTGAGACACCAGCAGAAGCCATGTGGGGGCAAAACAGTGTTATTGCCATGCAGGAATGAGCCCTTGGAAGGAAGGAAGTTAATGACAGCTGCCTTCTTTCCTGTCTCAGGTAATGAGGCTATAATAGTAATGAGCATAAATCATGGACAATTCTGCCCAGATTGGCTTTTGTCTGGATTTGAAAGCTGTGCAGACAAACTTGGTTCTTTTTTTGCCAGAGCTTTTGATGAAATTCTGCAAAAATGTCCTTGCTGTGGCTGTTTGTCTGTATTTTTGGGGTCTGACAGTGACTCAGCTGGAATTTTCCCTCAGTGTTGTTCATGTTTTTACTTGTTTGATTTTTTGACTGTTTATTCAAAAGAGGTATGCTCTCTTTACTACAAATTTTGCTGCAGGCCTTGGATCAGAGGTAGATTTAGAGTTCTTTTCCTAAAGAAGAAATGGAAGTTTAATATGGGTGATGTGGGACATGGAGAAGGTAATAACCACAGTTCCTGACCTAGGAACCAAGGGCACAGCATTCCAAAGCAGAGGAAGCCATAATGGAATACTCTCACAGCACATAAACAGCTCCACCTGAGAACAGTTTAAGAAGCTGTTTAATAGTAGCAGAGGGTATCTGGAAATTAGATCAGTGGTACTTTGTTTTCCTTTCTTGACTTTTCACTGCATTCATTCTCTTGTGCCTTGCAGGCTTTCATGCTGCTCTGTGATCTCCTGATGATTTTTAGTCACCAGCTGATGACGGGAGGTCGAGAAGGGCTCCAGCCTTTGGTGTTCAATCCAGACTCAGGCCTCCAGTCAGAACTTCTCAGTTTTGTCATGGATCATGTGTTTATTGACCAAGATGATGAAAATCAAAGCATGGGTATGTTTAGCTTTTTTTTTCATACCAGACACAGAAGAAAGGAGAAAATAGAATTTTCTGATCAGTTTGTTCAGATGTTTTCAGAAGTATTCCTACTTTTTGGAAGGTCACTACTCTGAAGTTTCTTATATAAGTTGTGGAATATGCTTTTGTTATATAATAGCTATATTGAAGATTTTATTTGTGCAGTTTATTTTTCATTCACAGAGTAAAGCCTTGCATAGGGACTCAATATTTATGGCATTGCCATTCAGTGTTAATGCTTCTTACAACTGAATTTTACTTCCTGTTGTTCAGAGCATTGATTTCACATCTGAAAATCCAAGGCATGCAGAAGTACTGGTGCTTCTGATTTTTCTTTTGTTAAATATTTATAGCTTAGTCATGTTAATGGAGTCTCTGTGAAGGTTCTGTGTTTGAGAAGTTAAGCAAGAGCATTCAGCAAGAGTTCACTGTGGCCTTTCACAGGGTTTGGGAAATAAATGACTCAGTTCCATGTGGATTATATCCAGGGTCTCTTCAGAATTATGGAGAGCAGCTTTGATCAGTGGTGTGTCATGTTCCTGAACTTCCCTGGAAGTTTCCAAGAAGGCAGGACTCAAGACTTACCACCTTTCATTTTAGCTTCTTCTCCAACAACCCTTCTTTCTTCATGTTCAAGAATTGATTTTTTTCTAAGAGCTCCCCTTTGATAATGTTGTTTTAGAACTTAACAGTTACTTACAAACATTCTGATGATGCTTTCAGAGGGAGATGAAGAAGATGAAGCCAACAAAATAGAAGCTTTACATAAGAGAAGAAACCTTCTGGCTGCCTTTAGCAAGCTGATAATTTATGACATTGTGGACATGCATGCAGCAGCAGATATCTTCAAACACTATATGAAGGTACAGGCCCTGCATCCTCCTGTCCTGTTCCTTACTCCACTTTTTGGCTGTAGTGAATTTCTTTCCCCTCAGTGTACAAGGAGCACACACCTCTGTGCTGGTGTCTGTTCACACCTGCTTCTTCAGGGGGTGTCGGATCAATGTCGTGTTGTTGCTTGGAATTGGCAGCCATGGGTCACCTTCATCAATTGCTTAGTTTGGGGCAGGAAATGCTCTTTTGTTGGGTTTTCAACATGTTTGTTACAAAAGAAAATAAATACAGAAGTTCCCCACCTTATCACAGGGTTTGGTTTAAATTTTGATACTGAAATGTTGCCCCCCACTCACATAAAAAATCTGGATTTGAGCAACTGCTGCCTTTTCAAATCAAGAATTAGAAGTAATCTTTCTCTTGGGAAAACTGTAAGAAATTGTATAAGAGATTTTGATTAAAAGTTTTTGATTTTTTTTTTTCACATTTGTTTTTAGTACTACAATGACTACGGAGATATCATTAAGGAAACCCTGAGCAAAACTAGGCAAATAGATAAAATCCAGTGTGCAAAGACACTCATTCTCAGTTTGCAACAGGTAAGAGCATTGATTTTTTTTTTTCTAGAAATGCCTCACTGCAAAAAGCCCTGGCCAGGATTTCCTCTGATGCACTTTACAGGGAAGCAGAAATGCTGCATTTCCTTAGGACATTCTTTTCATTTTCCTGCTCCCCAGTTCAGACTGTCACTGCCCCTGTGTCTCAGTAATCTCTGTCTCCATAGGCCCACACTGGCAAAGCTTGGGCAGGTAAAAATGGAAGGGAGGGACAGAAGAGCCTTGGAGGCAGTTTGGTCCAAGCTGATTCATGGCATTTGTTTATTGATCCTGAGTCAACAAGAAGAATTAGGATGGCTTTTTCTTCTTAACGTTTGCTGAAGTAATGCATCTTCCTTATACTTTGTCTAAATACTGATGAATTTTTCAAATTTCGAGCTAATTAAGTCTTCCAATACTGTTAGACATGTTTTTTCCCAGAAAAATTCTCTTTACATCACCCATAAATTACTGCCTGGTGATAAAATCTATCAAGCAACAGCACAAAGTGCACTAAATACCACTTAGGCCCTTGAAGTACCAGCTATAGCCATTGCACAGAGAAATTACTTCTGCTAATTAGATGCTTTCAAATGAGCTGGACCTCCCCAAATCCCTTCCTAAGGGATTTGCTGTAGCAATCTGGAAGCTGAGAGAGATCTGTGCAAACCTGAGAAAAACAGATGTGCTTCCAGAAGAGTCAGAGAGTGTCAAAGCAGCCCATGTCTGTATGACTTGGAGAGGAGGAAGCAGCTGCCACAGATCAGTCAGGCTGACAAAATTCCATGAAAAATGTAATGAGAGGAGCTCTTTGCAAGAGCCTCAGTGACAAGTAGCAGCCAGTGTGGATTTGTCAAGGAGGAATCCTGTCCAATTAAGCTACTGTCATTAATTACATGGTAACAGAGCTTGTGGAGATGAGAGAAACAGTGGCTGTAATGGAGCCTGAGTTAATATCCTCACAGGCACTGATTTAATATCCTCACTGGCACTGTCTGCCAGGATGCTCTCAGCAACCAGTGAGAGATGGGGTGTAAATGGCAGTGCCAGGAGAGGTAGAACTGGCTGGAAAAGCATCAAGCACTTCAGTACTGTGCTGGGAGAGCCTTGGAGGCAGCAGAGCTGGGCAAAGAGGCACTGAGGCTACAGTGGAGGAGCTGCAGTTCGGATCCCCAAATTCAGAGCACCACCAGTCTGATGGGTGATGGGGGTGCTAAGAGAACAGCACGAGAATGCAGGAGCTTCTTGATGAGTTGGGAGAATGATAGAGGGAATTCAGGGAGGGTGGGTGCAGAATTGCACCAAAATAACTCCACACAGGTACAAGATGGGGACAGCTGGCAAACAGCAGAGGGATAGAAGAAATTCTGGCAGGTGACAGGGACTCCATTGTGTCTCAGTCATCACAAAGGCCATTCTCAGATGGAGCAGGTTTAGAACCCAAGCCTTTCTCAATAAAAGTGTTTCCCAGCTCACAGATATCAACCTCTGAACTCTCTCTGCAGCTGTTCAATGAGCTTGTTCAGGAGCAAGGTCCCAACCTGGACAGGACCTCTGCCCACGTCAGTGGCATTAAGGAGCTGGCCCGGCGGTTTGCCCTCACTTTTGGCTTGGATCAGATCAAGACAAGAGAGGCTGTGGCCACACTACACAAGTGAGTGGTGGTAAATAAACTGGATTTTTACACTACTTCAGATTAAAACTCCTGTTCAGCATTCCCTTTCTCAGGATAATCTCAACAGGCAATTATATGGAATAATTCTATATTTTTTTCTACTTTAATTGGAGGGGTGTACATGTATGTAGGTAGAAAGGAAACAAACTAGCTGCTACCTAATTATTTATTGGAATTTATTGGCATGGTTATGTTTATCTCAGGTGGGTTGTGTGTAACAACTGAGTATGGTTCTTTGTTCCACACCAATGTGGATTCTGGAGGAACCAAGGGCTGTTATGTAAAGGTACTCTAAAAATCTTTAGGAAGTCCTTTAAAGTGGACTGAAAATGTTTATTCAACTGCTGCATAGAAAAGCATGGAAAGCTTCCGCTAAATTTAAATTATAACTTTGCCATGCCATAAAAAAGTTCAAATGCTAATGTTTGGTGTCTCAGAGACTCAGTCCTTGACACCGAGATCAGCACGGCTCGGTCAGGACGCAGCAGGCACTGTCCTCAGCCAGGCAGGGGACACTTGTGCCTTGCTGGGTGAGGGAAGGGACAGTGCTCTCTTCAGTCACAGGTGACAGAGCAGAACCAAGCGTGTCCCTGCTCTGGGGACTCAGTTCTCTGCTCTGGCTGCAGAGGTTGGCTCCTGTTTGATCTGACACATTCCATGGAGCTCCTGCTCTGCCCAGTTCCCTCTTACAGGGACTGGCCATGTGCTTATCTGAGGGGGTCTCACAAATCCACAGGGAACTCTGCATTCCCCTTTGTCCAAAAGCTGCTGTTTGCTGCTAATGGGGAATTACCTTGTGATGGGACCTGAGGATTCAAACAGTTTCATCACTCAGGTCAGATTTAGGGCAACTTGTTTGTCTTGGGTTGGGCTTCTTTTTCTGCTTTTTTGGGTTTGGGGATTTTTTTGGGGACTTTTGTTGGAAATGTCTGAATGTGTTAATATTTCTATACTGTAGAGATGGCATAGAGTTTGCCTTCAAATACCAGAATCAGAAAGGACAAGACTATCCACCTCCTAACCTTGCTTTCCTGGAAGTGCTCAGTGAATTTTCTTCCAAACTCCTGCGACAGGACAAAAAGACTGTGTAAGTAATGCTCTGTTTTCTTCCCTGGCCTCTGTTAATCCCTGCACTGTGGGTTCCAACTCTTTCCTTTGAGGTCCCTACAATCTAACAGGGGCTACTGAAAGTCCCTGAAACATTTCACATACATACTTATTCATCTTTTTGTGTTTTAAAGTAATAAAACTAAATGGGAAAAGAAAAATCAGACTTGCTAATGAGGTGAGTTTGAGACCTCCCAAAACAATGTTATTTAAAATTTCTCATGGGATATTGAAAATAAAAAGTCCTCTTTTTTTGCTAGAAGAAAAGAAATTACACATCAGCAGTGCAGGGAATTTACAGGTTGTCACCACTGCAGAAACATGTTTCTGTCTTTATTTACAGAAATTGTACACCTATATTTGTTGTTTCTTTTCATATATTGGAAGAGGACTCCAGTGAAACATCAGCCAAGCACTATGTACTCAGTGTGGACCTAAATTCACTGAATAACTTTGTGACCAGTTTAGAAGTGCAGTTGCCAGATCTGCTGATTTATGGTTATAGGTGCCTTTCCAGTCAGTTCTGTGACCCCATTGAATGTTAGTCAACACAAAATCAACTGGAATGGCCTCAACTGATTCTTTCTGTCAGATCTTGCTGTGAAGGTTTGACAGATGCTTTTCTGTGAAGACATTTCTTTTAAAGGACTTTTCTATTAGGGTTAACAACTATGAACATTACAGCTTTGCAGTAAGAAATACAGCTTGGTTAACTTTGTATAATTTTTGTGTACACACTTGAACCAATTTCACTTTTTCATTGTATCGATAATTTCAAGTCACTGAACACTGTAGGGCAAACAGTTAAAGGAGCTAGGATATGGGATGATCCAGTTAGGCTGGCTTGGCACTCCATTTGTGCATCTGCTCTCCATTGTTATATCCTGGAATCTTGTCAGCCTCTATCCTCTTCCTCAGGACAGGACTTAAGGATAAAAGGATTTTATGGCTTGTTTTCTTAGCTGAGCTGTAGGTTCTCTGCAGGGTGGTTCAAGTGCCTCTGCCTGTTTCCTGTTGAATTTAGTGAAGTTTAGCCTTTCAGCAGGGTCAGCCCTTCCACAAGTTTCCAGTGTCTGATATTTAAAGTTACATCATGCTGCCCCTGACAGCTTCTGTTAACCTGAGCCTTTGAGTGAAATTCAGTTCTTTGGGACATTCTGTTCCTTCACCTTCCATGTTGCCATTTAAATTCTTTCTCAAAGGTTCCCCTGCCCACAAACACAACCAGTGGCTGTTCCTGCAGGAGTATAAGGATGTATCTATATCTATACCTGGGCTATGGACCTCAGCTGAATCTGATGATCATGAAAATAAATAGGTCCTTTAGGGCCTGATCTGTGCCAGCCTGCTGTGTTGGGATGAGTTCAGCCCTGCCCCAGACCCCACAGGCTGTGGTGACCATGAGAAGGGTCAGCACAATTTGCTGACATGTGAGGATTATGTGGAGGTGGCTCCGCTCCTGCCCAAAGTGCTCTACTGACAGGACAGGAGGGGGATGCTGGATTTGCCCTTTTCTGTAGCTCCTCCAATCCACAGGGACCTCTCCCCCACCACAGGGGATGCCTGTGCAGGAAGGTCCATGACCACCATCTGCTGGAGAAGTCTCATGTTCAGCATCACTTCCCTCCCTCCCGGCCCAGAGGCCCTCCCCAGACTCAGCAGAGGACTCTTGGCTGCAGCCAGAAGTGCTCTGGAGCCCTCAGAGTCTCAGGAACACGTGGCTGCCTGCCTGCCCAGGTTCTCCAGCTTGGCTTCCCTACCTCAACCCCCAAATGATCCACCCGAGGGCCTGCAGGTGTCAGGGCACTGCTCCAGGACACCCTTCCTGACAGGCTCCAGCACACACTGCTGTTCCACAGGGCTCCTGCTTCCTTCTGCTGGGCTGCTGGCTCTTTCCTCTGGGCTAGAAAAGGGAGAAGCTTCCAGTTTGGGAATGAAGCAGCCCCATTGATTTAATTTAGTTTTTCTAGCCTGTTAATCTGGCTAATCATTTTATGAGTAACCTTCAGAAGTGGTGATAGCCATTTATGGATTTATACAAATCTATGGATTTCACATAAAACTGTTCATGTAAGGTGCCAGAGTCATTCAGCTGGAGGAAAAGAATTTGTACTAACACTCTGTTACAAACCCATTAAGGCAGATACAGGCAGGGAAATCCTCAGGAACTGATGTAGGACGGAATAGAGGAGATTATCCTTGGAGGCACTTATTTCCATTTATTTCCCTCAAAGACACATTTGGTTTAGACTGGACCCTGACTTGTGGGTGTCAGCTGAGGTAGAGCCTCGACGTGGGTGAGGTCCACTGAGCTCAGAGTTGATAGGAAGTGCCACTGTGAAGCTCTCCCAAATGCTGAGCAGATGTCTCAAGTTTGGCATCCAGGCAGTAAAGAGCTCCCAGGTGGTGTCATTTTCCACCTTCACAATTTGGCCATAAATCTGCAATCTGGTTCTATAAATACAAACTGGAGGCAGAAAAACTTCTTCCTTTCCAAAACTCTTCTGCAGGTAGATTCTCTGAAGCCATGAAGAGCTCAAGTGGCACAGTTGGGTACCATAAAATAGAGAACACACTAAGATTTTTCCCATTGCTGCCAGGTTTGGGAATTAATATACACATGGAAAAGGGAAGGGGAAGCATTGACAATATTCAATAAAAGAGTAGACAGGAACCTGCTGTTTCTTGAACAAAGTTACGCCATTCACTGAATCAAAAAACTGATGTGATGTCACCCTCCCATGAGCAGTGTGGCTCCTGGGCCTGTTCTGGGGCTGGGCTGTGTAACAACTCTGAGCTGCCATGAGCAACAGAGGAAATCCTGCCTTTCCATGTGGAATGTGTGGAGTTGACTCCCACAGCTGGCAACCTGGCAAGGTGGTGTTAAAGGAAATTGTGACTGAGGGGTGCAGGAAGTGATGCTGAAGTACCTGAGTTCTCTTACCAAACTTCTGAATGTTTGGCTCTGCAGCCAAACTCATTAGAATCACATTTATAGATTTGCATGTTCATTTTAGAGATTACATCTGATTCCATAATTAAATAATCAATGGAAAAAGAAAACAGTTTCTATGTCCTCCGTACCAGGAGGGTGTTGTTGGTTCCTCCTTTCAGTGAACATGTGTGCACTGGACTTTTCATGGCAGTGGACCATGTGTTCAAATTTCTTATGGAAAAATAAATGGCTGCATTTGACGAACCCATTTCTCTTGTTCCAGGATGCCAAGGGACATCCTGCATCCTTGCAGCAGTGGCTCTGATGCAGCCTGGCTGCTGACACAGCAGCCATATCCGGGTGTCTGTGGGGAGATTGCTGCACTCTGTACCCCTTGTCTTTCCTTCCCAGGCACACCTACCTGGAGAAGTTCCTGACAGAGCAGATGATGGAGAGAAGAGAGGACGTGTGGCTGCCGCTGATCTCGTACCGGAACTCGCTGGTGACGGGCGGCGAGGACGACAGGATGTCAGTGAACAGCGGCAGCAGCAGCAGCAAGGCCTCCTCCGTGAGGAACAAGAAGGGCCGACCCCCCCTCCACAAAAAGAGAGTGGAAGGTTTGTGAGGGCACAGGGCTTTGGCATGCTGGACACTCAGGAGAGGGGGCTCTACCAGTTCATGCAGAAACACGTGATACGTTCTGGATGTGGCACAACCAAGGCATCTGTTCTGCTGGATGTGTCTTTAATAGAAATACCACCACAGCTCCCTGTTCTTGTTTGTCTTGACCCCAACTGGCAATCAGAACTGTTAAAAGATGTTACTGCTGGTGTCTGTGGAGTTACCTGCTCTTTCTCACTCCTGGAATGCTGGATTTCTGCCTATGGTTTCCCTCTGGGGAGTTGTTAATTCTCAGGGATTTGGAACAGATTCCAGGCAGAAATTCTGATAACAGATCTCTGTTGTTGCAGGGCCATTGGGAACAGTAAAAAGACACCATTTTTGTTTAAAATAGTACTGATAATCTAGTCTTGTCTGCATTTACTCTTCCTGGGACCTCAGATGTGTTCATCAGGAATCTGGCTGTGATAGCAAATTTCTTACAAGGCTGCATCTGTTCCTAGTCAATCTGTGTGCTGTAGTGTGGACTTTTGTGAATGCTAATTTGCTGTTCCACTATACAGTAGATGTGAGTGGGATCTTAAATTTCAGGGTTTTTCCAAGTTCAGTATCTATGGCAGTCCCTCAGTAGGAATGTAGTGTCCATTAGCCTGAATATACAGCAATTTCCCATAATATTTCTCAAAAGTTTGCCCATACAGCCAGGTCCATTCTCCACTGCAGCTCATGGTGAGCAGTCTCTGCACCAGGTCCTTCTCACAGCCAGCCTCAAATGTAGGTACATAAAATACTGGCTCCTTTCTTCAGGCACTGTTTTCCTTCTTTCAGGATGCCAAGATTTTCACAGAATTCAGCCACTGAGGTTTTCTTCTTTCCTCTTGTTGCCATTTTCATTCTATTCTACTGTATTTTACCAATATCTTATTTTTTTACCCTGGGGTGTGTAGTAGTATCTTTGTCTCCCAGTAAGGCAAATCTCAGGCTTAAGATGTAGTTTTTGGGCTTTCCTTATCTCATACTCTTTTTGTGTCACCCTCTTTCAGTGATCAGTAGAAGAGAGAATTGATTTCCAACACTTTCCATTTGAGAAACTTTTGTTTGTTTGGGTTTTGTTTGTTTGTGGTTTTTTCATTTTGTTTGTTTGTTTTTTTTCTTTAATTTCCACCCTAAAGGATCTAACAGGAGAAAGGTCACTGCAGAAATTACTGTGGCATCAAAGAAACATATCCAGTCCCCTCTGGTTCCTTTCTCACCTAAATCCAGCACGGACTGGCTTGGAGAACATTCCCTGTTGCTTCTGAGAGGAAATGTGCTCTGTGCCATTTCTTCAAAATGCCTTAAGAAAATCAACATGTTTTTTAAAAAAATTCCTAACATAAAAATGATTGAAATGTAAAATTGAGAATAAATAGGTAGCTTTTTAGATATTTATGCCTAAAGGGTAGTAAAAGGCAATGGAAGGGTGAGCAGATCCATGGAGATCCCCATCTACTTTTCTCACCATGCATTTCCTGTTAGTAAATCTGTGATCTTGTCATGTATTGTCATCTCCTGTCTTTCACTCCAGCAACTGAATTTTTTGTGTTTCTCTGCCTACATACTTCCTGCTCTAACCCATTCTCAAGTCCTCCCTCTTCCCTCCTCTCTGCTTTGCTTCCTTCCCAACATAAGCACAGGATCCCAGCTAGACCATCAGTCATCTTTATCTCATTTTTATTGCTAATTGTCACCTCCCTGCTCCACTCCAGTGGTTCTGACCGTTCTAAAGATCTGGAGTGACCAGATTTGGGGGTTTGTGCTCCACCTTGTCTTAGCTTTTAACTGTATCTTGGTTGCTGTAGGTGCATGAGATTATCAATCTCCAATTGTAAACTCAGGAATTGGGAATTACCTTGCTTGTTTATGTTCAAGATACCCAGTAGCTGAGGCCGTGCTGCAGTATGACTTTGTTTGCAATGGGGTTTGTGTTTGTTCCCTTTAAATTGTTGCTATTGCTGGGAATAGAGGCTAGTAATACTTAAAAGAACAGAATCTAAAATTAGAACTGAAAAACTTACAATTCCAAGCATTTATCCAGGTGATCCCTCAGTGCACACTTGTTTGAATGCTGCCCTGCATGTGGTCAGAACTGAGCAGTGATTTCAGTGTTCTCTCTCTAGATGAGAGCCTGGAAGGCTCCTGGCTGAACAGGAATGAGAACATCCATACTCCAGGGACACTGCAGACACCTCAGCTCACCTCCACTGTCCTGAGAGAGAACACCAGACAAATGGGAGAGCAGATCCAGGAGCACGAGTCGGAGCAGGGATCTGAACAGGATTTTTTACACAAGTAAGTCTTGGAATTTCAGCATCAGGTACAGTCAGGCAGGCAAAGGAATTGCTTGTGGTTTATAGGGATATTGTCAGCCTGTGGCTCCAGAGATACAGTGCTGATTTGCAAAGCCACCTAGAAATGCCTTGGCCACAGCTCAGCAATACTTGGATTGTCTTCAGGTCTCAGAAAAATATGTTGTAATGGAATAATAGTAGAAATTCCCTATGTTAAAACTATCCATATAGCCATACAGTTGTGGTCAAATCAGCCTAGTGCTTCTGTCCCAGGCTGGGTGGAATTGTTTCTTTGGAAGACCTGTAGATACTCTCTTTTCTTTCCCCCTGCCTGATATCAGAGTTAAGGTTCTCCAGACACCAGAATATTTTCTAAATTTCCAGCTGCTGAGCTAGTAATTCCTGATTTGAGGTAATTGCCCTAAGTTATCTATTCTTTTTGTCCCTTTGCTCCCATTTTATCACCTCCATTTAGAGGGAAAACACTGGTTATTTTCTGTCAGTGGGTGTTGGCAGCAGGTGCTGCCAGGATGCAGCAGGTGAGCACAGACCCTGGTGGCATCAGCAGGGCAGTCTGGAAGGTATTTACACATGGGTGAGGTACTGGCCCTTAAGTTGTAAAAGCCATTTGTTTTTCACATTGTGTGATATTTTTGTCACTTACTAATTTGGATCCATTCTTGCTCATATTTTGCCTCATCTGACACACTAAAGTACTATTTAATAAGAAACTTTAGAGGTGCTCCTGCTCCAGGTGCCTGCCCCTAATGGAGGAGCAATGTCAGTGTTTCCATACCTGCTTTTATTGCAAGTTAATTGATTTTTTTTTTGTGCACATACAGTGAGAGGAGACAGACTGTGGAAGGGAATGCAGAAGATGTGTACAATGGTGGATGGGATTTAATTATCCTAATCTGAAGCACGGCCAGACACAGAACTTGGAGACAGAAACTGCCCCAGAACAGGCAGCTCAGAACTGTTACTGCTGTGGGTCCTAACTTACTCCCTGTGTGTCAGTCCCCAGATGCAGATCTCGTGGCTGGGCCAGCAGAAGCTGGAGGATCTCAATCGAAAGGACAGGACAGGAATGAACTACATGAAAGGCAGAAGTGGCGTAAGGCACGCAGTGTAAGTGCTCACAGGCTGCTGCCCTCAGCACCATGTGCAGGACTCCAGTGAAATGTTCCCTTTCCTGCTCCTTGCCAGTGGTTTCTGTGCCATTTCACCCTTGTGGGAGAGCAGAGGGACAGTTTGCAGTGCTGGGATGGATCCAGCCCAGCAGTGCCATTCTCTGACTGTGGCCAGACACCAGGCCTAGTGAAGGTGCAGTTCCCTGTTCCTCAGAGGGTTCCATGGTTTGTGTGCTGTGTAATTCCCTGGGAGCTCTGCCCAGGAGCCAGTTCCTGTAGCTGTGCTCTCCATCCTTTTTGCCAAGGTGTCCCCCTGTGCAGTAATGGAGGAAACACACATGGGTGAACACTGGGGCACCACATGCTCTGTGCTGATCCCACCGAGTCCTTTCGCAGGGGGGCTGGAATCCTCACAGCCTTTGGAACTGAGCTTGAAGGCACTGCTGGGGTCCCAGGGCTTTACCAGTGACCCTGGCAAACAGTGTCACTCCTCCTTGGTAAAAGGACAGGCAAACACAAGAGCAGTTACTGCCCAGTAACAACTGCAGTTGCTGATCACAGTGCTGTCAGTGGGACTTGGTGCTTCAGCCTGGGCCAGGGTTTGGGGAGGGGAGTTCATGTGTGATTTTCCTCTGTTTGGTATTCCAGAGAGCCTGTTGGCTTTACCCTCAGCATCAGCATTAAATGATAGGATTTGAGCATTCTTTTTAATGACAGAGATGGGAAGTTTTTTAGCCCAGAAATGATTGACTCTCTCTTTAATCAGACGAGGTCTAATGGAAGATGACGCTGAGCCCATCTTTGAAGATGTAATGATGTCCTCACGAGGCCAGCTAGAAGACATGAATGAAGAATTTGAGGACACAATGGTCATTGATCTGGTCAGTAAATCTTATCAATGGCAAGTTTAAAACAGTGGAAAACTAATTTAAAAGGAATTTTAGAAGTGTAAACAAAAATTTCCAAAATTTTGAGTCTGGCCTCCAGTTGTCTGAACATTAGAGTGGGAATGATGTGAGAACTTCCCAGAGCCTCCAGCTGCAGGCTTGAGCCCAGTGGGTTTGTTCCAGAGCCACACCAAGGAGCATTGCTTAATGTTCCTTCTTCCCAAGACGTGTTCTTGGGCAGCTTCTGGCAGCAGCAGCATCACACACCTCAGACTTGTCAGCCCACAAGGATCAGGTTATGAGTTACAGGCTGTGCTGACAAAGCTCTTTATTGCATCCATGATGTGTCAGACTGGCATAGCCAATGGGTCTCTCTCTTTCCCTTTCCTGGTCAGTTTGGTTTTGAGGAGGTGGGCTGGGCAGAGGATCCTTACTCGAGGTCTCAGTAGGTCACAGCCAGAGGGAGCACAGGCACTGGTGTGTGGATGGGAACTCCTTAAACAGGAATTGCTCCCAAACAGGTCCCATCATCATTGGCAGCCTCAGTCCCTTCCAGTTCTGTGCTGACTGTTGGGAGAGGTTCCTTGCAGCACTTACAGCCTTAACTGGCCTCCCCTCTGGAAATGACTCCTCCCTTGCAAAATGGGATAAAGGAGCAGTTTACTTTACACACTTGACCATTTTTATGGCTGTTTCTCCTTTCACATTTAAACAATAAGCCCTAGGTTATATTAGGACTGGGCTACAGTGTCTTGGGAAAGGCTGCTGCATACTGAGGTTATTGCCAGCACTCATTTAATTACCAAGTAACATCCCAGGCAAGGAAGGAGTTGATGAAACCAGTGAGGCTCACACTTACTCCTGTGCTTGTGGGGAAGGACACCACAAAGGGTTTAAGCCTCAGAAATATTTCAGTATCTTCTGTACCCTTTCTGTTGGTTAATCCATTTTTGACCATGTCAGAGCTCATTTCACTATGAACTTGAAGCATAAAGAGTTAAGAGGAAGTTTCTGTGCAGTCTGGCCTAGAGTCCCAATACAGAAACATCCTTAAGTCAGCAGGAACCTTGGGCAAGTCCTTAACTGTGAGCACATAGTTAGAGTCCATCAGCTTTTACCATTCTTTCAATAACAAAGAGTGGAGGGAGCGCTGTCTTGTGTTTGCCCCAGAGGTTTTGTGGCACAGGGGAAGGTGGGGCAGGGACAGGGCCCTGTGGCAGGCAGGGCTCTGTGTGTCCCGTGCTGTTCCAACTCCCGTGTGTTGCAGCCGCCGTCGCGGAACCGGCGCGAGCGCGCGGAGCTGCGGCCGGACTTCTTCGACTCGGCGGCGATCATCGAGGATGACTCAGTAAGGGCTGGTTCCTTCTGCTTGCTTTGAGCTCTGCTTTGAGTGTCCCACCCCAGTAACCGCCGTGTTTTCCCCCTTTGCAGGGATTTGGCATGCCCATGTTCTGAAGTCTGGCGAAGACCTTTTACAAACTTGGAACTCTATTGTTTAGAGCTAGAGGCCTATATACTGTGATAGCTTGTATGAAAACCACATTTTTGATGTGATACGGTTTGATTTTTAACCAAATGATTGAGGTCAACCCCTTGGTGTAGTGACGGAGAGAAGAGGAGCTTCTTATTGACACACGGGAATGTTGGCCAATCCAGTCACCTCAGAAGGGCTGACCTAAAAAATCATTTGTATCCCTGTTCTTGACTGTCCTAATACGGATTTTTTTTTTTCTGGATGAGGAGGAAATTTTAAATTGTTAAGACAGCTGTCAAAATAAACACTGTTCTACATATGTTTTCTGAAAACAACATTGAGTGAAAACAGAACTTTTTTAACTTTATTTTTCTGCTGTACAATTTAAAACGGTTTTAACATTTGCCTTTTTATGTTTTCAAAGCTAGCCATTTTTATTAAACCTATGCCTATCAGCCACTGACTAGCAAGGCTGCTGTAAGCAGGTCGTTCTGGCTACAGAAAAGTGTTTTGGAACACACTGGATTTGATTAACATTATGGTACGCTTATGTCCTCTCATAGGCATGGAGAAGAACACTCTCAGAGAAGAGGTTAGAATTCTAATGACGTGCATCTCTGCCAAAAAATTTCAGATTCTGATATGATAAACCCAGATTTTATACTCTTGAGAAGATTTATTTTTATTTATAATGGGACATAAAGTAAGAGATGTCCATGAAGCCACTTTTCCAACAGATGCTGTGTAACATTCATTTTATATAGCACATGGGGACACAAAACCAGTAAATTTTCTATTGGTACTTGCTCTGTGCATTTTTAGCAACTTATACCAGCAAATAAAGTATTCTCAGTAAAACACACAAATGGTTCTCAAGTAATCACTTTGCTGTTTTTACTACCTACTTCAAGCCTGCCAACACAAGGTACATAAACAGCAACTTTCCTATTAAAAAAAACTAGTTCAAGGGTGGGGGAAAGGATCACTTTAGCATACTAAAAGTAATTTTAACTGTACCATAAAACAGAGTCTACTTTCCATGCCGTAAATACCCTTTTCCGCTATTTTTGTAAATTAATTTTGCCAGTTAGAAGTACTGTATGTGCTGCATAGAAATTTGTGCTTAGATGGTGAAGTTCTTAAGCTTACAATGGACTACAGCTACATTTTCAGTGTTAACTGTGCATATTGAGAGTAATTCTTTGGAAAAAAATATGATTTTTCAAAAAAGCTAAAAACATCAAAAAAATTACAAAAAAACCCCAAAACATTTGCAGCTAATTCATTGTACTAAGATATTTTTCAATGTCTTCAATAATTTGGAATTTCATTATGCTTCGATTTTATGACTCGATGTAGTAGCTGCTCCTTACCCAGCCTGGCCTGGCACCAGCAGTGCTGGCCCTCCACAGCTCCAGATCTCCAACAATTGGCCCCAAAAGCTTCATCTTTCTGCACTCAGTAGCAGTTGGGATACAAAGCAGACTGACCCACTTGGAGCACAGCAGTTTCAGAGGTGCTTTGGTTTTAGCAACTGGAGAATAATCACGGAGCTTTTTCTGTTTCAAGCTTTCTGGACACCAGCCCAACCCCTCAGTGCCCAGCATGGGCAGGGAAAGAGCCCAAATTGACCCAGCCCAGCACCTCACCCAGCTGAGCTTGGCTCTCACAACACGTGCAGTTCTCAGACACGGTTGCCAAAAATGTTTGACCAGGTAATTCAGCCATTCCTTAGTGTGGGTTGGGGATCTATTAATCCAAGAAGTAGCTGGAACTTTATAAACCCTGTTACCTCCCTCTGTGCACCCCCACGGCCTGGGAGCAGGAATGGCTGCAGGACCTGTCCCAGGGTCACTCTGTGAGCATGGTGGCACAACAGATGCTGCCCAGTTTGAGTCAGAGTCTCAGACAAACCTTGTGCTTCACAGTCCTCTGTGTGGAAAACTGATTCCTAATTTAACATTGTAGAATACTGTATAACAAACATTTATTATCATGGTACCTGCAATGGGTCTCCAGTTCAGTTTGCAGTCAATAGGTTTTTGTATTATGAGTGTCTCCTTGATTGGTTTTGCTAGTAATTCTGTAAATTGTACATTTACAATATGAAGTTTTTTTTCCTTTTGTACAATTTAAAACTGATGCTTCACCTTTCATTTAATAAACTATTCAAAATCATGAGTATGATGAGCACCCTCTTCACTATAGTTTTTTTTAAGTGCTTGTTTGGACCATCACATTTTGTCATCCCATGTAGTAGTAGGAATTCAAGGAATTATTAAAGGCAAAACTGACAGGTAGCTTTCATGTAGTCCAGGCTTCACAACCAGACCTGTACTCCACTCCCTTACCCACTCAGCCTCCAGAGTGATGGAAACCCTCTCTGGGCTTCTTTCTCCCCTCCACCATCATGTGGTTTGGTTGGGGGGTAGAGGGGTGGTGAATGTGGGATTGCTGTAAACCTGGGAAGGCACCACCCCAGATGCAAGAGCTGCACTGCTAAAACTTACAATTTCTTGAAATGCCACAAGGTTTGAGATGAAGTTCTCTCTTCTGCCCTATATGTCTGAAGTGACCTGGAGTCTGTAGGAAGAAACTGCCATAGCAAAGGCTTCAAAGTTCTAACAACCAGCTGGGCTAAATGGAGTTTCACAGATTCCTGAAACAAAATGTCCATGTTACTCCCATGTCTCAGGGAGCAAGGTGCTATTTTTGTCCAACCCATGAAAGATTTCATCTCTGTAGTGCTAAAGAAAACTGACTGCTTTATCACCTGGCCCACTTCCTAAGGAAAAATCACTGGAGTCATGAAAAGGAACAAGATGCAGCTGCTGAGGCACAGGGCTGATTCAAAGTGTCAACTACTCCCAAGACAAGAGTCTGAAAGCTCAGTCTCCAAATGCTTGTAAGTTATGGCAACTCCTGCACTGAGGAACACATTAAGTAACTAACTTGCCTTGCTGCTAAGTTCAAGGGCTACACATTATTTAAGGGATTTTATTTTGTACCTCTTGTTTTTTTAGGTGACTGGACTTCAAGGAAATTCTCAGAAGCCTCATCAAAGCAGCTTTCAAACCTGTTTCCAGCATGTCCTGGTAGAGCAACTGCCTGTTTGGAAATGGAGAGGATCTAAAAGCCCAATTATTGTGCTGGCAAGAGGTTGGAGTCTGTAGCAATACTGAGGTTAGGAAACAACTAACAAAGCTGTACTTTCCTCGTTATGACAAGTGAGTTTCTGTTTCTCATGGATTGTTTCCTGACTCTGGGCAAGCTGAAGAAGCTGTGTATGTATCCCTTCACCTATCACAGCTTCTGCCTCTAAACCTGCTTTACCTTTGGAAAATCTTCTCGGGCATTATAAACCCTTACAGTTTTCTCACAGTTAACTAGGAACTCCCACCATGGCCATGACACCCCCCACAGTAACAGCTGAATTTACCTTCCCCTGTTGCAGCCAGCTCTGTTCCCTGGGACAGCACCAGGAGCCTTTTCATACAGAAGCCACACAGGACAGCCAGTGTGTCTGCAGCCTGAAGGTGCTGCCTCCCTCCCATGCAGCCAAACACCTGGGGAGCTGGAACTCCTATTTGTACTGCTCCTTTTTTATTGTGCTTTTAGATGATGTTCAGCTGTTGCTTTCCCCCCCCCAGGTAGAGGCTCAAGCTCCACAGCTCTACTCACTGCAGCTTGCTGGGAAGAGAAGCTGCCTGGGCCACGGCTGTCCTAGCTCTGCTCCTTCAGGCTCGTGCTGGGTGTGAGCAGCAGCAGCTGCAGTGCAGGTAGGGAGGCTCTGTCACACAACAAATGCCAGTTACTCAGGGCAGCCAGGTGCCCACAGCAGCAGCACCGAATGTGACAGTGGCTGTTCCTCACTGTTCTGGGGCTGGAGGGAAGCTGCAGCTTCTACTGAGCAGGTGAGCACAGGCCCAGAGCTGATCAGAGTAACACCTCCTGCAGTGGTTCCTGGCCAAGCTGGCAAATAATCCCAGAGAAAGGAGGCTGAAGGGGCCTCTGGAGGTCTCTGTTCCAGCCTCTGCTGAGGGGGGAGGGTATGCATGTCCCACCAAAACTGCCCTTTTTGTCTGCTGTTCTTAAGAGTGGACTGGCTGTGCCTCCCCTGTGCCACCCACAACTGAGTCTGGGATCAGCAGGGCCTGGAACCCAAGCTCAGGATTTTCCTCTCTCAGTCAGTGGTGGAGCCAAATTCCAAAGTCTGTGGCAGTGGAATACCCTTGAACCCCACAGGGGTCCAACTTCCCTTGGGGTGGGAGGTGGTTCAGGCAGGACTGAGCCACCTCCAGGGCCTACAGAATGAGGGAGCCAAGGAATGTTTGACCTTGAGCAATTAGTAACAGCTCACCTGCAGCAGGCAGGGCAGGGTGTGTTGAGTATTAACCACCAAGAAAGGGTTTAGAGAGGCAAACTGGTCAGACCCCCAGGTTAAATATATGCTATGATTTATTGATGATTATTGGCAAAAATCAAAATTAAAAGAACTATTTCTATTGCCAAGCAGCACTCCATTAACCAGAGAGTTAACCAGAACTCATATTCAGAATGTCTCCCAGCATGGGCAGCCCCTGCTCACCCTCACAGTGGGATGTTGGCGTGTTTCTTCCAAGGACTGGACTGGGATTTACTGGCCAGGACATCGAGGTCATGGCAGATGCGAGTGCGGGTGGTCGAAGGCTGGATGATGTCATCAACAAACCCTGCAAAAGATGAAAACAAAAAAACCTTCAACCTGACCAACCATGAAGTGTTTGCCTCCCAGCCTTCTGTGCCTAGGCTAACCCATAAGTTAGCAAAATCAAAACAATAGCTGGAATAAAGAAGTTCACAAGTTATAAATTAACTACATTTAAAATAGACTGAGAAGGAAACATTCCTGAGTCTATTTTTTAATTCTGAATATAACTTGCCTTTTAGAGCACAGTTACTGCTCCAAAACTGGAAGTAGAAGCAATGGAAAAACTTGAGAACTGAGAGTTCTGGAGAACATAACTGGCCCTAATCTTTCTTCAGGCCACTGCTTTGCATTGAGGGCAGTATAAAAGATTGTCAAAGCACCTGTGCTGTAAAGGAAAAGGCTGAATTTTGAGACACCTTCTACTACTGACATCATTGAAAATGCACTTCACAGAGCAGTCCCTGCTTTTTACCAGGCTCTTTGCAGCTGAAGATGTGTCCTGTGTCCAGATGTTGTCCACATGCACAGGCTGTGGTTAAGCATCACCTTTCTAACTCAGACACAACTACCTTACCTAAATAACTTAATTGTTAGCAAAAGGTTTACTCAATAGCACAACTTTATCTCCATGCAATGCTAAACCAAGTGAAACACAGTGTGGGAGACAACCATACCTCTTACAGCAGCAGGGAAAGGGTTTGCAAACTTATCCACGTACTCCTCCTCTGCATTTGCCTCCTTTCCTCTGAAGATGATCTGGACAGCACCCTGGGAACAGAAGGGCTCAGTCAGTGACAGTTCCTCAGGCCGTGCCCTCCAGGTGAGGGAGCATTGCCCTGCCATGGTGCTGGTAGGGCTCTGGTGCTGCTGGCAGGGCACTGCTGCACCCCAGTGAGGAGGGCCTGGACTCACCTTGGCTCCCATCACGGCCACCTCAGCTGTGGGCCAGGCGTAGTTCACATCTCCTCGCAAGTGCTTGGAGCTCATCACGTCGTAGGCACCTCCATAGGCCTGTGACACAAACCAGGGCAGCCACTCCAGGAGTGGCCCTGCAGCAGCAACAGCCTGCATTGCTCCTGCAACCTTTCCTAGTCCAGAGACAAGCAGCTGGGGCTTTTCTCTGAAGGAAAGCGTGAGCATCTCCACTTTGTGGCAGCCATCTCCTAGGAACAGACACCACTTCAGCCAGAGCCCCAAAAAAGCAAGGAAGGGGGCTGCTGACAAAGCCCATTCTGCAAGGCAGGCAGGAAGGGGTCAGTGTGTACCCAGCAGGCCTCAACCTGCACCCTGCACATGCACACAAACCAAGCAGGCAGTGCGCTTCTGGAATTTCCCGGCCAGGGAATGCAGCACTCAGGCTCTGCAGTGCTCCACTCTGGAACTGGAAATGCTCCAGACAGCAGTGATGAACAGATACTGCAGGACTGCAGAGCAAACTGCAGTGCAGTCCCTGTCAGGGCAGTACTGAACAGTGCAGCAGGGCTGCAGGATGGACAACTACTGCATGGAAATAGTTGGAAAAATCAGAGAAGGCAAAGAACAGAAATTTCTTCTTGATTTTTGCCATGACAAGCCAAGAGAGTATCAGAAAAGCGAGCAAGAGGGGCAGAGCAGCAAGGAGAAGGCTAAGGTTGTAAGGTGCCAGCCCCAGAGCTTATGGCAGTAGGGTGTCAGGTACCTTATGGAGAAAGGAAGATGAGGTAGAGCATAGCAGAATTCTGGGGAGGAAAAGAAGCCACACCAGTGTTCAACCTGCAGACAGCAGAAGACAGATGCTGGCTTTGCAGAGGGAGGCTCAAGAGGCAAGAAAGCAGAATTGCTGCAAACAGATGGCATGTCCTTAGTGAGACAGGCTGGGTAACACAGGACAAGTACTTGAGTTAAGGCTTTCCAGAGAGAAAGCAGGGAGCAGAAATTGGGAGTTCCAGATGGGTACAGAGACAAGAGGAAGGAAGGAACTAAGGTCTGGGAATAGAAGTGGCCTCTCATAATGTTATACAAGGAGGTGTTACCAAATGGGACAAACAGAGATGTGACAATAATAGAAAGCACCACTGGGACAGACGGACAAACCTTGGTTTAACTAAAATTGCCACTAGTTCAAAAGGAACTCTGGAAGACCTCCATGGAATTTGCCAGCTTACCTTTCTAGTGATGACAGTGATCTTAGGCACAGTTGCCTCTGCAAAGGCAAAGAGCAGCTTGGCACCATGACGAATAATCCCCCCGTACTCCTGAGCCGTGCCTGCAAAGGACAGGGAACTGCTTCACTCCAGGGAATATACACAAGCCCATCATCCATCACCAGGAGCAAACCTGACCACCACCACAGCCATGTTAATACCCTGGAGAAGACCATGCCAGGCAGTGTTCTCTGCAAGACACTGAGCAACTCAACCATCAGAGCAGCAGCTGTTTGTATGGAAGGTCAGAGAAGCAAAGCTCAGCTAGATGGAACCTTCATAGGAACAAAATACATTTAGAGCATCTTCAAGACTCCAGATGTGACCAGCAGGAGGAAAGAGAATCTGTTAGTTAATCTGAGATTTCTAATGCTAATGGGCTAATCTTGCCAAATTCCTTAAAACACAGCAGTTTTTGGATCATAATCAAACCTCAGGTCTCATCTCTTCAGGTTTGTCTTTTTTTTTCTTCTTCCGTTTATCTGCTTTCAAACCAAATTTTATTGTGTAGTAACAATCAATATTTATTGTGCAGTAGCAGTCACTACTTTGAATTAGCTATATGGAAACAGTTCTTGGATTCTGAGCAACTGCTCAAATCTGGATTGCTGGAGTGTCTGCTTACACCAAGCCACTGCCTGGTCCATACCAGGGGAGGTGGCTGAGCCTACACTGGGGAGGAAGGAGAGGAACTCCTGGTTAAAATGTGCCAACTCCATTGTGTTAAAACAGGAACTGGAATGTGGAATAGTCACATTCTAATCCTTTGAGAACTGCAGAGGCCTCAAGGTAAACCATGGTTTATACAACAGTATTAACATTAGATTTGATTGTATAACATTTATAGTCCTCTCTCAACCTGTTTTGTAATGGGTCATTTTACTGCTACCTGCTCAGAGAACCTGTGCTGAAAGCAGGCCCATCACAGCCCTTTCCTCACTGATGTACCTCTAAACACAGTCATTTTCCACTGAGAAGTGTCTTGCAGTATCAAAGAGCCTTTAAGAAGCCTGAGCATGAGGCAAGCACATTGTCCTTTACCTTTATTTTGAAGTTTTACATCACTGGAACCTAGGAGCTGGAAGCTATTTTTCTGTATCTTTTCTGTCTTTCAGGTTTTCTCCCTTCCTTCTTCTTCTTCTCTCTTCTTACAGAATGTGACATTGAATGGGTTTAAAGGTTTTCTATGTTCAGTGGTCAAAGTCTATGTTTTGATAGTGATCTTATGCTGCATTTACTGTTTTGCTAATGTTCCTTAATTTTCTATAGTTTTCCAGTAAACTTTACTGGTTTTTATCTCTTGAAACTATTTGGTTGGGATTTTCTCCTTTGTGTCTACCCAGAGCCCTAGGTCTGAGTGACAGGGCTGTAACAGCCCCTCTGGGCAGCAGGTGCAGCAGATGTGGGTGGAACATCCTCAACTGGCCCCAGCTGCCACTGCTCCATTCCCAGAGCCAGCAGTGAACTCTCCCCTCATCCTGTCCCACAAACAGGGACACCACTGGACTGCCTCCCCTGGCCCAGCACAGCCTGTGCAGGGCCTGCTGCTGCCACCCTGCCCAGCAAGAGCTGTGGAGGGCAAACAACACCTAAAAACACAGCTCAGCATTTACCTTGGTATAATACAGCCATCAGTGTAACCTCACACCACTCAGAACAAGGGCAGCATCTCCAGGGAATGCAGGTTTTCCCCTTGCACAGGTCACAGTCACAGCTTTTGGCAGTAGGACAGAGCTTTCCAGTGCATGGTGTCCCCAAGCCTGGCCCTGGCAAACTGGCCATCCCAGTGTGTCTGGCAGGCTGCTGGAGACTGCAGTATTACCTGGCTGTGTGATGTGTCTCTCTCCTTAGGTAACTCCAGCAAAGCCTTGTGACTCCTGACACACTGGTTATTTAGGCACTATTTCATTTTCCTGCAATTTCTTGCACATTTCACTGTCCTTTGTGATGACTACTGTAGTTAGAATACAGAATTTCTCTCCCAAAAAGTGGGAATTTAAAACCTGGTTTAAGTCTACCGTAGCAAATGTCTTCTCCGAGTTCTGAACATGGATTTTTAGCACCAACACCACCATGCACCACGTGAACTCTAAGGGTAAGGCATACCTGGCAGAAACCCAGGAACATCCACAAACGTGATCAGGGGGATGTTGAAGGCATCACAGAACCGAACAAAGCGGGCTCCTTTCACAGAAGAGTTTATGTCTAAGCACCCTGAGGTTAAGAGTACAGAAAAAGGGGTTAGCAACTCCAGGGATCTGCAGTAATTCAAGGTAACTCAAAATCACACTATTTTAGCTGTATTGTCTTCTTAAAACAAAGGAAAAGCTCATCTGTAGATAATGTAGAGAGAATCTGCCATGAAGCTTTCCTGGTTTAGAACTAAGATGACAGAACAAGCTACACTCAAAAGCTCATTTCATTTTTCTGATCCTGTGTGCAAAGACTTTCTATCCCAAAACATAACAGTTTAATATCATACATGTAATTTAAAACACTTTTCTGTAACTCTCTCTTCATTAGTATTTTTCAGATCAGTCATACTGAAAGGTAACAGAGTTCTCCATTAAAAAACCACAAACATTAAACAGTCCAATAATTTTTGAGAAAAATCAGCATTTCTGGTAGACACACTGTGAAGTGTTTCTGTTTCAGTGCCATTTAGAATTATATTATTTACAACTATATTAAAACAAAACACATTTTGTATCAAAGCCTCTATATGAAGTGTTAAAATGAGCTGTTAAAGTTTAAAATGCTAAATGAAGGTGAAATTTATTTTAAAACCTTCTGTCTAGTTTCTTGATGCTCATATCTTGTAGAGATGAAATGAATGAAATACCATACTGGGTCATCTGATTTTTTCAAACAAATAGATACAAGAATTTTAAAAAATGAGAAAACCACAATGTTCTGACTAGGGAAGGTCACTTCAGAAATTACTGAGTAAGGAGAGAAAGCAAAATCCCTGACAGTTATGAAGGGTGATATTAGCTAGAGCTGCACGTGGTACCTTCAGATCCAAACCATGTGAGGTAAAGAGCTCCACACTTGTGCATCTGAAGGCTTTGCACTGTTCACTTACAGTGAGATAGCAAAGTCCCCTCACCCTACAGATGAGTTTTAGGGTTATTACTGCCATGGAAGGAAGTGTGAGGTTTCCATGCTATGGTTACCCCAGTTAATTACAGGCTGCTGCCAAATGAGTGGTGCTCTTCTCCCCACCCTGTGTGCAGCTGCTGCTCCTCCTGGGCTGGATGCAGCACTGATTTAATCACCTGGGAGCAAGATCACCTTGATAGCCACTAAAGAAATGGTTTGCAGTTCATTTCACAGCTGTATTACAGTGAGGTTCAAGACAAAGCAAGCAGTGGAAAACCACAGAATGAGTGGAGGAACACACAGCACAACAGCTCTGACCTTATACAGTGTGCAGGGAAAGAGACAGAGGCAAGGCACTGTGAGAGCTCACACTGGGCTCTAACCTGAGGCTACTTTGGGCTGGTTGCCCACGATCCCAACGGTGCGTCCGTTCATCCTGGCAAAGCCAACCACGATGTTCCTGGCATAGCTTGGCATGATCTCAAAGAATTCCCTCTCATCCACAATCTGCAAGGGAGAGGCAGGCAGAGTATGCAGTATGAGGCCAAACAGAGGTGCATAAATACACAGGCAAACACAAACTCAGCTACCTTAGTATTGCAACTTTTAAAAGAGTTCTGAACTTGCAGAATTGTGAAGGAAAGAGAGAGAGGGAAACCTTTTAGTCTTTGCAGCCTTCACTGCAAGAATTAACTACAGAAACTACCAAAACTGTCAGTTAAGTGTTCCATCAGGGAACACCTTTATGACTGAAGGGAGCCTTTCTTCCTGGCTTAGAACAAAATGCAAATCACATGTTAAGAACTTCTTTCTCACCTCTTAATTAGCAACAGCCTTACAGAGCGATTTCCAGTGATGAAACAGTACTTCCTGGAGCCCAGAAGCTCCCGGTGACACATTTGATGTAATCTCGCTCTCTTGGCAAGCTCAGAGCCCTTTCCTGGAGAAGCCAGCGCAGCCCTGCTGCCCCAGGGTCAGTGCTGGCCGTGCCCCAGGGAATGCAGGGAATACAGTGCCCAGGCAGCATCCACCTGGAACCACACACACCCCTGTGGCTGCACTTCCCTCGGGCTGGAGCTGTGTGTGCCCTGCCAGGGACACCCCTGGTGCATGAGGCACGATCAGAACTCAGCACGTTCCAGGAGATCAGAATCATCCATGGAGCAGTAGCGACACCTACACATGGCTGCCTGGGCTTCCAGCAGGATTCCCCAGTTCCATCTGTTTTTGGCAGCTGTTCCCAAATACACTGCAGTGTGCCAGTCATTTCATTAGCCTCAGTTTTAAAAAGTTGTGAAAAATGTAAGCAGTATAAAAGTGGTATTACTTCTTTCTGTAATACTTCCCAAAATCTGTGGGAGGGCTTGAGGGTTTTCTCCTAATTCACCTAACAATTTCTATTACATGCCACCTTTTAACTTTCATTACACACAGTGCTGAAAATCACAGTGGAAGAATCCAGGGATTAAAAATACCCTGAGCTTGCTTTCACCACTAAAATGAGTCTAAATGCAGCCAGTTGCAAACTTTGTAATTTCAAAAAAATAGACATGTATTTTCTTGTACTGCATATGTACATTATCTCTTAGCATAAACAGGGAAGGGTAAATCTCTGCATCCTGGGTACTTTATTACCTTTATACAGAAGTGCCAGAATCCAAGACAGAAACACCAAGGTTCAGGGAGGGGCCAAGCAACAGAACTCAAGGGGGGTTCTGACCCCAGAAAGAATTAAATTGCATCACCCTGCATCTGTATATAGAGCATAAGATGTATCCTGAAAACAAATCTTGGGATTCTGTTAAAATATATTTTTTCCCCTGCAGTTTTTGTTGCCCATTCACAGGTAGCTACTACACAGGTAGAAAGTCACTCATGAAGACTGAAATAAATAAGTAACAGTATCTATATCTTCAGTGCCATTCTCCTGGTTTCTGTGCATTATTTAGACCCAGAATGTAATTAATATATGCATCTTTAATGTGAACACTGTCAGACTTACGGAGTGTATGATATCCAGCATATCATAGGCTTTGGCTGACTCACTTGGGACAATGGTGTCCAGCTCTGGAACAGGACGGTCACTGTGGAGAGCAAGTGTGAGCAACAACATTTAAAGACCAAAAGAACACCAAGACCAAAAATTCAAGTAAACATTTCCACCTCTCAGAAACTTCAGAACCTCCTCAGAGATGGAGAAAAGAACCGAACCGGTTCTGTTAATCTCGGGCAGCCTGAGCAGCCTCCTGCTGAAGGAAACCCCTCTTCCAGAGGCAGCTGTGCTGAGGAAGCCCCGAGCTTCCAGCGGGGCTGTGCGGACACGGCCGGGAGGCGGCCGGGCTGCAGGGGGCACTGCCGGCTCACGGGATACACGGGTGTGGCTGATGCCTTAAGTTTTAGCTTCCATATTTTTCAGATTCTCTACTGTCTTAGTGTGTGACTCTGAACTTCATGTTAAGTGTTAGTAATTCTCTTCACAGGGTAGTTAGACAAAACAATCCCTTTCCAGCTTGAGAACCAAGGACAAATGTTACAGCCTCAGGCCCAAAGTATAAACAACAGCAAATTGAGGAGAACAAACCAGGAGATGGAACTTCATAACCTGAAGCTGTAATTGGACAATTGACCCCAAAATTCAAATGGACCAAAACGTATAAAAGTGTGAAAACTTGTGACCAGTCGTCCATCTTGGGCAGAGCCACAGTTGGGCTCTGGTACTGCCCAAGGTGTATCCTTTTAGGGCCTTTTAATAAATACCTGCTTTATTCCTGTAACTCTGTGTAGCCTCTGTTCTGGGTCAGCCTCTCAAGGCACCCTGGGGGCACAGCCCAGAGGCTGCAGGGGACACGGGGCAGCAGCAGCAGAGCCCAGTCCCTGCAGCTGCCAGGCAGAGCCCTTGTCCCAGGGCAGCCTGAGGCTCCCTGTCACACACAGCACCTCAGAACTGCACACTCACCTGCCTGCCCACGCTGACACCTGGAGCTCTGAACACACTGAGCTGCAGGAAACCTTTCCATGCTCATTTCCCCACCCCAAACAAGCAGAGAGCAGAGAAATCATACAGAGAAAACATATCCACCCTGTGTCTTCCCTTCACAGGCTGTGTTTAAAGACTCTCCTGTTTCTCCACTTACAGTGACACATTTCCACGTGGAGGTTTCCTGTAACACAGATGCCACCCCATCAGCAGTGACAGGATCAGTTCCCCAGCTTTGATCACATTACCCTCATTAGGGATCCACTCAGCAGTGGCACCCACGGGGTCTGAGGATTCAGTGCAGGGTGTCAATTTTTATCAGTCACCACTGAGAAGGTTTCAGGGAGTATAATATTTGTGCTATTCCATAAAAATAGTGATCTCTGTAACAAATGGTGTTTCTATGGGAGTTCTTACTGAATTAATATTTTAACAATGCCATGGTTTAGTACATTTTGAATAAGACAACACAAGGCTCTAGCCACACAATTCAAAACTGAAGAAAGTGATGTGCAGTTTGACAAAGTCAGACAAAAGTTTAAAGTGCAGCCGCTCCATGGCTGTCTCTGGGCTCCCTCAGACACATGGGATGAGGGAGGCACAGCCCCTTGCAGGGAAGGGAAGAGACACAGCCATTTATAGAACAAACCTGACAGCAACACTTCAAGTGCTTTTTCCATACAAATACAAATATTGCACACAAACACTTCCATAAAATGATAGAATGGAACCTTAATCTGAAGAAGCTAAACTTGTTTTAACATACTAAACTGTAATATAAAAACAATTCTAAACTTCCTTGAGTGTAAAGTAGATAGAGATGTGCTCCAAGCTCTGTCCCACACAGCTCTGTGACCTGTGGTACCCAAAGGATAGCAGTGAAAAGATGAAATTATTGCTCCCATAAATTCACAGTGCTGAAGGAAATTTTAACAGCATTAAAATACTCATCAGCAAAACAAAGACATTATCCAGGACACCATGTTTGAAAATCTCCTTCAAATATCTACAGACACAGGACATCTGGAGCTTGCTGCTGCACTCACTGGGCTTCAGAGGTGTTTGTCCCAGCTCCCACTTGGTGGGACAGAACTGCTGCTCATTGTTACAGCCTGTGACAGCTGGAGACACCCTCACCAGATGGACACTGGGTTTCATTCAGTGCAGAAGTCAAACTGCTCTTGGTTACCAACAGCTGGCAATAACCTCCTCCAGAGGTTTGTAGAGACACAGAGAGAGGTAAAATCCCACCATGCCGTGGAGCAAATGCAATGCATCAGACACCTCCCAAAGGCAGGGGACATCTCACCAGGGACAGCTGGGTACTGCAAGAAGCTTGTGAGCCCTTGGAACTCAGGCCACTGCCAACACACACTCACCAACACAAGCTTCAGCAGCCAAGGCTGGCATTTTTCAACACCAAAAACAACTTACCTGAATAGAGGGAAAAACAAACCAATCAAACAATCCTCAACAGCCCCAGGACTTCACAATAAAAGCACAAGTAGGTTACATTTAATTTGTGGCAATTTCTTGTGTGGTGCAATAAGAAAGCAATCACTCTAGAGGAACAGACTGGGACTGGAGCAGCTGTAAGGATCAAACACATCAATCCCAAGCAGAAGGAATCTATTAAGATGTCAGTTTGTCCAGATGAAATAATACCAATCTGTGCATTAGAACAATAAATGGAAGAGCTATTGGAAATGCTGCTATAAAACCAAATAAATTTAACAAATATATTTGCCTTCACATGTATAAAGGCTACTAAAATGAAGTTCTTAGTACAAATTGCTTTTATTATATCTCATGCCTTGTAAAAGATCAGTTTTTTTTTTTCTTAAGGGACACAAATCTCTTATACTTTAGTAGCTACAACCTCACTGCTTCTCACAAATAAAGCAGTTATAAAGTACATTGATTTAAAAAATGGACTGTTGCTTCTACAGTGAAATTAAAACACCAAAATCAAGTCTGTAGATATCAATTATCCCAGTAAAACTTGTTGAATGCTTATAAAGACCATGATAACCTCAAAGATAATCCCCCAATCAAATACAAGAGATTTGCTTTGGTTTTGTCACTAACAAACCAGAGCAGCTGAGAACAGAACAGAACCAGACTGGCACAGTTTAATGAGCTCCTAAAGATCAACACCTACCTCAGCAAAATTTAGGATTAGTAATTAATTGACCTGTCAGGCCATTCTCTAAAAGAAAATGGCAAATTTCTTTTTTAAAAAGTGAGAAATGTATGTCAGGGACCAGCACAGTGATTTGTAAAATCAATCCAAAAGCACCTCCTCAAACAAACTTACACAGACACTGAAAAGCACAATGAGGGATGAAGAGAAAATAACCTTCAGACTCACAGATTAAAATCATCACACATGAAGAGCCACAAGACATATCACACACATGTGAGGAGCTGAAAGGAACTAATTCAGGCATCACTCCCATGCAGGAGAATGCAACAGCCTCTTGAGGGTTCCCTAGGGAAAGGCTGAGTTTCGAGTGCAACTGGAGCTTGGGTCAAAATGCTTTTACTCCACTGACATTCTCTGCCTTCCAGCCCTAGCAAGGCTCTCTGCTCAGTGTCCTGTGCTGTCTCTCTGGCTGTCTCTCAGCTCCTGGAAAAATTCCCTGATAAAAGTCCAGACAGTTGCCATTTTCCCCCTCTTGAAATGGCTCAAGTTCTTCCTGTATTATGTTGCCAACTCCACAATGAGCCCAAGACAAGTACATAACACACAAAGCTTTCTGCCTCCTTGTTGCCTGCCCACCTCTAACCCTTACGAGCAGAACTCATCCAACAGACACAGCTGACAGAACAGGGCAAGTTCTCCCCACTGCCACTCACTGTGCTGTTTCCTACCTCTCTTGCTTGTTCTAAGGGACTGGGCAGCCCACCTGAGCAGAGATTGCTTTTCCCAGCATTCTGCACACAGCCTGGACAACAGCCCTTTCTGAAAACAGAATTAAACCTAACAGCGAACACACACGTTGGAACACTTCCCATATTCACATAGAGAATGCAGAATTATCTGCCAAGATCCCAGATACAGAACACCCCTATCTCTGTGCCCATAAGCCAGAGAAGCCATGAAATGCAGTGGCCAGAGAGCCCAGAGCTCAGCCAGGCTGCCCTTACCTGGGATCATGGCACTCGCACACTGGAGCTGGGTCCCGGTTGCTCAGGGGTAAATAATTAAAGAACTCCCGGAGGTTCAGCAGAGCATCGATGTCATTCTCAAAGGCTCTGTGTGCAACTCCTGCACAGACACAGCACAGCAGGTATGGAAATCATTGTGCAAGCCTTCCTTTCCAAACAGATATCAATAAAGATAGAAACAAGCAACAGCAGGACTCTTTAAACTTGAGCTGTTAACAATCAGGAGTCTTAAGCCACCAAATCTGACCAGCTAAAAATATCTAGAAAACATGTGCTGTGTCAAACTTCCTCCAGAACAGGTCTGCATTGTTGACCTCATATGTCAAATAATGTGCAGTGGTTTATCAGCTGGCACAGCCCTACCTGGACTCCAGCCTTCTGGAACTCTGACTGGGTTACTGTGCTTGGGTTACACCCAAGTGTTGGACTACAAGTGCTTTTTATAAAAGGGCTGGATCTGGGCAGCATCTGTGTGTGTGGTTTTGGTTCACCATCAGCTCAGTTCACACAGAATTTGAGAACCTACAGTCATTTGAGCCTTGAGAAGATTCATGACCCACAGATGTTTTCACAGAGGGGAAAAGAGGGAAGAAGTGCTTCAGCTCACACTGCCACTTGGTTTGTAGTTAAGCAGTTCAATCAATCACATTAGTGAGCAAACAAGGGACTGCTGAGAATCTTTCAACCCATGCAAATGTCTGGACAACAAACAAAAAAATCCCCACCCCAGGCTGACTTCACTAAGCCCTACTCCCTGACAGTATTCCCACTTCTAGCATCTTTTGTGGGTTTGCTACTTTCTCTTCCAAACCCCAGAACTCTCCCTTCTTTGTGTTGTGTTACTAAACAGGAGCTGCAGGAAAGCAGATGCAGAGTCAGACCCTGTGCTTAGGCAGAGCTTTGTCCCTTAGACTCATCTGGATTGGCCCACAGGCTGTTTAGCCACAACTACTCTCATTTACTCTGAGCACAATTAGCATGTTCAGTAAAGCCCCCAGCTCTCACCAGACACTGCAGTGTGTGTCTTTGCACCCCCAAGCTGCTCCTGGGTGACATCTTCATTGGTGACAGACTTCACCACGTCAGGCCCAGTGATGAATAGGTAGGATGTGTCCTGGGGTAGGGGAAAAGCAGGAACAGTGAATGCCAGTGCCAAGCTGCAAAAGCACCCAAGGAACAGCCACAGCCTCTAGAGACGTCCCTTAAAATAAGAAGAGGGACAAATTTCTTTAAAAGGCTGCATTGCTTTTAAAATCCACTGAAAATGCAATTGTCCACAAGTTACCTGGGAAAGTTTTTCTCAACTTTTCATGCAAAATAAAAATCCAAAGCAGGAGATCATATTGGAAAATACCCATTCCCATATGGTCACTTAGTGTGTGATCAATGTCACCAGCAGCAGCTCAGGACAAACCCTTACCTTCACCATGAATGTGAAATCAGTTAAGGCAGGAGAATACACAGCTCCACCAGCACAAGGACCCATGATGAGGGAGATTTGGGGAACGACACCAGAACACAAAACATTTCTCTGAAAATGGGAAAAAAAAACCCAGCTGGTTTTACCAAAGTGTATCTTTGAATCTGTGCCCAGATTCTGCAAGAATTCACCATCACAAACAGGACTGCTTTATCTACTGGCAGACAAATATCTGGAGAGAATCTCTTGATGCAAATTGAACCAAAATGAGTTTCTTATTTCTGTTCCCATACAGCTGATTCCCTTTGCCATGCAATGACTGCAAAGGAGATAGCATGAGCCACCTCAGCAGATGCTGCCAGGGAAAAACCTGCACTGAGCCTGCAGTGGGAAGGAGTGGATGTCCCTGATATTTGAATGTGTATGTACTGTGCTCAGAGGTAGAAGCAAGCTTACTGACCAGGTGAGGGAGGATTTTTTAAAATCAGGTTTCTGCACTGGCTTGAATTTTACACAAAGGTGAATGGCTGCCATCCAGCATGGACGGTGTGTTGTTCAAAAATCCACCTACACTGCTTGGTGCTCCAGTGGGTGACAACGACTTCTGTAACTGTTCCTCCCAGACTGCACCCCAAAACCTGGCAGCATCTGACTGACCTGACATCCCACCTGCTTTCCTACTGAAAGGACAGTGTTCTGTGCATGCAAATTCATGAAAAGTATTTCAGCAGCATATAAAAGAATGTCATTTCTGTGAAAAAATGAGCAGAAGTGCACCTTTGGGAAAAAGTCTAGGACACAAAACTTTCAGCAGAGCAATCAACACTGGACATCCCCATTCTCACTACACACTGGATCACAGAGCTTTACAGAGCTCAGCATGACCCTTGGGTACATTTGCCAAAAGCTAAGAAAAGAACCAAGGTCTGAGTCTTATTATCTTTTATCCTTTGGCTGTAACAGAACAATAACCTTAACATCTACTTACAAACACCCACTTGCATGTTGTGCCCACCTTTGAGGATGCCAAAGTGCCTGGCCATGCAGCAGCCTACTCACCAAAAATATGTCTGCATAGCCTGCCAAGGACTCCACTCCCTCCTGGATCCGGGCTCCTCCAGAGTCATTCAGCCCAATCACGGGGGCTCCAACCATGGCAGCTTGATCCATGATCTAGTGATAAACACAAACTCCTCAGTATTGACCCAGCTAAGCTGAACCCCAAAGAATATCTGCCTTCCCAGCTGGGCATCTCCACACTCAGCACTGGATCTGGATAATGCAGTGTGAGTGACATGGTCACAGGAGAGGGGCTGTGCAGCTGAGGGCTGCCCCTGTTCATAAGGGGCCTCAATTGCACCTCAACATCCCCTCAGTTGTGTCTCATCTGCTCCTCAAAGTTTGTTGCAGTAGTGGCTGTGGAATATCTCTAAGCTGTATATTCTAATGCTTGATTACCCTTTTTAGAACTTCTTTGGGAGGACTGAATTACATCTTTCCTCCAGAAATTTAAACATTACATTGGTCTTGATACACAGCAGTGAGGGAGAGCAATTAGCTATTCTTGGCCTTTACTTTTGGGAACATTCAAGTACCTCAAATCTCTCTTCAGTCTTCATATTCCTCTTCATGTTTCCAGGCTAAGCACCATCAATTCAGTCCCACATCCTGTTTTCTAGGGCTCTGATCATTTTGGTTACTTGCCTCAAGATCATACACAATACTATAACAGAGCCTTGAGTAGGAGGACTGAATTCTTTACATTCCTTGCACAAAATATTCCTGATTATTGAATTCCAGTAAAATGTCTGCCATTTTCATAACACTACAGCACTGGCACATTATGTTAAGACCTGTTTTTAACATCAAGATCTGCTTTAGCTCCTAAATAATTGTTGTAAAACATCAGTTAATCCCCATTTTGAATTTTGAAGTTGCTTTTCCCTGTCCTTTCAATCATTGTAATAAAATTATTTCAGACAATCTTTAACTTAAGTGATTTACAAATCCAGTCCCATCTTTCAGAGTGCTTGTAGCATCAGCCTTGAATTTTATATTGCCTAGAAACAGAGAAAGTGTTGACACTTGGTGCCACTCAAGTCAGTGGGCAGGAGACCCAAAACTCCAACCCAAACAGGAGCTGGTGGTAACTATTTCTGTGCAGTCCTAGAATTCCCTGACATGTTCTGCTGTTTTCCAGGGACCTGGATTTTGTTTCCCAAGGCTCTTCCAAGTTCTTCCTAAAGCACTGACAAAGACTGACCCCCAAAGCAACTCATTCCCCTAGAGCCTTCCAGCTTTGGGGCTCACCAAGAACAGCACCAACCAGGAAGGCCCCACATTTTTTCTAGTTTTGTGATCAGACCCTGCTGCTTTAGAAAGAAGAGATCAAAGAAAACCCACCAGAAACCATCCCATCACTTCAGTGCCATTCCATCCCTCCCCAGTACGGACACCACAAAGCTCCAGTGTGAAAGGGTAATTCAAGTCCTTCCTAATATCAAGACCAGGTAAAACCAAATAGTTGTTATCTAGTTTTCTAATTTTATACCCACACACTCCTGAGGAGTCTATGGCAAAGAGTAGTTATTTCCACAGCATAAAAGGCATTGTGCCTTTCCACAGCAAAATCTTGTTTCTGATTCCACGGCAAGAAAATTCAGGAAGATTTCCCAGTACACAGCACTCAACACTCATCCATGAAAGAGTTCTTGTCTCCCTAGTCCTGGGATTCAAAAACCCTTCTCACAAGACAGACAGACAAACAGGAATAAATAGCCACAAGTGTTTGATAAGAGAAACTCTCAGGGTCAAGGTGACCTCAGAGTTGTAAAACTGATTATCTTCAGGCTGTTTACTTGTTACATTTGCTTTCTTTTTAAATATTACACACTTTCACAGCACACTGTTTAGAGGAAAAAGTTTCTCCGAATTCATTCCTCTTTTCTCCAGTGGACAATGAGTAGTTAATTGATATTTGTACTTGGCAAGTCTCTCACCCTTTGCAGTAAAGTAGAAGACATAACTTAATGTAACAAAGTGTGCATTACCTGGAAAAGCTCACCCACACTCAGAAAGTTTCCAGAGGCACCAGTCTCAGGCATGGCACATGTCAGAGCACACTAAAGTCAGTCACCAAACATTTTCTCCAAAGTCATTATCACAACAGACTGAAAAAAGAATGCTGACAAATTTTTTGGTTTTTTTCTGTGCCATATTACCTTGCAGATCTTCTGGGCATGAGCTCCAGACAAACTGCCTCCAAATACAGTAAAATCCTGAAAATAAAGCAAACTTTCAGATTAGGGAAAGAATAATTTCAGTAAAATGCTGTCAATTATTTCTAGTAAACAACATAATCCTACAGTGCTCTATATTTGCTATGCTGCTTCAAAACAACTGACTCCCTCAGTGCAACCTGCAGATGGTCCCAGCTCAATACAAGCATCCTTCACAAGGAGGAAATACAAACCTGCACACACGTGACCATTCCAGACCCATGAGTTATGTCCAAGGGGTGCTGTAGGGACTGTGTCAGCCAAAATGCCTAAGCAGAAAAATCTCTAACAGGCCCTGGGACTGATCCAGAAGAAAAAGAGGATATTGACACCTCCTGGCAGAAACAGAGCCCTTCTCTGTTGCATTCCACCAAGTCTCACTCCCAAAGAAGCCCCAAAAACTGTGTGGACAGAGACAGCATGGCCATGACTGACATTTGAACCAAAAAGGTTCAGCATCTCAGGAGGCAGCTCCATTTGGAGGGAAAAAAGGTCATTAGATATAAAAAGGGAGGGGTGTATCATGAAGGGGCACTCTTAAATTCTACTAATACAAAAACTGCCCCCTACTTGCGTTCTAAAATGAAGGTTTGTGTTTGGCTCCTCTCCACATGCTCAGGCCCATGTACCAGTGACTCTCCTTGGAAGGAGCACACATCCCAGACAAAACAGGCAGAGTCTCTGCCTTGCTCCAAGGTAACACAGCTACAGCCACTTTGGCCATGACAGCAAATGAACAAAGGCTACTTTGTGGCCCAGAACAGAGCAGCACTTACTAATGATGTCAAAGAAAGCCTTTCACAGTGAGTGACCAAGATAAGTCTCCACCTAAGATGTTTCCTCTGAAGTACTTTTATTTTAATATAAAAAATATATTTTAACATAAAAAGTATATTTTATCTATTTATATGCTATCACAAGCTTTTTTGCTTCTTGTCTGAGGGTGCCCTGCTTCCTCCCACAGGTACATTGCTACAAGGCCATGCTGAACTATTGTGAACTTGTCCTTTGAAGTAAGTTCCCACTACTTAAAAACAAGAAAAACCTTACCTGACTGAAAACATAAGCTAGTCTGCCATTAATCCTTCCACGGCCAGTCACCACACTGTCACCAGGGTACTGCATGAAAAACAGACAAATTCATTGAAAATGCAACAAATGATGTCTACTAAAACTTTCACAAACTCCTACTAAGACAAAGCAAAGACTGATTTCCTGGGAGGTCTCATCTTCCATGTCTGCAGTGGGGGCTCCACAAAGATTTTCCCCAGCTGTAAAAATGAAAACTAGAGGTAATATCACATTTTCATTATGTATTAAAGATCATGGAACTTAGCAGGTTCCCTTCAAATTTAGAATATCTGAAATTAAGACAAATCATGCCCTCAGAGACAGGACAGGATGTACCTTTTATCAGGACTAGCTGATGGTTTTGAAAGAATGGATATACTGCACAAACCTCTGAGGTGTTGATACAGGATGAAAAACAATCCTGGACAGATCCAAAAATATAATTACAGTCACCTCAAATACTTGAACTTGACCTGTCCCATTTTTCACATTGTAAATAAGGGAAGAAAGAACTGGCCAAGGAAATGGAGCCTGTGAGTCTTAAAATGTGCTTCATCTTTCTAATAAAAAAAATATATCGAAGTCTTCCAAGACAACAGTAGGAAAGGAACTTTGCTGGCTTGTCAGTAAAAAAGGGAATTTCAAGCACTGAAGTGCTTTTTGTTGTTTGGTATTAAAATTAAAAAAAAAAAAAAAAAAAAGAAGGAAAAAGGGAAGTGTGTGCTGCAGGGACACTCTAAGGAGCACTCATGCCCAGGTGATCTGCTGTCAGGAAGGTCACCCTTGCCTGGTGCCTTTTCTCAGGCTCACACACAGCACTGCTCTCAGCCCCTGGCACACAGAACAGCAGCACACACCTGGACTTCAGCCACTGCCACGTGAAGGTGACTCCCAAAATCCCCAGCAGCCCACAAGCAGCCTGGATGTGAGCACAAGTCCTACCCTACCCTCAGAAAGTTCCAGGGACTCTGAGAAATTCAATGCTAAACTAATATTCCAGCTCAGTGGCCACAGTTAAGTCATCTGTTGTGAAACTGTGCTCTGTAAACACAATCTGCAGCTCTCACTGAAGGGTGAATTCTGAAGCACAAGGAAAAAATTAACCCTCTTGTCACACCCAGGACTCTGCTGCCCCTCCTATTTTCAGAAATAGCAATTTGTTATCAACAGTGTGAGATGCAGCATGGAGTAACTCAATGAGAGGCAACTCTGGCAGTTGAGTTTACTGGGGAACAAAGTAAAAACAACAGAGGAGAAAAGATGTTTGCTCTGCTATCCCCTGAGAGGGGAGGAGGTCTAACACAACATCCTTCCCAGCACCAAGTGTCATCAGCCTCCCGTGTGACCCAACAAACAAATCCTTCACCTTTGGCACTCCCAGCACCTCTGCTGGAACCCTGCTGTCCCCTCCCTCATCCACAGCTTGAAGGACTGAAACCCAAGGAAGTGGTTTAAGAGCTGCACAAACAGAAGTTGTAATTACTGTGTGCAGCACAGGGCACACACAGAGAGCTCCTCACCCTACACCAACAACCCACAGCAAGCAGCCTTTGGCTGCAGGAAGATTCCCAGTGAACAGGCACATCAGCACCAGGCACTGACACCCAGCAGCTCACTGGTGCCTTCTACCAGAGCACAGCAGAACACTTTTCCCAGGTAGAACATTATCAGGCATCAACATCATGAGAGACTTTGAGGGGCACAGATTTTCCCTCTGTGTGTGGAACTCCCTGTACCATGCTGGTTTAGGATACATGGCCACATAGCCAGAAAGTGCCTCAGCAAGCAGGGTGCAAATGGCTAACAGAGCACTACAAATGCTGGGACTCCCAAACTTTCAGATCAGATTGTAAAAGCCTCAAGGATTTTATGACTACTGTTTGGCAGGCATAAATATAGATCTGAGTTGTTTCAGCCAAGAACTCTAATCCTACCTGTAGGGAAACAGAAATATCTACCTTGATTTTCCCCTCATATCTGATCTGATTGACGAAATTGCACCAACAAAGCTCTGCAGCCTCCTCTACTGTTTAAAATGCAAATCGAAGACAATTCCCAGGAAGGTATTTGAACCAAACAAGTGACCTTATAAAAAAGGTATCAAGTTTAGACAACAGAACACTCTGTAAGGTATTAAATGGAAACTAAGAGTAATGAGAGCAAATTTACAAAACAAAATTATACATAAAGAGAAAACAAATAGTAAAAATCATACGTGAACAGAAGAGCCCATTTTCAACCAGTGGGCTGGCTGCACAGCAGAGGACACTGAAACAAGAGTTATATGAAATAAAACTACCTTATTCTTGCTAGAGTCCATCCCAAAGTCAGTACATCTGTGTTCCACAAACATGTCATATTCATCAAAACTGTCAGGGTCCAACAGCAGCAGAATTCGTTCCCTTGCTGTCAGCTTTCCCTGAAACAGAGCAAGCAACAATTAACAGCGCCACCAGGTGATTCTGGCTGTTGGCTGACCCCCAGCAGATGCATTTTCATCAGGCAAAACCTCACCTGATCTGTTACACAGGGTCCATTAAGCAACTGCAGGCCCCCAAAGCTGCAAATAGCCTGTGCAGTGATTATCCTCCTCAAAAACAAACCTAATGCAAGCCAGACTCTGAAAAGAAGGCTGACTGTTGGAGCAGCACTACCACAGGAGAAAGGAAACAATCTCAGAGACTTTCAACAGGCTATAAATGCATCACAGCTATTTTTGCCTACACATTTAAATGCTGCTATTGAGACCTTTTTTCTATTCTTAACCAGGGAACCCTTCCACAGCTAGACCAGTCCTCCCCAACAGCTCAGGGTTCAATTCATTGTGCTCAAATATTATTTGATTGCAGTAAATAAGAGGGAAGAGGAAGTGTGACAGCCTGCAGGGATCTTCTGACAAAATCCTTCTGGTTTTTTTCCAGCTGGACACTGTTACAGGCAAAAGTAATGGTGAAATGCCAAGAACAGAATCAATTGACCAGATATACATGTCCTTTGCTCACTGTTATGTAGTAAAAAATGACTGCAAAGTTCTTTATGTCTTAACCTACCAAACAAATCTGTTCTTTCCAACCATGGTCACCATCTGTCTGCAAAGGGCAGGGCACCTGGGTTGTCTCCTTTAGGGGATGACATGACCCTGCATCAACATGACACTGTAACACAGCTCAGCTTTTACAAACCATCTGACCAGCAGGCCAAAAAGCTCATGAAAAGCAGGAAATGCAGGAAGGCCTAATGTAAGCCAAAGTATTAGTTTATATAAAACATAAGCTGCTTGAGGCCCTAGACATGCAGAAGCGCTTGTATATTTGTGTGTCAGTGTCTTGAATGTAACTCAGCAAGACTGAACTCTCTTCACATGTTGTATTACTGGAGAGGGACACTGCTGACAGGCAGAGTGATCGCTGAGGGAACCTTCATGGGAATCGCCATTCCCACCTCCTTGATGCCTACAAACCACCTTGCACCACGCTGAAAAGGTCTCCCAGCAAGAGGCGATAAGGAGAAACAGGAAATCTCTGCTGTCACTCCCATCAGCACTGCCCACATTCTGAACGACAGAGGCAGGAGACTAAAAACCCACCTGTTGTCATCCCTCACACCTGTCTTTTCATCCGCTTATTTCCACTCTTCTAACTCTTTGCTGTCAGCTCAGAGATCAGATTAAATTTCCAACAGTGGTGTAAAGATGAAGCTGTTGCTCAGAAGTGTTAAGCAACCTAGAACTGACTTACCATTAACAGGCAGAAGTTGCAACTTCTGTCTACCCTATCTCTCATACATATTGCAGCCAACCAATAACCACTCTGAGGTAAAGGAATTAGTAAAGCAATTGTTCTTTTTTCTACCCAGAGTAACAGGCAATGCAGTCTTAAGCGCTGCTTGAGGAAACCTTCCCGCAAAGGGGTGTCTGCAGTACCACGCGAAGCCGCGAGTCCCCAGGGCGGAACGGAGTCCCGCCGTGCGCGGCCTGCCCTCCCCGGCCAGCGTGCGCCCGGCGGCTGCGGGACAGGGCTCTGTCCCCTGCGGCCACCTGTGCTGGGCTCACCCGCTTGTGCTGGGCGTCGATGCGGGCCTGGCCGCCGCCGAGCAGCGCGGCTCGGCGCTTCTCCTCGATGCGCTGGGGCACGGGGGGCGGCCGGTTCCCCGAGGCGGCGCGGCCCCGGCACAAGCCCAGCGCCCGCCGCAGCACCCGCACAGCCGCCATGTCCGCGCGTGCGCGCCCGGCCCGCCCCGGCCCCGGCCCCGGCCCGCCCCGGCCCCGGCCCCGGCCCCGCTCCCGCTCCGCCGCCCGGGTGTCCCAACTACGGCAGGGGCGGTGCGGGCACACGGCTTCGGGAAGCTCCGGGAGGCCCGGGCAGGGCCGCTGCAGCACCGGGCCCGGCGCAGGCCGCTGAACGAGCCCAGCCCTCCGCCGCCAGATTGTTCAGCGCTGTTGTCTGTGCGCAGAGACAGCGGGAAAATGCATCAGCTCTTCCCCCTTTCCTGTGTGGCGGAGAGATTTGTGGCGCTTCAGAAGCGGGGAAGGCAAGCAGGGGTGTCAGCTCGCAAGATTAGCTGTCCTCTCTTTGTTTCAAATGCCAGAAAGTATTTCTTAGGAAAACGGTCCCTGTGACACCCCGGCACCGATTCCGTGCCGCCTCCTATGAAGAGGCACTGGGCTCTTTTCCCGGCACGCTTTCGGACGGATGAGGCGAATCGAGACCCCTTAAGAAGGGAGTGGGCCGGGATGTGCGGGGAATACGCAGCGCACACAGCGAGTGCCCGAGCTGCAGTGTATCCGCAATCCAGAGATCTGATGTCATCGCCTCCCAGGCAGTTCTCCAGTGTGCAGGCGCAGCCATCTGTGCAGCAGATCATTTGTTACCCCCGTAGGCCACCTCCGACACCGACCACCAACAAACCCCCGGCAGTTCCAAGTAGGGCGAGGTGAGCATTGCCTCAGTGTGCACATACCACACATGAAATGCACGAGCGTGGCCCTGTAGATACCACAAGTCTGGGGAATCTCCAAGAATGGAAATTCTTGGATTACATAGCATGTACAAGCTGCTGTACGATAATTCATTTTGAAAGGGCTCTCAGGCTCCAGTCCAGCGTCCTACTCAGAACAGACTCAGCACTGAATTCATACCATTTTGTCAGCTGGATCTTAAAAGTCTGCAAGGACAGAGGCTGGCACACCTTTCTCAGTCTGAGTTCCAGTGCCTGACTGGCTCCATAGGGAACTGATTCCCCCCAGTCCACTCTACTCAGTAGCAACCTGCCTTTTTTCACTTTAGGACAGCTGTCTCTTGTCCCCTGCCTGTGCACTTCAGCCAGGAGGAGTTAGTGAGGTGACAGCCACAGGCTCTCCTGTACCAGAAAGCAGCTGCTAGGGATGTCCCCAGTGTCCACTCCAGGCTAACAAAGATAAAGCCCAGCTCCTCAGCCTCTCCTCCTGGGACAAGTGCTCCACCCTTACCATCATGCTGCCCCTGCTCACCATGATGTGCTAACCTAGACACAGCTGTACAGCAAGAGGTCCTGTCAGAAACCTCGCCCAGGGTCAGACACCTGACATCCACAGCTCTTCACTCATCACAGAACCTCACTTTGTCACCAGAAGGCACTGGGGTTGGTGACATGATTTATTCCTGGTTAATCTATGCTGGCTATTCCCAATCACCTTCTCCATGTGACCACGAAAGGCAGCCAAGAACACTTGTGCCATGGCTTTCCTCCCAGCCCACAATGAAGGGGATCATCTGACAGTCGCAGGCTTTTTGCAGATGGGAGTAACCCCAGGCTTTCCCAGCCCTCAGGGATCCCCCTGATCTCCATGGCCTTTCAAAGATAACGGTGGCATCACTGCAACATCTGCCAGCTCTCTCCACCCACTTGGGTCATCCTGTCTGGTTCCCCAGAATGTGTCAAACTGGCTCAAACACCCCCACTACTGGAGCCCCCTCCTTGAGCCCTGCCTGCAGGCACAAAGGCCTGGGGAGATCTTGGCAGTGAAGATTAGGACAAGAAAGGCACCAAGCAGCTCAGCCCACACACTGCTGAGCAGGAGGCTGTTTCAGCCCCCAGCCAGAGTAGTGGCAGGATGCCAGCTGCATTCCTGACCTATCTGTGAGATAGCTGCTCCTTGACTGCAGCCAAACAGGCATTGCACCCTCCCCACTCAGGAAGTTTCTCCTGGTCACAAAACAGCTCAGGCAGAAATCAGACCACAGATATTTGAAGCAAAAGTCTCCACTGTCTCCCTCAGGTGGGTTCAGCATCACTCAGGCTGCCCGCAATAGCCTCCTAATTAAAAACACACTCAAAAGAGCAACTCTGCAACTTCAGAAATTAAAATAACTACTATTCAGAACATGGGTCACATGCAAAAGAGGTTGGGAATCTGCATTCTGGGAACAAAGGTTTCAAAAAGGCCCCATCCTGGAGGACAAGGGCATGGCAAGGGGAGACAGCAGAGGCAAAAAGGCATTCTTTGGGTAGTTGAAGTTCTGCCCAATAGAAGAGCAGAAGGGAAGACAGAATTGTCAAGAATTGCAGGTTACATGTTAAAAAACAGGGTGGAGAGGCAAAAAATCCTTTTAGGAGCAACTTGCTGGAAGTGTGAAAACTAGTAAATTCTTTTTCAAATGCCTGAGAAGAAGGAAGCACGCCAGAGATTCTGGCAGTAAAACAAGCCAAGATTAAAAAGATTGTTCAGACTATCCAACAGAAATAATAATAATTATTTTTGGTTTGTTTTATCTGAATCCAGTGCAAAGGAACTTGAGAAGATTTCTGAGCTAAAAAGCCTGGGTCTTTCCAGGGTTTTTACTTGAATGTTTACTGGGTACACTGAAGGTCCCGTTTCACCCCCAAAGAGTAGAAGATTAAGTTCTAGAACAAATCCTTCAGGATCAAACTGTTTTCACCTCAGTGTTACAAGGTTCTTCAGAGATAACTTGCTCAAATTTAAAGTTTCTTGCTAAAATCTCCTATGGCAGGTGGCTAGTGCAATGTCCGTTTTTAAGACAGGCACTAAGGGACCTAAGAAAACTTTAAACCTGTAAATCCAATATGAATTATGAAGCAAAATGCCAAAAAGTCCACCAACCCAATCCACAAAACCCAGTATTAGCAAATACATAACCAGGACATACTGGGGAGCAGTTGGCAGAGATTTTGTATAGAGATTCCTGCCTGCACATCTAGTGGCTTTATTTAGTGAAGTCAAACGTGTAAAATGCAGATCTTGTTCATATAAAAACTCAGATTTCCAGAGGCCTTTGAGAATGTCCCTGATTAGGAGCTCTTGAAACTAAGTTGTCATTAGATTAAAGGAATTTACCTCACAGAGATCAGAGACAAATGTAAATCAAGTGGATGTTAAGATGCACTGGGGAAAACCAAACCCCAAGAATACATGTCTGATCACAAAAGGAACAAGTTCACAATACCCCTGCAAAAGCATCAGCTCCATTTTCAATAGTGGCCAAAGAGTCAAAAGGTCCTGGACACACGAATGGAGAAGAAATCTACCTGGGAATACAAAATGAAAGGAGCTGCTATCTCTCTGTAGGCCCCCAAGACACAAATTGCTGGAAGAGTGTGCTAGGAAAGTATCACTGTATGCTTACGGTATTATTACTGTTCCCTTCATATTTGTTACTGCCTGCTTTTGGAAGCAGGATACCAGACTAGTTCTGACAGTCATTTGTACAGTTCAATACTGTTAGAACTGTCAAGCTAGAGATTGTCACAAGGATGCATCAGAAACTGAAAATTCTCCAGGCACTTTCTCAGTAAGTCCCCACAATGAAAATCAGTGAAAGAGAAGCAAGAATTTTGAGGCCAAATCCAGTTACAAGAGGACTTTAAAGCATGAGAAAACAGTCTCCTGATATTCACATTTTCCATATTCAGTCAAATAGTAATTTGTGCTTGGTTTTGGTAAACAGTAGAGGGGAATAAAACCCACTTCCATTATCAATTTGTATTGCTGTAGGGAACCAGCCAAGGCCAAAGTCAGCTGATGTGTTTAAATCAGAGGGGTAACTCAGGTGTGTAAGAGGCACATTCTTGTATGTAGGGGAGGATAATCCCTAAACCCAAATTAAACTGGAGCACATGCAGAGTTGAACCAGTATTTCTGCATTAGCAGTTTGGCTCAGAATCAGCTCAACTATTTAGTGCTAATCCCAGATCATCTCCATTTGCTCTGGGCTGTTCCAAAGTGAGAGTCCTGTTCTGACAAAACTCCTGCACTCCTGCAAGCACAGGTTTAGAGCAGACTCACAACCCACATCAGAGATGAGCTGGGCACTCAGCAAAGGAGCAGATCTCCAAAACTGGATTTATAGATACTAAGGCCAGAAGTGACTGTTGTGATTACATCAGACATGCTGTACCATGTGAGATTGTCTCAGCAAGATATCCTATGAATTACATATTTTAATCAACTATCAAGTACTTGTATCACATTGTTAAAAGGAGAACTTCATACTGTTTGTTTGATACAGTGAAATAATCAGTCTGTACTGGTTTCTCAAAAAAGTCAGAACACCTCAGAGTGAAGATGAAGTGTGTGTCAGGGGGTCACTACAAAGGACCTATTGAAAGATGTAGTTGTGGTCTTACACTTTCAGAAGAAGGAAATACACCACAGGAATTAAGCATCTCTCTGTCATCAGGCACAACACTTCTCACTACAGGACACCAGAAATGCTCTGCTCAAAAAAGAGGTGCACAGAGGACATATGGATCTAAGAAGTCACCTTTAGGAAGTCACAGTAACACCAATTTGTCCAGATTGGGAACAAGGCAGTTAAGGAAACAAGCAAAGCCAGTGTTTTCAGCAGCTCTTCTGTCCCACTTACAGGTAGGCCCCAAAAGAGAAGGGCCAGAATATCCCTGCTTAAGTCATAACAGTAAAACAAACCACTGAGCTAATTTGATTTGTTTTGTTTTTGAGAGAGGGGCTCCCTGGGTGAGTTTCTGTAGCACTTCCCAACCTCACAGCTCAGAGGGCAGCAGGGAAGAGCATGATGCTCCTGGAATTAAAAGTGAACAGCCAGCTCAATTATGCCAATTAATTTATGCAAATGCAGAACTTGCCCACGTGCCCCTCCCAAAGCTGAGCTGGCAAACAGGTGTAAGAGCCACAGCACGAGTAGAGTGGCACTGCACTGGACTGGCAGAGGGCACAGGATCCTCCTGGCACATGGAAACCAACAAGAACCCCCAGCCTAAACTAGCAACAGCTGCCTTTGGATTTACAACTCTGTATCCAGAGAAGAACTTTAATTTCTCTGTTTAGCAACATCAGAAAAACATGAACAGCTTCAGTGAGGAGGTGGACTGCTGTGAGCTCTATCAATGCCCTCCTTGTGTGCTTCTGACATCCATATTGGGAATGTGTGTTGTGACACTTTTGAGAGGTAAGCTAAACAGATTTTTTTTCATTAGCTGCAATATAAAGTTCACTCACATGGTTCATGTAAGTACAACTATAAGGCAAAAAGAACTGAAAAGGGGATTTGAGCTCACCTTCTGTGAACTTCAAAGTTGCACAGATGTATCTCTTAACTTCTGCTTATACAATTTAATAACAAGAGGAGGAATTTGATTACCAAAGATCTAATATGATATGCAAAATGCACATACTTGATGCTGATTCAAATAGAACAATTATTAGGCCAGACATGCTCACACAGCTGGAGAAAAGCTATTGCAGCTACACCCACTAGCCTGGTTCAAACTGGGGAAGGGCTGGGAGAACTGAAAGAGAAAGCTGTGCTGAACAATAAATGCTGGAGGAGATGCCCTACAAATTCATCCTATGAAAATTCCCTTCAAATATATGCCCCAAATGAAGTAAATGAATTGTGGGGGATTGGCTTGTGGAGAACAATAAGCAACCCCCTTAACAATAGTGACATAGTGGGTGGGGTTTGTACTGAGATCCCAAGGACCTTAAAATTGTTGGGGAATTTTCCTTCTCAGGGCCTTGGGAATCCAAACCACAAACAGATTCCTGATTATTTGCTGGGTGTTTCTGAAAGCAGTAGATAGTTTAAAAATATCAAAGAACACCAAACAAACAAAACCCCACACACAGTTACAAAGAACTGGTGGGTCTAACAGCACTGCTATAAAACTGTACAACATTGAAAATTCCAATGTCCAACAACAGATAAGAAATGTTCTGGCTTAGAACAAGGAATTCCTCCTACCAGTAAAGACACAAATTGTACTGCACTATTCCAGGTCTCAAGAATGATAATGGAGATGCCTTTTTTGTTTTGTTTCATTCCCTCAAAAAAAAAAAAAAAAAAAGCTGCTTGCAAAAAACAGACCCAAATAAAAAAGCAGAAATTGGCTTTATCATATGTGGAGGTGAACTTGAATGAAAGGGCCATTGCGACCACTCCTACAATCAATAAAAAAGGGGGTCCCTGGTGTTGTGGGTGTGAACCTCTCAAAACAAAACCAGCAATTCTCAGAGAGGGATGTTGGTAAGAGATTAGTAAGCAACTGGAATATGTTTCTGAAAAGTGTGGCCACTCTGGAATAACATAAAAGAATACTTCTGAACACTGAGGAGAAATTTGTTATAGTGGTGAAGTCTATGGTTTGTTCATGAATATAAAAGGGAGGCAAAACCAATGGACTGGGAGTACCAGCATGCTCTGCTTTACCAGGATTCCAAAGGCATGGCATGGTTGGACACCCCCTGCAATATTTGGGAGTTACAAAACTAAAAGGGCAATCCTATAAGACAAATTCAAGGCAAATGAAAAAGGCACAAAGAAGGGAATTGGTGGAGCTTGTACTGCAGGAGCAGTCTCTGCAGCTGTGTTGGGATAGTAACAGGGGTGAGCAGGTAGCCAGGGGTCACTTTAGAAAGGGCCACAGGCTCTGCAGGGCTGTGACAGCCATCCCAAACTCCTCTGACTGCTTTCTGGCAAAAGTCAGTCTGTGTCTCTTAGAGGCCGTGGGGGGGATGCTTCATGTTCCTTTCTTCTGCAGTTACTGTGATTACCTGTTTGTTCTGTTAATTCATTAATAGCATCAGCCAGAAAACACTGTGTTGCTGGAACTGTTACAATCCCTGTGGTCCTAGCCTGCCTTTCCTCATGGTACTCCAAATGCAGTGACACAGAAGGAAGCCTACATCAAGTCAAACAAGCGAGCAATTAGAAACAAGCTTGCTATTGGCAGCCTGCTGAGGGAAAAACCAAACTCCCTAACAAAACTACAACCAAACTCCACCATTTTATTCACATCCACGTTTTCAGAGGCAGTGTATTTGCTGTATTTTTTTCCTACTCAGTTGATACCTTTCCCTTAAAGATGTAGGGCTGCAGTTATCAGACACTTTAGGATGCACCACTTCCACAGCAGAAGGAACTTAACACAGGGAGCTGCTTGAACACCTCATGTTCTCTATTATGCATTTACAAAGGACTGCTCACTGAGATCTAAATGTTTATTCTGTTCAAGTAGGGAAGAAACAAAAGCTATCACCCAAGGACCTGGGCCATTAACACAGGTATCTGTGTCTGCAGAGTTAATAGGCACTATTCTAACCTAATTTCAACAAGGAGTCTCATTTTTCCCAAACACAGAGCATTGATAGGAACTGGAAAATGAAATAACATTCCTATTCCACCCTTGTTTTCCAGTGAAAGGAGATTTACTCAATGGTTTATTGAGAGTTTCAGTGCTTGTTCAAAGTTAAGCACCTACCAGTGGCCAGGGAGGGAGACTGGTCCCACAAGGCTGTTAGCATGAGGGATGGAGCAGCAAAGGTGGCCAGTGCAGGGAAAGGGGGGCCAGGGAGGTAAGAGCAAGGCAGGCAGGGCAGGGGAGCAGCTACAAGGAGGAGTGCCATGGTACCTGGGTGAGGAGAGCAGAGCAGGGCCAGCCCCTGAGGAGCAGCCATGTGCAGCAAGGAGCAGCTCCAAGGGCAAAGCAGGCAGCCAGCAGGGCAGACACAGAGTCAGGGAGCAGCAAAAGGGCAGCTCTCAGGCCGCAAAGGAGCTCCTAAGGCACAGCAGAGAAGGCTCAAGAGGAACTTTTCCCCACCTGGCTGTTTCTCAGCACCTGATGGGGTCACAGAGGTGCAGCACATCAGGGCTGAGCCAAGCCCTGGGGCAGGAGGCTGCAGAGCTGGGGGGGCACTCAGCCCCTCACAGTTACTGTCACCACCCCACTTGCCACAGTGGTCACAAACAGCTGAGGCCCCCACCCACCCTCCTGAGACAGCAGGACTCCTGCTGCAGGATGGTGATGCTGACAGACTGCAACAAATGACCAACAGAGGTAGGAAAAATGTATCTGCTGCTTGGGCTGCACTGTTAGAAATGAACTCAAGGGTCTGCATAGAAAAAAAGTGAAATTCAGCAGATCAGCCAGCAATAATGGGGCATAGAAAAGCACTATGGCCTTCCTCTGGTCTAAAAGTTATGACCTAGTCAGTTTTGCTACTCTTGCAGTTTCATATTCTATTATTACCATAATTTTCAAGAGTAATAATTCCTTGTAGTTCTAGAGAGTTTATATTCTCTGTCTTGCCAGAATTGCAATTGTTCTTAGGTAGAATCCAGAGCTACTCATTTAGCTCCATCAGTGAGAGACAGAATAGTGCAGGTTAATGCTGTGGATGGGGATGTTGAGGTTGGAACCCTACTGCTGAATCCCAGGCTGTGGATGATACCCAAAGGAGTGTATCCCAGAAATTAGACAAGACTGGTAAAACTCTGGGTGTTGGGTGGCAAGTTAAGTTCCTTGCCTAAGAGCCAGAGCAGCATGAGAGGGAGCTGGGAGGGGTTGGGAGTGCTCAGGACAAAGTGTGTTCAGAGTTTGGCAGAGGATGTGATTCAGGGAGGTGTGTATGAGGATGTGGACATGGTGGGAATTTTCTGGATGTTATTTCAGTCTGTTGGCTTGGTTCAGCACTGAAGGTGTTCCTGGCAGTAATCTGAAGAGGGAATTGGGCATTTTACAAGCAATGTAACAGCAGGCTGAGGGTGAGAATGAAGATGCTGTGCCTTGGAGTGGAGTCAGGTTGGGGATTCACTGTCTGCAAGGAGTTACAGTCCAGAGATGGCTACTGAGTGTTTGCTGGGCATTGCAATCTGTGTGGTAACATGGAGATGCACCCACACGGGCTGTACCTGGGCTGTGTGGGAACAGTGCCAAGTGGGGAATGAGCTGCTTGGTGAGGACCACAAGTGCTAAATGAGTATTTGGAGTCAAGACCCAAATTCCCCTATTTTGTGTGTACACTCATTTTGTGTTGGGCTGGAAAGAGTGGGGGGATTCATGAAGTAAACAAGGAACTAAAAGATAGAGGTGGAACTCCTTGATTAGTTTCACATGGGCAACTCTAAGCGAACACAGAGGGCACTGTGGGAAAAAGGAGAAGCTCTGTCAGGCAGTTCCCCAAAACACCAAACACAGAAGGAGGGAGAGGGCTGCCCGATGGTGCTGGCAGTGTAGCAACACAGGATCTGGAAGTCTGTGGAATGGCCTTGGTGTTTACGCACGAAAATAAAACAAGTTCCCTCCATAAAAGTCCGGCCTGTGCCTATATCTTGGTCATACCTGCCCTCAGCCTGTGCATCCACTGCTGTATTATACGTGGGGTCTCCAGCAGGAACGTTTGTGAATGACTTCTGCCCACAGAGCCGCGTGTGGGAGGCTGGCGATGTCCTGAGGGGTTTGTGCTCTCCGCAGCTCCCGCGCCACCTCTCCCCAGAGCTGCCAGGCCCCGCAGGTCCCGGCCTCGCTCCGTGCGGGCGGAGGGCCCGGTGCGTCAGCCGGGAGCCCGAGCTATTGACAGGCCTGGCCGCAGGTTCCAGCACGGCCTGAGGGCAGAGGCGGGGCCACTTCCTCGGCCCGAGCGGAGGCGCTCGCCATGACAGGGGCGGGACGCGGCGTCCGCGCCCGGCCGCCGTGAGGGGGAAACGGAGACACGGCGGGGCGGGGGCGCTGGCGCGTGAGGCGGCGCGCGCGGCCGGGGCTCCGTGCCGAGCCCCGAGAGCTCGCGGGGCCCATGGCGGGCGCTGAGGCGGCGCGCGCCCCTCCCGCCCTCCTGCGCGCGGCCCCCGCTGCCGGCTCGAGCGCCGCTAGAGGGCGCCGGCGCCCCCCCGCCCCGCTGCGGGCGCGCATGCGCGGCGCGGGCGGCGGCGATGGCCCCGCAGTGACGGCCGGATCTAACGGCGCCACCGCGGAGCGCGCGCGGCCCGCCCGGCCCTGCCCGCGCGCCCACCGGCCCCGCGCAGGAGGCGGCGCCGCCGCCGCGGTGATGCGGCCGCGGTGAACCCCGGGTGCCTCCGCCGCCCTCCCGCCGCATCGGGCAGCGCGGCCCCGCCGCCGCCCCGCGCCCGTTCGCGGATCCTGCCTGCGGCCGCCGCCATGCCGGGCCGCCGCTGAGGGAGGCGCCGACAGCAGCAGGGGCCCCGCGGCGGGGCGGGTATGGCCCGCAGGGACCTGCAGTAGCGCCGCCGCCGCTGCCGCCCGGGCCGAGCCGCCGCTCGGAGCGAGGCCTCCCCCGCGGGAGGCGGAGGAGGAGCCGGCGCGGCCCCCTCTGGCAGGGCCGCCGCGGCCTCCGCGCTGCCGCCGCCGCTGCCGCGCGGCTCCAGGTGGCCCCGGACCAAGGTGACACCCGGCCGGCCCCCGCCCCGGGGCCACCTGCCCCCGCGGCCCGCGCAGACCTTCTTCGCACCGCGCAGCCGGCGGCGAGCGAGCGGCGGCGATGAACCCGGTGAATGCCACTGCTCTCTACGTGTCCGCGAGCCGCCTGGTGCTCAACTACGACCCGGCGGACCCCCAGTCCTTTTCCGAGATTAACAAGCTCCTGCCCTACTTCAGGCAGTCCCTCTCCTGCTGCGTGTGCGGTGAGGATCTTTCTTTTGTTCCTGCACAATGAGCCTCCCCGGGGCTCCCGCACGGCCCTGGGCCCGCACCGGGGCTGCCTCGGCCTCGCCCGGCCCGCTCCGGGGCAGCTCCCGGCAAAGTTTGCCGGGCCCGGAGGGGCCGGTGCCGCGGCCGCCGGGGGGGCGGCTCGCAGCTCGGGAGCGGCGGAGTGGGAACTGGCCGGGCTGAACCCGCCCCCGGCGCGGGGCAGCCGCGGGCAGGGCCGGTCACAAGGGCAGGGAGGCGGCAGGGGCTGTGGCTCGGCGGCCGCGCACGCTGCCAAGGCGGTGGCGGCGCGCAGAGAGTGTTTGCCTCGAAATGCAGCGCTTTATTATGGTCACCGCTTCACCGAGGGTACGGCGGTTGTCAGTGGTTGTTGGAATACCCCGAGTAGTGGAGTTAATCGCTTTAAAAAAGCGATGACTAAGAGCGAGTGTGGTAAAAGATACCCCAAACGAAATGCAGACCGTAGAGGCAGGGGAAGAGGAACTTTGTAATTTTTCCCCCCACTCCTTGAAATGTAAACAATAAGTAATTCCGACTGAAAGCCAGGAAACAATAATTGATTTTGGATTTTTGTGCCTAGTAGATAAATGTTCTGTAACGATAATTACCATAAAAAACGAACAGGCTGGAAGTCTGCTGGGTTTTTCCCACTCCTGTCCCCCAGAAAAGAGCGTTCTGTGTGCCGTGGGCAAAGGCAGTGTCCGGAATTTCGGTGTTACAGGCTGGGGAATACTGGGAAGGAATTGCATTCTGCTGTGTTTACGGAGTGGGGGCATGTGTCCGTTCCTGGGAGGAAGCTCTGGAATAAACTGTTAGATTTCCTTGAACTTCCCTTTGAAGCCTTGGTCAGTGTCGGGAGGGGGCTCTGACCTGTTAGACCTCTTGGTTGTTAAATTTTTTGAAATCTCCTTTTTTTCCTCTGGTAGTTTTAAGTCCTGCCCTGTTTGTGTTTGTATTTTCCTGCCAGAGTGGTTTTATGTTCGCTGTGTTTGTCGATACCGATGTGTGTGTTACACTGGATTTGAATTGAATTACTGGGGTTTAGAAAGTTAAATATTTTATTTATTTTCAGATCAGGATTTAACTGTTGAGACGGCTAAAGTAGCGTTAGATGCTTCCTATCCTCTCGCTATTGGCTCCTCCCACTTAAAGTCTTTGAAAATAGAGATCTGTTTGCACTGGGAAGGAGGGAGCCCGTTCCCAGGATCTCTGCATCGTCATTTCCTGAAGTAATTTGTCTTAAGGATTTTTCCTCCTGGAATCCCGATGCTAGTGTTGATGCATCTCTGCTTTTTATTTCTTATCACCTTAGGCCCGATTGATTCCAACCCCATTTGTGCTTTCTTCCTATAAATTCCTCCTGCTTTTGGTCACTCACCAGACTGCTTTTGCCAAAAAATATGCAAATATCGTTCTGATTTTATTTACTAAGATATTTGCATTGCTGTGCTCTCTCCACTTTAAGCCTGGTCTTCTGAAATACGGTCTTTGTTCTCCTTGCCTTGCCTTCTTCCCTTCTTGGCCTTTTGCAATCTTAGTTTTACACTCTGTGCTGTTGAAATTGTCTATCTTTAATTTGTCCCTGCCCAAATTCCTGAGCTTTTTCCCCCCTTCTTCAGCTTTTTTTGCTTGGTTTTTCTGCCACTCTCAGTTTTGTAGAGCAAATCAGGCTTTTAGTTTGTTTTTTTCTATTTCCTTGTGCCTCCATGGATATTCCTATTTAAAAACTACCTCTTGATGGTTCTGCTTTCTCTCTTGACTCTTTATTTTCTTTGGATATTTGGGTTATTCCTTTGGTCTATATTTTTTTTCCTACTGTGGCTAGCTTTCAGATAACTGTAGCTGCTGTTTATTTGAAATGTTTTGCTTACAGCTGATTAACCAGTCTTATCTGTGCCTCCTGGACTCCTGTTTGTGGTGTGTCAGTATCCAGGGCCCTCAGTAAATTCCACACTCTCTGTGGAGCCATGCAGTAAAACAGAGTTACTCAGGTGTCTGTCTAGGGCCTGAGGTGGCCATGGGGGAGTGGGCCTGCCCCACACAGAACTGCTCACTCTGCTGTTCCCAGTGTCACCAATCTGCAGTTCAGACTGGTAAAGGCCAGTCCATCTTTTTCTCATTTGCTTTTGTGTTCCTTTTCTCTTAGTGCTAAGAGCTGTTGCACCTCTGATACCTGCTGAATATTTAAGGTCATGAAACCTTGTACAACTATCAGCCATTTAGCTTTGGTGTTTTAAAAGGTAAAAGTCTAATTACTGAAGTAAAGGCTACATTGAGAGATCCTGACAGTGAGCACTGTGACCACTCTGCCAGAATCCCAGAATATTCTGAGGTGGAAGGGACCCACAAGGGCCATGGCATGTTAGTGAATGGCCCGTGGAGGGGCTGAGCACAGAACCTTGGTGTTCTCAGCACCCTGCTCTGACCAGCTGAGCTAACTGGGCACTGTGGGTTTGGGTTGGCTTTTTTGTGTTAATGCCTGAAAGCTTTTCTCATGCTCCCTTCTTGCTGCCCTGTTTGTCTGTTCAGACCATGAGACCCAAACACCTGGCTCTGGGTCCATGGACATGGAACTGGGAGTGTCTGGTACTTTGCTTGCACGGATCTTTGTAAAGTGCTGAGTGCTTTGTTGGAGAACTGCTGCAGGAAGTATCAGCAGTGGTGAAAGTCTCAAGTGCTGGACTTCTAGGAATTCCCTTGGGAAGTTACTCCACAAATTAGTGCTCCTTATGTCATCAGTTTTTTTCTCAGTGTGTAATCTCTCTTGAGTGCATTCTGTAATGCTTTGTTATGCTGTAGGTGTTAATTCCATGGTCCAGATTGTCCCTTTAATTTTAGGGAGCTGTTTTTAGGAGAAATGAGTGCTAGCTACATAAATCAGCTAACATTGCTGGGCTTCCACTGAGCTCCCAAAGCACGAGGCATAAGCCAGCTCATTTCCTTGTGATCCCATAGTCTTTTACACCAGGGGGTGGCAGAAGTTTTTGGACCCACATAATTATGAAGTTCTAATTAAAGCTCTGATTTCAGATTCAGATTGGCACACATGGAGTTGCAGCAGTAGAAAGCCAAAATGTAAATACAGTATGTCAGTGCAAGTCAGCTGAATCAGTTCTGGGTGGATTCAAGGTCTCCCTCTTGCCTCATGATGGGTGATAAGGGCTCAGTTCTGTGGCTGGGACAGCTGTGTGTGCATTTCTAGGATTTCAGTGTGATCATGTGACAGTTTCCTGGACAGTGCTGTAGGTAATACATCACTCTTTTATAGGGATGTATAAGACAATATTTCCTAGAGCTTTTAAAACTTGAAAATAACTGCTCCCAAGTGTGCATTAGGCAGAAGGGCTGTGCCTTGTGTGTTTTGAGGATGTGAAATACAAGTTTCAACCTCTAGAATAAAATGATTATTATAAAATTGCATGATAACACACATTCAGTTTAAAAATAGTGTAGTAGAATTTATGCAACAAACTTCTATGTTTTAAAGGTGCTATCCATTGCATAAACACCTTAGCAGTGCCATTCTCTGGTTCAGATACCATTCAGGTAACTGCAAATCATTGGTCTTTTCAGCATTAAGAGCCCTCTCTGAAATGCTTGTAAGAGATAGGATTGCCAGTCAGATCAGCTTAGCTTATTATCCATAGCAAACTTCATTATGGAATCTCTGAAAGGTATTTCAAAGGTATGTGAAAGATGGGTATTGCTGTTTGAGAGAGCTCTTGGAAGCTGGCAGGGCTGCAGGACAACGTTTTATGCTTGGCCAGGACCCCATCTGGTGCTGGGAAATACAGGATGAGAATACAGTTCTTGTCTTAAACATCCTGTAATCCCAGTAAGGGGATGTGAGACAACATGTGGCTTTAGGGAGATTAGGGGGAGGAACAAAGAAACCCACGGCAGCACAGACTGGTACCTCACAGAGCCCATCCGGTGTTCTGGGGCAGCCCTTGATGATTTTAGCCAGGGGTTGAAGGCTCAGTGCTGCAGCAGCATTGTGGAAGCAACTCCCAAGCATGGGCAGTGGCATGAATTGCCTAAAAAGTAAAATAAAAACTGTTAACTTTTGTTTTTCTATATAAAGGTTAATGTAAGGATGTTATTTCCCTCCTGCTCTTGTGTAAAAGCAATAGCCTGTTTTGAGAGTTTTATACTGCCAAAGTTGAATGGAGTGTACAATATAAATACATATTATAATCAATTATACTTGGCACTAGATCTGCAATGTCTCCATAGTCGGTGAGATACAGTTGTGTAAAATTTTCCACTTTGTGCCATTCTGTCCATGTGAAGGCTTCTCTTCCTCTCCTCTCTCTGAGGTGATTCTCCTTTGCTTCTGCAGTTCCTGTGTCCCCCAGTGCCCTTCCCTGGACAGCAGCTCTTGGGCTGTGGTTCCTGGTTCCAGGTCCCAGGCAGAGCTCTGGGCTGGGGGCTGCACTCTGTCCTGGGAAATGGTGGGAACTGGGCCTGGACACTTGCACTGAACTTCCCTCAAAGGGGAGATACTTGAGCGACACCTAAACAGATGGAAACTTCCTGGAAAATTCAGTTTCCTGTCACAGACATGAAATAAGGGAGATGAAACAAATTCCCATTCTAATAAATCTTAATTATATGGATGATACTGGAGTTTCCATTTGGGATGTGAGCCATGGCTAAGTTGAGCTTGGATAACAGAGTGTTAGAGTGAAAAAACCACGAGTTTTTAAAGTTTTGTGATGGAAAAGTTTAGCTTAGGACTTCTTCCTTGTCCATTCTTCCAAGGTTGAGGATAGTGAAGGCTGATTGATGATCTGTGCTACCAGATCAGAGCTGCCTTTTATGTTTGAAAATTGGTCTGGCTCTGTGGGGTTTTTTAGGTATTTTCTCCATTGACATTTTCTTCTTTCCTCTGTTTTCAGTTATGAGAAATACTGTAAACAAAAGTACTGGTAGTTTTTAAAAGTACACGATTTTCCCCTTAAAAATGGTCATGAATGGTTGCCAAAGCACTTCTGAATTTGTGGAGAAAACACCTTTTGCTGCAGGTATTCTGTTTGTGCTTGGTCTATAATTGTCTATAAAATGTCCAGTCACACATCTCTGTATACACCAGGTTTTACTCAAGAACGTGTTGGGTGATTTCCTCTTAAAATCTCCCTACTCAACTTCGTTTCCCTTTCCTGTTTTCAAACCCTGTGTGTGACTCCTGGGAGAACTGCTTTGTCAAGGATGTCTGCATTGTACTGCAGAAGTTTTGATAACAGAAAGTTCTGCCAGTAGAATTTAAATTGGTTTCTAAACTAAAAATACTCCTCTGCCTTAGAGGAAAATTGAGTAGGAAGAGAAGTAGCTGTGGTCCCCTCAGCTGGGTGACAGTGACTCCAAAGAGAGTTGCAGGCTGTCTTTGCTGGGATTGGAGAGGAGCTGGGAGGTGATGGATGGCTTTGGTGGTGCCTGAGGATATTGATTGAAGCGATTGTGTTCCCGAGTGTTTAGAAAGGAGTTAATGTGTTGCCAGGAGGCATCTGTATTGGGATGGCTGAGCTCTGCCATCCCGGGCAGCAGCACTCCAGCACCTTCCTCTGCCTCTGTTTGCTTTGCTCCCCAAGATTTACAGTCATGCCTCTCAGTACGGACTGAGCATTCCTGGATGTTGTGTTGGAGCTTTAGTAAGGGCAGGAAACATTCCCTGGGGCTGGGCAGTGGCTTGGGAAGTGATGGCAGTACAGCCTGTGCTGAGCTCGGTGCCCTGCAGAGAGCACAGGTTTCCCACTCTCCTGGAGGCCCTGCAGTGCTGGAATTCGCTGTTGGGATCTCCTGGAGGCCCTGCAGTGCTGGAATTCGGTGTTGGGGTCCTCTGGAGGCCCTGCAGTGCTGGAATTCGGTGTTGGGGTCCTCTGGAGGCCCTGCAGTGCTGGAATTCGGTGTTGGGGTCTGCTGAGCCTGCCCACGGCTCCCTCTGCACTGTGCCTTGCACAGCACTTCACTCCGAGATTCTCATGTTCCAGCATTTCTGCTTGGTGTAGAAAAATTGTTTTCATTGCTTTTTGATTGCTTGGGGAATGTGATGAACTTGATCTATAACTTCCAAAGGAAGTTCTAACTCTTATGAGTGTTTCTGCAGCTTAGTAACATGTTATTATCTTATACCCATAGGAGAAATGGTAACTTTGCTATTTGAAACTTCTCAAAATACAGCAATCTTGACTTTTGGAAAACATCATTATGTGAAAATTTTACACTGTGTGGTGAAAAAGATGAATTTATCCATGTTCTTAAAGCCTCAAAGTTTGAGCTTTATCACCTAGTTTGCTAAAAATACATTTAGAATTTTTCCAGATATTTTGTAAACACAAGGACTTTCAAACAGAACTATAACTTTGACATAGGATTTAGTAAAAATGTTCTGTTGTGTCTTATGTGGGGGGTGAACTCAAAGAACAAGGCAGTCGGTCCCTTCTGCAGTTATAATGCAATTTGTTGGAGTTTTTTCCCTTGAACTTTAGCTAAATAGATTGACTGTATCTCCAGATAGGAAGAAAAATAGCCTGTCCTCTGATCATGGTTAATTTGGGCTCCCAGGGTGTTCAGGCAAAAACAGTGCAGTTTTTATTTTGTCAGAGAGTTATACAAACATTGATTCATTATTCACAACTGTCCTTATATGAGGGTAATAATGTCTTAACAATTTTTTCATAGTTGTGTGTTCATGGAGGATATGCAGAAATACTCAGTAGCCAGCAAAATGTTTTCTCTGAAAAAATTTTGAAATAAGTATTTTTAGTTGACTGGGTGTGTGTGGGGGGGGTCAGTTTAGTGGGTTTTTTTGTGTCCTCCACATTTCCATTACACCCAGCAAGGAATTTATAAGTGTTTGTGGATGTCTTGGTCAAATTCTGGTGGTGTGGTTGGGGTGATCTAAGGGCAAGGTGGTGTTTGCAGGAAGAAATCATTTCTCATAGTTCACAGGGAAACTCTCATTGTTTCTCAGAGTTCTGTGCTGGGAATCTTGGGGAACATTTTTGTTTCTACTTTTTGGCTGAGTTGTACAATTTCTTTGTACAGAACCTTGTGTCAAAGCCCATGAAAGGATCACACATCTGTAGTGCTGTTGTGAACTGCCCTTAGCTCTGTTCCATGTTCTGTAGCTGTGGGTTCAGAGCTGTGCCCCTGGAATATTGCAGAGATGTGGTTGTGTCTCAGAGCACGTTTTGGGAATTGCTTTGGGAATGCTGTGCAGGGGGTGGGACACTGGGGACAGGGCATCCCGCAGGTTTCACTGAGAGGAGCTGCCCAGTGTTTTACTGTCTGGGACAGCTGCTAGGGCAGGGGTGGGACAGACATCAGTCTGGGGACTCTGGCTCCTGACTTTGGTGCAGTTTTGGTGAAATGCATCAAATCCAACATGGTCCAGCCCGTCCTCAGTGTAGGTCTGGAAGTGAGACTTAGCCCTGTTAGGGCTGGGGATGTGTGAGACCTTTCTCTGCTGTCATGTCCATGCAGTAATCTCTGTGAGTCAGAATGTGTTCAGTTTTCTTGTTTTCTAGGAAGTACCCACATCTCCCACCCCTCTAAAACAGATCCCACACATTTGTTGTATTCCTCTGCAGATGGCTGACAGACCTTTTTGCTGCTCATCATATGCCTGCCTGTCTGTCGTCAGATAGTTTTGCAAATAGAGCTTTTAGGGGGTTTATCCAACTCGGGAAACGCTGCTTTTGTGAGGGGATTTTCTGTTGTGTTTTGCTTTAAAGCCTCGTTGAGCTGCTGCTCATTCTTCAGTGGGCTCCAGCTGATCGTTTCTTGGGTGAGAGGATGCTGTGTGCAGTGGCAGGGAGCAGTTCAGGCTTTTCCTTCCCATGGTGCTGCAGCTGCAGGAGAGGGATGGCTGAGACAAACCCCTGAGCAGTGGTGTCACACTCTGAGATCCAGCTCCTGTCCTGCAGGAGCTCCTGAAGCTTGGACGAGTTGTTGGAGCTTTCTGGCTGTTAATTGTTTTAATAGAAACAATCAGATGATGTTTAATCCCAAAGTGAAGAGGCTGACAGTACAGCAGTGCAGCTGTCAGAGCTCCAGCTGTGGATATGACTTTGGGGTCCCTGGCATGCACAAGTCTGTGTGTGAAACCTCAGCTGGGAAGAGCTTCCCGTTCCTCAGAGCTTGGGAGAGGCTCAGCATTTCTGTTTCTGTGGCCGTGGTTTATAAACAAGGTGGTGCTGCCTGTGCTGTTTGATGGGCACAGGTTGGTGGGTGAGCTGCCCTCTCCTCCTGTGTGCCATGGCTGCCCAGTGCTGGCTGAGCACCAGAGCGCTTCTGGTGATCAACCCCAGGGATAAATTTGTATTTGTAAAAACAATTTGACTTAAGTTTTTCTATTTTACTTCATGAAATTAAGATTTAATAATTAAATAATTCTTAAGACTTTGGGTTGTTGGAAAAGCCAAGATAATTTTCAGTGATTAATGTTCCAGTAGCATTTCCAAGGACCCTAAATTAGATATTTGTGTTTAGCCCTTTCCTGCCTTTGCGGAGGGTAGGTGAGAATAGCCTTTCTTCCCAGTGAATTTCATCCATTAGGAGCATATTTGCTGGGTACAGACACCTAACAATTGTTTTGATTCCCAATTCTTCTCCTCCCTTTGGTCTCAGAGACACAATTTGCAGATGCTTCCCCTTGTCCCTGCAGCTGTGAAATGCTCATTAAGCACCGCAGCAGGAAGTATTCAGTGTGGTTCAAGTGACCTCCCTCCACCTCCCAGGACAGCCTTTCCAGATCAGCTGGGGTGTTTGGTAAATAATATATTAAAAGTTTTTCCTCTGTACATGCTCCTCATTAATTGTAAGTGCTGATCTTAAGGAATGTATGTAGTCAACCTTTCTGAAATCAGCATAGTTAAGAGCTGATGTGGAAGGAAAGTCTCGTTTTGGAGGCTTTATAAGAACACAATTTTGCTTTTGGTGTATTGATAAACCCCTTAGGACAGCACCAGGCTACACAGGGCTGTGGAACTGTAGGTCTGCAGTGAGTAATTGTGGGGGGGGTCTAATGCAGGTGAGTGGCTGCACAATAAAATGAAAATCTACATTTAGCTTAGAGAAGTACCAAATTATAAGCATGAAAAAATATTAACTTCAGGGCCCTTCTCCTTATCATGGAGATACAAATTTTAAAATTTCTAGAGAAGGGCAGCACTGATGGCCACCAGGCAAAAGTGAGATCTTGGCCTTGCCAAACCTCGAGGTTCCAAAAAGGCTCAGCTGCTGTTTGTGGGACAGTGCTGCTGACTTAGTGCCCCTCCCTGAGTATTAAAAGTAATGAAACTTAATTTTATGGGAAATTAGCATCTCATGGTTGACATTTGTTTTTAAACTTGTCAGTATTAAGACTGAAGAGAGTGATAGTGCCACAGAATCCATACAAGAGAGAAACTTTGAAGAATGAATATTCAATGAGATAGTTGAAACAGAAAATATTCTCACAGCTCAGGCAATTCCTAATGTCTCTCCAGTGTAGGTTGCCTGGCATTTACTGGGAGTAGAACTTGCTCTGTTCTTCCTGGCAGTGAGAGCATGTGAAGTGTTTTGTCTTGTCAGTCCGTCTGGTTTTTCCCTCAGAGCCTCCAGAAATTTAAATTTTCCTATATCTTCTTTTAGCATTTGTACTTATTCAGGAGTTTCAGCCAAATTTATTTTGGGAGAAATAAAACGCACTGTTGGTGATGCCTTTTTTGAAAATCTAATTAAAAGTTAAGGTGGTATCTTGTTATTTGGTGCCATCTCTGAAATATTTTAGTTCTGCAAAGCATAACTCAGCCTTATTGTCCTAAGGAGCCAAGAGAGGCTACTGGTGGATGAGGAGTGCACCCAATTGCTTTGTGTCTTTAATTAATTGGGAATTAATTAATGCTGGTGGCTTTTGCCCTGGGAGCACTGTAGTTCTAAGACTCTGAAGTGTCTGCACTGGCCAGGGCACAGCTCCTGCTGTCCTGTTGGACTCAGGATCCAGGGGGGCTGGACCATTGTTGTGGAACTCTGCTGAAGGACAGAACCTCTTTGAGGAGCTGGTGGGATTTCAAGTTTTGGTTTTGTTCTCTTCAGGGAACTTTTCTCCTGAAATCAAGTTCCATCTTAGGAGCACAATGGCCACCTCTGCCTGTGTTGTTTATGTGTCATGTCAAGGGAACTTGGGAAAAAACCCAATAATTCCCCCTGCAGGTTGGACTGTGTGACTTCATGTTCCATCTGTTGGCTTTAAACCCTCCCAGCTTGATGTGATGAGTGTTTTGTCTTCTCCTGGTGGGGTCTTGTCACACAGGGCAGGGCTCATTCTGTGCCAGCTTGCTGAACAACTGGATTCCTCTCCATTTATTAAAAATCACTGTGCAATGCCAACCTGAGCACTGACTCTTGGGATTTGTTGCTCAAAACCCAGTTTACATCCAGCCACACCTACTGAATGATGGCTCAGGTGAAGGACTGGGAGCAGCCCCTTCCCAAAGGGGGATCAGGGAATGCAGGGAAAAGGGATCAGAGAAGTGAGCAATGAGAGAAAATATCTTTGATATTTTGGGGTTTTTATCCCAGTCTGATTTGATACATGCAGTTTGCTTCCTCTTCCCAAGTTGTTTAATTTTATTCACTTGTTGCAGCAGATTGTTTTCACTTTGGAAAAGCTGGGTGGGAATTCCCTGATGGCTGTAACTCATCCAGCAGAGGCTCCTTATGAGAGAAAGGTCTGATCAGAGCTGAGAATGTGCTGCTGGGAGGGGAGGGAGCCCTGTTGCTGGGGATGACTACAGTTACTCTGCAATTTAATTTAGGAGATGGAATATCTTTCTGGCCTAGAGCTGCCTGGAAATAGCAAAGCAACACTGTCACTTTCTGGATATAGGAGCCAGTTGGATTGTTTCTATACAGAATTTAGTTTCACTTGTTCTTTCATATTTTATCCTTAGGTAATATTTGAGTTGTTCTTAAGGAAAACCAAAACCATTCTTCCAGGTTTTTACAGTTTTGGGGATCTGCAGACAAAATCTTCCAGACTGTCAGTGCTGGGGGTCTGAAACTTTCTGGGCTGTCAGGGATGTGTGGGTTCCTTTAGTAGCTGATTTTTATTAGTTTTTTATTTTAAACAGTAAAATATGAAAAAAATAGTTTATTCTTATAGTTTCACTAAATGTTAAATGAAAAATAACACAAAGTCTGCGTGTCTTCTTCCCTTTAGGGGTGGATATTTCATAATTTTTACATTCCTTTCAGGGTTTTCCCTCTCTCTGCTCTGTTCCATTTGTTTTTACTAATTCCATTAAAATCTTTGCAGTAAGTTATCATAGGAGTTTATTATTTCACTTTTGGTAAATTTATAGAAATCTTGTATGTTCTGTAAATTTCTGTGGACAAAGCTGAAGGGGAGAAGGCAATCAGTAGTGTTGTAGTTGAGAATGTTTCTAAAGGCTGCAGCACACAACAAATTGTGGTGTGAAGGTTTTCTTCTAATTTTATCTAGTGTTTTAAAACCAGGTTGGCAGCCGTGAGAATTTGTACAGGCAGTTGTTTGGATGGGATGTTTTTCAACTTTTTGAGTAACTTTTTTGATAGTATAAAAAATTCATCCAATAATGTCTCAGAAACCTGCCTTAAGTCCATTGTAATCTTCCTTTTCCTTTTTCTCGCAGGAAATTTGCTACAAGACCCTATTGCTCCTACCAACTCCAATTGTCAGCATTATGTCTGCAAAACGTGTAAAGGCAAGAAGATGATGATGAAACCCTCGTGTAGCTGGTGCAAGGACTACGAGCAGTTTGAGGAGAACAAGCAGCTGAGCATCCTGGTGAACTGCTACAAGAAGCTGTGCGAGTACATCACGCAGACGCCGCTGGCCCGGGACATCATCCAGGCCGTGGATTGCTCTGCAGACCTGCTGGCTCTGCTCAAGGATGGGGCACCGCTCCACGAGGACGCCGAGAAGTCCTCGGACGCAGCCCTGGCTCTGTGTCTGACGCACTCCCCGGTCCCTTCCACCTCGGAGCTGGCGACGGACGCGCCCGGGGGGTTCACGGCGCTGCCCGAGAGCACCCCCGGCCTGGACCTGCGGGGCTCTGTCATCAACGGGCTGCCCCCCTGCAACGGGCTGGCCGTGGAGAAGCTGGGCGTGAGCATCCCCTCTCCCGAGCACGCCAGCGCCATCGACGTGTGCGGCACCGGCGATTACATCAAAACCGAGGACATCCCCGGCGGCCTGCAGCCCGTGTGTGACACCGTGGCCACCAGCGACCTGTGCCCCGCGGGCATCGACATCTGCGGCTTCAGCGAGGACATCAAGCCGGGCGGGTCGCTGCTGCTCAGCGTCGAGGAGGTGCTGCGCAGCCTGGAGACCGTGTCCAGCGGCGAGGTGTGCGACTCCAACCTGCAGCCCGCCTTGGAGGCCAACGTGGCCAACGGCCCCTTCCTGCAGCTCTCCCCCCCTCCCCTCAGCCATAACATTTTCATGGCCACGGATGCTTCTCCTCACGGGCTGTCCTGCACGGCAGCCACGCCCAAGGTGGTGAAGCTGAACAGGAAGCGCTCTCGCTCCGAAAGCGACAGCGAGAAGGTTCAGCCCCTGCCCATCTCCAGCATCATCTGCGGCCCGACGCTGGGAGCGTCGGCTCCCGTGACGGTCAAACAGGAAAATAAAATGTCTTTGCAGCCTATTGCGACTGTACCTAATGGAGGAACTACTCCCAAAATCAGTAAAACTGTGCTCCTGTCTAACAAAAGCGTGAAAAAGAACTTAGAACATGCCCCTAAGAAATCCCACCCGAAAGCCAAACCGGGGGTGCTGAAAACAAAAGACAAGGCAAAGGAGAAAGTTCCCAGCAGTAACGTTATGCCAGGAAGCCCAACGAAAACTGTGTATAAAAAGCCACAAGAAAAGAAAGGGTGTAAATGTGGTCGTGCCACCCAAAATCCAAGTGTTCTTACATGCCGTGGCCAACGCTGCCCTTGCTACTCTAACCGCAAAGCCTGCCTTGACTGCATATGCCGTGGCTGCCAAAACTCCTACATGGCTAACGGGGAGAAGAAGCTGGAGGCCTTTGCAGTGCCAGAAAAGGCCTTGGAGCAGACTCGGCTTACTTTGGGCATTAATGTGACAAGCATTGCCGTGCGCAATGCCAGCACAAGCACCAGTGTAATCAATGTGACAGGGTCACCAGTAACGACGTTTATAGCTGCCAGTACACACGATGAGAAAAGTTTGGATGAAGCTATAGACATGAGATATGACTGTTAAACCTTTCTTTCTTTTCCCTGCCATCCGTAGGGGAACTGCTACAGGTTTAAGGCAGCTATGGTTCTGTTTAACTTGCTGGAGCTCCTGCGTTTAGATCACTTGTATCAAGTGTTTTTCATTGCTATGTTCTGTGTATTAGTGTCTGGGAAATAGTTGCAGATAATGGAGGAGTTACCCTAAAACTGTTTTTAGTTCTTACAGCACCTCATAGTTTGAGATGGATTGCTGATGTAAATGATTTTATCACAAGATCTTTTGACAAGGAATATATTGACCTCATTGTACTTGCTCATGCTTTGTGCTCAGTCAAAGCTTCGGCTTCAGTGTAGCATCTAGATAGTGCATCTCAACTGTGCTAGGTGATGGTGTAGAGAAATAATTATTTGATGGGTTACAGTCACCATGAGCAGGAAATGACCTGACATTCCTGTGGGAAAGGCAGCACGAGCTGGGGGATACACTCTGGAAAGGGTAGGTAGTGGTGATTGTGAGAATTGGTTGTGCCCTCCACTGAACAGCATACAGTTAAAATAGATTAATAAATATACTGAGCTGGCAGGCCAAAAGGCATCTCAGGCTGCAGGCAAGGCTCAGGAGGGTCACGTGGGTGCAAAGGTTGAGCTCCAGCCTGGATACCCTGTCCTAGTAATGGCATCATCATCCTTGGGGTTTGTCTTCCTGACACTTCACAGGTCACCTCCCTGCTCAGTTGCCCCTCTGTGCCAGCCCCCTGTGTGTGACAAGTCACTGAGGGGCTGGGCTGGGGCAGAACATCACTGGTAGCCTTCAAAGGCTCGAGTTCTGTTAGCACCATCCTCTCCCTTTCCCAAGTTCCTGCTGTTTTACTGCTGTTGCTTCTGGGGAAGAGAAGGGGTTTTGTGGGTTACAGGAAGTCCTTGGCTGATTTTCCCCCCTCTGGTGCTGATCAGTGCCAGGGCTCCAGGGAGATGCTGCAGCACTTTTCACCACTGGGGGGGTTGTTTGATCAGGTTTGTAACAGAGCCGGGACCCCTCCCACGGAGGGGAGTTCCCTGCTGACAGGCACCTCCCAGCCAGGGCACAGGATCGAGGGCTATCAAGGTCAAATTTTTGGGGTGTTTGCTAAACAGAATAAGCTATCTATAACTCACTCCACCCTGAACCTATCTCACTTTTTGCTAAAATGTTGAAAGCAGCTTTGGAAGGTCATTGCTTTTCAACCTGGGCCAAAAGGCTCGAAAATAGAAAAATAACACAAAGTTGTTGAGCTTATCTGGAAAAGTGTTACAGTGAAAGAATTCCTCTTAGGAATTCAGCTTTGTGCAAAAATGGTTGATTTCAGCTCAATCCCTAAATACAAGTGCAGGCACAAGATTCAGTTGTGCCTTCAGGGCTTCATTGGAAGCCTAAAATGTTGAGATTGCTTTGTGAAAGTAGAAATTCTCCTCTTGGAATGATAGAGCACAACCCAAACATGGGCTGACTTGAACACAAACATTACTGTCTGATACAAAGGCCATTCCTGTTTCAGCAGCATGTTAAATGATGTGTGGATTTTTTAGTTCCTTTCCTGCTTCCATCTCCCCTTTTCCTTAGGCACAGCCCCCGCGGTGCTTTCCGGCCCGGCACTGGGTGTGCTTTGATTTGGCACAAAGCACGTACAATGACGGTTCCTCACCGAGAAATGAGCAAAACCCGTTGGACACAAATGGCACCTCCTTTTGTTTTGTAGTGTACCATGGTGTCATTTTCTGTGAATGTGGTCAGAGCTTTTTGTTGGTTTTGGTTTGTTTCTCCCCCCGTCTTTTTTGTGGGGTGGGCAGGGTGGGGGGTTAAAGCCATAGGAAGAAAAATGTGATGTACGTGTCCAGTCTGTACTTTTTTGTTTTTGTTTTGCAAGAAGAGTTGAAAAATATTTTTGATAATGAGTAAATGGTGGAAAATGCTTCTTAGTATTCTTGTCTTTATTTGCCAACCCAAGTACCTAAGATCTGTGTTTTTTAGCCCTCATGAGATTTAACGATGTCCTATTAAAATGTATTTAGTTAAACTTGTATGTGATTTTTGTGTTGACCCAGAGGGATCCTACCAGTCTCTAATTTGGTGGTTTGATCGTGACCTACTAATGTAAATCTGTTTATTAGTCCACTACATGTAAGCGAAGCAGCGACCCGGAGTCTGGGAGTGGCTGCACAGCACGGGTTGTGTCGGAATGCTTTTGCAGAGCTGTTCAGAGTTTTGCTGAGATTGTTGATGGTACATTTTTAGGACTTTCATGAAATTAAATACAAAGTACCTTTGCTCCAGAAATGTGGGAGTATTTGGAATCTTTACTATCTCACTGCTGCATTCAATGTGGGTACCAAAAGTTGGAGAACTTAGGTCAAGAGTGGTTCGGAGCGCCGACAGGAGAGCCCTGATGGTTAATGTAAAACTGCAAATGGTAGATTCAGGTTGTTTCTAAAAACATTTCCTTTTATGCTGCCACATTCTTGAAATGTATATTAAAATTCAAATTGATTTAATAAATGTTAGTTTTCTAATTCTATTTGGCAACTGCTGAAGGCATCAGTGTGGCATATGTTGAACTCACTGTCTAAATACTACTTAGTGTGCTGATGATTAATTCTCTAATTGTTTAAATTAGGGTTGGCTTGGTTTGGTTTCCTTGCCCTCCTGGCTAGTTGTTTGTGAGCTGAGCAGTGGAAAGGATTGTCTTGGTGCTGACAGGAATTCCAGCAGCTCCAGTTGGGAAAGCATTCCTTCCACAGCAGTTTGCTGGTTTGGGGCCTTCCTGCCTTGGCTTGGGCAGAGAGCAGGGTGAGAAGCAGGAGCCCAGGAGGGACTTGTCCCTGCTGCCCATCCCCAGGAGCTGGAGAGTCACTGGTGGGTGCAGCTCAGTGATTATTTGAGCTCCAGCCTGGCCCCAGCTGGGCTGCCCAGAACTCCTGGTGTTCCTCCTGCAAGGCTCTGGATCTGGGGAGCTGCTCTCAGCATTAGCACAGAGGGAGCTGCTTGGGCATTTCTATTAGAGGAAGTGTGTGATATTCCAGTTTTCTTCCCATCCCCTTGAAGGCAGGGATTAACTGCCAAACTTTATTAACACCCTGTAATTTGTGAAGCAGAGTCAAAAAGAAAAAGCAGGTTTTGGTCACGTGTAGTGGTACAAAATCCAGTGCTTCTGACCATCCAGATGTGAACATAGTTCTGAACAAGGAGGAGAAGCCCTCTGTGCTTCCCTCTGGAGGGGAAAGGCTCTTCCCAGGTATCACACATGTTTAAAAACATTCAGACACACGAGTCAATGTGGCCATTGGTGATAGGGCTTAGAGGGCAGGGTGGAGCTCTCAAAGGTTGGATTTGGTGATCATGGGGGTCTTTTCCAATCTAGCAATCCTACAATAAACCAGGGGCTGGGATTAAATCCCAGAGGAGGAGGGACAGAGACACAAAACATTACCCACTGGATGTGTTACCTTGTGGCTCTCCCAGCAGGAGCTGTTCTCCCTCCCTGCCTTGTCTGAGCACACTGCAGAGCCAGGGGCACTGGGGCACAGCAGCCTCTCCCTGCAGATGTTCTTCCCTTGCATGGGAGCTGAAGATATTCCCAGGGAACAGCTGCCCTTGGTGCCTTCAGCACAGCCTGGGACTGCCCCTGCCAGCCCCAGCATTTGGTGGTGTCAGAAGAACCTGTAGAGTTACAGAGAATAAACCTGAAAATCCTGTTTGCCAAGGCAGGTACTTCTGGCACAGCAGGGAGGTGCTCCCTCTGTGAAACTCCCAGAGCTCCAAGGAACAGATCCCACAGCTGTGGCACAGGGATGGTGCAGAGGTTCTGCTGTGACCCAGCACAGAAGCAACTTTTTACTGCATGCAAGAAGCACCCCCTCCCCAGACAATTCTTATTTAAATTCTATGCAAACCAGTTAGAAAAGGATTTTTGATTGCTAAATTGGAGAACTGAATGGATACAAACAAGCACCTTTGTAAGGATCATTCCAAGTGTGTGGCACAGCTGAAGAAATCCCCTCTGAAAGGTAGGTGATGCTTCCAGTACTACCAAGAATATCACAGGCAGATCTTTGGTCTTAACTATTTAAATTTGATATTGAAGTACTTTTGATACCCTAAAGAAACTCACCCAAAGGTGGCTGTTCTATAGACACATTTAGGCACCCCTTGGTGAAGCAATACAAGAGCAACACACTGCCCAAACTCTGCTTGAGCTTTTGCATATAGGTAAATTAGAAAAGGCATTATTAGTTTTCCCTTTCCTTATATTTCTTCTTCTATTTTTTTTTCTTGTTCATTCCACTTGCAAGAGATCCAGGAGATATCTTTTTTTTTTTTTTTTAGGACAGGTTGAAATGAGAGAATTGGATGTTTTGATAAGTCAGCACAGGGACAGTGCTCCACATTTAGGACACAGATGTGAGTGAGGTAAGTGGTTAGATTGCTTTATCCCAGTATTTTTGAGAAGAAAGCCTGGAATTTTGGCTTTGGAAAGCATTTGCTTGCAGGTACCTGGGTGGTGTGAACTCACCACAGCAGGGAAGGAGGGTTTGGCACAGCAGCTGGAGATGAAGTGAGCAGTTGCACTCTACCCCACCACCAAGACAGGTTTTCCTTTTTAAATTCAAAAGTCTTTTATTTGCCAAAAAAGAAGAAAATATAAGGTAAAAATACAAAGATCAAACCATGCCACCACAAAATGTATCCAAATCTACTTTTACAAAGTATGAGAACATTTATTATTATTAAATATTCAGTTTCTAACCCCCTCACCCAGTGATACAGTGAGAAGATGAGCACACAGGGGGAAGCTCTGTTTATGTTTTTCTTACAGTAGCTCGTGCTCGTCACTGAGGTTCAGTTTTGTTTGCATAGAGCTAAGATACTGCTCTAGAGACTCCAAATCCATACTGTTACAGTGACAGTTCAGTGAACTTAGCATTGGTCTTTCAGGACTATTTTGTTTTAGAAACTAAGCCCAGTACCTTGGTTAGAGTGTCTTGAGTCAGCTTCATTAAATCCTTGGTTCAGGAGAGCAGGAAGGCTTTGGAATCCCTCTTTTGCTGCCCATGTCTGTTCTGCAGCACTTGCCCCTCAGAGGCAGGAGGGGAGCTGGAGCAGTGCCCAGGGTTCACTGCCAAAAACTGGGATGCAGCAAGTACTACTGAGCAAAAATGCAACTGGTACCATTCCAGCAGTACTACTGAGCCATACTCCCATCAGTACTGCAGAGAGAAAATATTTATGGTACAATACAACACCAAACAGTTGTATTACTGTTTGTGATATAACAGTAAAAAACAAGGGATTTGTAAGAACACAGGGCTTCATTTTGCTAGACAAAAGCAGACTAGAGAGAACAAATAAGCACAATCATATTTTTATCATGCAAAACGGAATTTTACTCACTTTTCTGACTACTTTTTCCATTAAAAGCCTTCAGTGTGAGCAGGATGTGCACTGAACAGTGCAGGATGAGTCCTTCCTAGGATGCAGCATCTGAAGTGGCACTGACATGGAGACAGAGCCAGAGCCAAGGGACTCCTGCAAATCTTTTGGGCAGGGACTCTGGGGCTGCTTCACTGCAGCTGAGCAGCTCTGCTGGCTGGACACAAGCACCCTTGACTATCTCAGAAAAAAGCAAAGAAGGACAGGAGTTCCCAAATTTACCTCACTTAAATCCTGCAGTGTTACAAACCTTCCATCCAGAGCAGCTGGGGACAGGGCTGTGTCACAGGTGGGGTGTAGAACACCTCCTCTGTTAATGCAGGTGTGCCTGTTGAATTGTGGTTATTTTCAAGTACTTTAGGGACAGAGAATGGATTTCCATTCCTGGAATATTACTGCAGATTTTGCACTGCCACCACAGTAGCAGTGGCTTCTGCAGCTTGTCTTTCTATTCACATAGAATGCAAAATATTTGCTGTAAATTGGGGTGTTTTTTTTGGATTATCTTGTGTTGACCTCCCAGAAAGCATGGATTGGGTCTGGATTCACTGGATGTCTATCTGTAGGAGAGAGGGGCTGGGTTTGGGCTCAGCAGAGCAGCTCTCAGCTTCCTGTCTCCATTTACTGAACCAAACCTTGGGAAGGCAGCTGGCGAGTTTTACCAGACTCTGAGTTCTCACTTCTGCAAAGAAAGGCACCAGTTCAGGCTGGTGTGGTGTGAGGTGGGAGCCTGAATTCAGGGATGGGTTGAAATAAAGGCCCAGCAGTGGTGGGTGACTGAGGCTTTCCAGAACTGGCAAGAGAGCCATTGCAGTACTGCTGCTGCTGGAGCACCATGAGGGTTCCATTTCAGCCTAGAATGGGGTCAGGTTCTTCTTGTTCCTTCTGAGGAATCTTAGTCCTTGGAGAGATGTAAAGGGACATCAAACTGAAAGGGCCCTCTGGAGCATGGCAGTGAGGAAAGGTTCTTCTCAGGAAAACATGGCTGGAGCTGGTTCCAAGCAGCAGCTGTGGGACCTCCATCCTGTGTCCATTCCTGCAGTCAGTTCCTTAGGGGTTCTGCATCTGGGCATTTGTGGAATCACCCCTGGGAAGGTTTTCCCTTCGAGGTTATGGCAGTGATGGAGATGGGATCCAGGCACGCTGTGTGCTTGCTGCATTCCAGGGGCTTGTCCTGGTTTGGGCAGGGTGCTCTCTCCTGCATCTGTAACTATGGGATGCAGGTCACCTGTTCAGGCAGGGCCTTTGCTAACAATGTGGGCATCCAGAAGTTTCCCAAATACCAATCCAGGATCCTGGGAGGTGTGTATGCATCTGCTCAGTTCAGCTGAAACCTTTCTCTCTTTGATAGTGGGAGAGTTCTGTCCCCGGGGAGGCAGCAGCAGCTCCCCCTGGGCAGGGGCAGCCAGGCCTGGGCTCCAGAGGCTCTTGGAAAAGCCCAGAGTGCGCTGGAGTGAGTGATCAGCCCGTTCCTCACATGGATGCTGACCCCTGCAGGTACCGCAGGGATGCACGAGTGGGGACACAGAGCCCTGCAGTGCCCGGGCTGCTCTGCCCCAGGAGGGCAGCAGGAGCCTGCTGGGAACAGGGGCAGGCAGCTCCCAGGAATGCTGGCAGGAGGCACAGGAGATACAGGGCACACCCAGCAACCCAGCATTGGAGACTGGGCACAGCTGGGAGGGCTCAGACCTGTCCCAGCTGAGAAGGTAAAGCCCAGAACTGCTTGTACATATATGAGGACTAAAATGAAGAATTTGTTCTAATCACCTCTGTTCTGAACCACAGTTCCTGCTGGCCAGGAGGGACAGCTGCAGCAGCAGAGATACCACTTGTGATTCTAAGGGGAAAGTTGGTTTAATTTTGCATTTAAAGCAAGAATTCATTAGTTACAGCATTTCCTCCCTGAGCTTGGGAGAAAAATTAATTTTGGCAATAATACAGACTAATTCCTTTACTAGTTAAAAGAAGGGGTTGTTTTCTTTCTTCATTATCTCAGCTAAGTCTCTTGGCTACATGTTGAAGAAGGCTACAGGAGAGGAGAGCACAGGAATGGACGGAACTGGTGCACACCAGGCACAGCAGCTGAACAGCAGAGAGCTGTATTTGCTGTAAATACTCTGCAGAACACTTCCACAAGTAGAAATCCACACAGACAAAGCTCTGGCCAGAGGCAGATCAGCACAGGAGGGGCTAGCACAGGGCTAGAACAGGTAACTCTGTCTCAAATTCCAGGAGAAGATGATGTGGTGCAGTGCTGAAACTGCTCACAGATCCACAGCAGTGAAACAGCCCAGGGGAAGAGCTGGGGACAAAGCACAAAGGGGCTTCACTCTCCCCATGTACAGGCACATTCCCTTTGCTTCCAGGACAGGAAGGAAAAAAAGAACTTCACAGTCACCTGTGTTTTCAAAGATTTCTAGAAACACATTTAAGTTAATCTGGCAGCTCTTTTGTCACTCCTGTATAAAGCCAAGGGGACAGAGTGGCACAAGACAGAACTGTGAAACAACCACTGCAGATGTTGCATGCAGCTGTTACAGGCAGTCATTAGATGCTGGCATTTATTGCACATCTGGGGACAAAACAGAATTTATATAGAAATGAAACAAGGTGCAATCACCATTTTCAGGAGTGTGCACAATAACACATTGTAAAAAGCCTTTTCATAGAAATTACCTTATGCAATTACACAGGAAGACAAAAAGGGGTCTCAAGTTTCAGTGTACAAAATAAAGCACATTGTTCCAATGACAGATTTAAGGAAAACCCCCAAGTGCCTTGGGACTGAATGCTATCCAGTTTGAAAGACATGGGCTGTCTTCCACTTCTCTAAGCTCAGAGATCTGAGATAATTAGCTTGTCTGACTTTTCTCCAGTTTCAGGGGGTGGTAAGACTTCATCTGTGTCATAGTCATCTTCACATGATCTGCAAAGACAAAAGGTGTGTCTTTAAAAGCTGTATTTCGGTTTTCAGGGCTGTTATTTCAGTGGCTACTAAGTCAGCTGGCTAAAAGGCAGGGGCATGTGAGAGGTGAACCTTGAGGAGATTCCTGAGGCATGGGGAACAGGGTGGGAGTCACCAGTGCTGACAGCAGCCATGGATCTGTGCTCCCATCCAGCCTCATCTCACTGGTGCTCAGCACTAGAAAATCTGAATCCAGCTTCAGTAAGAACTATCAGGAACTCCCAGAGCCCCAATATTCAGTGTAGAAATAAATTCATCCAGCCACAGCTCCAGAGGAGCCTTGGCTCAGAAACACCTGGTTCAAAGCATCTTCTGCCTGAGGTGGGTTTTGACAGACACAGAACAATTGTGGCCACACTTTGATGTTCCTCTCTCCCTCAGCTGACAGTTTGATATCCAGGATTGAGCATTTATGGTCCAAGGAGGTTTGGTGGGAATTCCCAGCTCCAGCTGCACTATCCAGGCTGGCTGGATCCCGTGCCCTGCAGCACAGGCTCTGGCTCTGGGGCTCTCAGCCCATTCCTAATCCAAAGAAATGATGTTTTTAGGATGTTTCCCTTCAGTCACAGCATACTATAGGTTAGTTTTGCAGGGCTCCCAAGAAATGAAAGTTCTTCCTGTTGTTCTAAAGCAAAGTTGCTCACAAAGGAAGTGCTGGAGCAGGTGCTCCAATGGCCAGGACAGGAATGGCTCTCACTTTCAGTGGTAAACTGGGCTGCAAAAAGGTGAACTCCTTTGATAGCCCAGCATGGCTGTGCCAGGAAGGAACTGTCCACCCCTTCCTGTGGTGTTTTTCCCTTGGCTGACCCATGTGCAGGCACAGCAAACCCTGGGGAGGCTGTCAGGGTCTGTCCTGCTGTAGGCAGGATGCTCCCTGTGTGCAGGGAGACCAGGCCAGACCCTCCTGGAGAACACTGTCCTCTCTTCCATAAGGAAAGCACCTGCTCACTAATTCTGCCACCTTCTGGATTCCTGCACAAGTGGGAGAAGGGAAACAATGGTCTGGTGTGGATCCTGCACCAAACCTTCTGACCATGTGTGCAAGGTTGCCAAACTATGTGCAATTTGCACCCTTCATGCCTCAGTGGTGCCTGTGGGGGCTGTGTTGCCCTGCCTCTCCCATCAGGAATGGATTGGGAATGTTTGCAGGTGCCTCAGCTTCTCTAATCTCTCCTTGCTTTATTAAAGGCTGCAGCTGAGGAAAACTTTGTATTTCCATTTGAATGCTGTTCTCAGGATGTTCCTTTTGTATCTCCTTTTCCTCCAATTCTACCACCTTCTGTTAGCCTTGTCCTTTTCTCTCCTACAAATGGAACATGACTTCTTCCCTGCACTGCACAGGCACCAGGGGAATGTGCAGCTGGAGCTCCACTATAATATTTTTCTTCAGGTGTCTTTTGCTTCTGCACTAACCCTCTCATGTCTGCTTCCAAAGGGACTTCCCACTGTCCTTTATTCCTACACTTTTCCACTGCACTGGTTTGCTCCTTAAGGCTCAACAGTGCCTGCCTTTCCCATCCTGGAATAAATGCTTTCCACCTTTATTTTGAACAAGATTAGCACTAAAGGCAGTCAATCCTTGCTCTCCTCCCAGGCCAGTTTCAGAACTTCAGTTCCATAAACACAAATATGGCCTTGTGTAGGTTCAATACCCATTCCTTAAGACTCAACTGTGGCAACTCTAGGTTGTTCAGAGGAGGGAAATTACTCCAGGGAATGTTTTGCCCTTCCTTCTGGCAAACACACATTTTGGCTCTGGGTGGTTCCACAATGCCCTTGTTGCCCCTTTCCCTTCCTCACACTGCTGGGCTCTGGGAGTGGAGCATCTGAGCCACCAGACACTGGAGAACACATGTCTAAGCTGCCTAAACCAACATCCTCTGATCCTCTGCCTCTGTCCCTCCTCTCCACTCTGAGCAGGATGCTCTGCATTGTGCTCTGCCTCCCTGTAGCTCAGGGGACATTTTCCCACCACAGCTGATAAAAGATGCTCTCCCTCCTTCTTTTCCTTCCCTTGTAGAAAGGTCTCTTTCCCTGAAGGCAATGATGGTTTCCATGTCCATCAGCTGCCTGAGGCTGGCTTCTGGGACAAGAACCAAGCAGTGCTACCCTGCCCTGCAGGGAGGGCTTGGCTTGCTGCAAACCAAGGCTTGTGTCTGCATCAAAGGCTTGTGCTGGCCAGAGCCAGCTGTTGGTGCTGCCTCCAGAGAGCAGTGGGAGCATCCATTGCCCAGGGACAGCCTCTGTATGTGGAATCCCACACAGGTCAGAGAGCAGAGCCTGGCTCAGAAGAGCTCAGACCAGCTGAGGCTTCCAGTGAAACATGATGCTTTATTGCTGTCTTGAGCATGACAAGACCTTCCTCTTATTTTTGGTGACAGCAGCTCTCAATGGAGTCCAGTATCCTGGAAGTATCTGTGGATGCTGGGAGTATGCACTGCCTTGATGAGATTGCCACTCTGGGAGCAGGGCTCTCTCCTGGGCATGCCTCAGCCAGCTTTAGACTGACTGTTCCCTTCCAGAGGAGCAGGGACAGGGCTAATCACAGACGTGGGACACACATTAATGCATCTGTGATTGCTGAATGATGGTTGTTTTCAAATGTATTCATAAGACAAAGACCATAATTCATGTTCTGCTAGCTAACTTAGCCAGAAATCTTCCAGTCTCTCCCAGAGCTCACCAGGAATTGTCTTGGTTCTCTCCCCACTCCCTGTTTCTGTCATCCTCAAAACACAGCAGAAATAATGTATGTGCAAAAACTCAATGGCTCTTTCTGGCAAATTTGTCTGGGCATCCAGCTCTTTGTTTTTCTTTTTCCTTTCTTTTTTCCTTCATGGTCTGTTGCTATGCTCCACAAATGAGATCTAATCCTGCTGCCATGACTACAGAGCTTTTCAGGGGCTCTTAAAAGCTGGCAGCTAGGTTGCTGACATGCTGTTTGCAGGAAGACACAGAGCTGCTTCAGACCAATGTCAAAAATCTGACATCACCTGTCACTCTTCCCCTGGTTTTAGTGACTTTGGGAATTCATGGTCCTGCATGAAGCTTTAACAGCAGCCTCCTGTTTGTTTTCTGTGCTGAGGACACAGGTGCTGCAAAGCAGCTGCAGGGAATGCAGCAATTTCATCTTCCATCCTGCCCTACCTCATCTTCCATTGTGAAGGCCCACAGAAAGGCCAGGCAGCTCAGAGGGGCTGAGGAACAGCCTGTTGCTGTTTGGATGCACAGGCAAAGAGGGGAACAGCTCAATAGCTTTGCAAATCTCTGTGCCTAATTAGTAGGTGCTACTGTTATACCAAGCAATTTCCAGTGTGGGAAGTTCTGAAAATGAGGCAATCTTCTCAATACTCTACTGGCTCTATAAATGCTGCTTAAGACTGGATGCAATCCTGAATCATGCAGGATTAATACAGGGGAAGCATTCTTTGTCTGGCTGAAAAATGAAGATGTTAACACAGACACAAATCTAAAGAAAGATTAGACTGAGTCTCCATTTATCTGCAGGGAACCCTTGCCTACAGAGAAGTTCTGGAACAAATGCTCTCCCTAAATTCACTGGCTAAAGATAGCTGGTGTGTCTGTCCAGAATCTTACAGAAGGCTGAAAACTGAGTGTAGATATTGAAGAAACCAAATGCTTGAAATAAAAAAAGTCTCAACAAACTTAGTAAATGAATGAAAATATTGAAGAATAACTTACAAAGAGCACAGACTAATAGACAAAGTAGGACTAAAGAAAGTCTCTGCTAAGTATAATAAATGTAACAGAGCTCCAGCTTCTAATCTGTGACAGTGTGACATGGTCAATACATGGCCAAGACTAGCAAAAATCATTTGATCTCTATTTTTGAAAGGTGACCAAAAGAAATAGGCTTTGCCTTTTTCCCCCCTTCACGGCTGTGTGCAGCTGATCCAAGTGGCTGCCCCCCAACACCACTGCCCTGCTGCTGCAGGAGCAGCTGTCCTGGGCCCCATGAGCTCCAGAGTCCAGTCCCAATGTTCATCCCCGTGCTCCACTCCCCATGCCCCCAGCAGAGCCCAGCTGGAGGCAGCCCTGTGTGCCCAGGGCAGTGCCAGGCCCGTGCTCACCCCTCCTGGAGCTGCTCATTCCCAGACTCCTCGGCCACCAGGATCTCGTACTCCTCAGCCGCGTACCTGTCCCAGTCTGAGGGCTCGGGGCTGTCGCTGTCCATGTCCTAAAGAGAGCACACAGTCAGCATCTGGGCTAGGAAGGAGTGGATGGACGCAGCCAGGCAAAAATTGCCTTAACTGACAAAGTCACAACCATCTCGGAGTGTTTTAACATCTGCACATAAAGGACTATGAAAAAATACCTCTCTGGGTCTGTAAAGCTCAGCATGTGACCTGAGGTGCCAACAAACTGCATCTGCTCCACTTCAGAAATGCAGCCACCACACGCTTGCTGTGCTCTAGCTCAGTTTGTGCTCTCCATACAGGATGGAAGAACTCGGTGGTTCCAAATCTGTCCATCAAAGGTTCATTGTAACTGAGCTTTTGAGAGACTCTTGGCTAAGTTAGGGCAAGTTTTAGAGAAGATTACAGGATCACCTCTATAAATACCTGGTCCTCTGCCATTTACTACAGGATGGGGATAGCAAGTTATCTCCTGGTCCCACTTGATTGCTTTTATGACGATCCAGATTAAGCAAACAAACAAACAAAGTGGTTCTGTTTTGGATGTATTAAGCCTTGAATCATGGAACAACAAAGTTTCTATTGCAGATTATGTGGCAACAACTGTGAGGAAACCAAAGCTGGTTTTGGCCTCCCCTCCACTTTTCTGTACTTTGAGCAGATAAGAGGCTTCTAGGAGACAATCGATGAGCTGTACTTGTGAAAAAATGTTCTTTTATTCAGTTGGATTTTCCCTACATCCAGGAGCACTCCAAAGATGAGTGTGAAATTTCCTTATTTAGAAATAAAGGTGATTTATACCTTTTGCACTGCAAAGGGATCCCTCTGTTCATTGTCCAGATATTTCTCTAAATTGAAGAAGGTGTTGAAGAACACATGAGCCATTCTGCACCTCTTCAGGTCTCGCAAGGTTACTCTTCCTACAGAAAAACCCCACATGGTTGTTACTGAGTTCTTACAAAGGTTTTAATTGTGACACCAGTAGGCTTCAAAAGCACAAAATTCCTTCCCAAGTCAGTCAAGGATTTTAACATTAATGAACACACCCATGTATTCAATAAGTTTAAATCTTACATACATATGGAGGCCTTTGACATCCATGTGAAATATGAAGGCATGTGAATGGGGATGGTTCAATTTTACAGTGCAGGCTGTCAGCACATCCCACAGCTGGAGCACACAAGAATTGTTGCTTCAGTCCCAGGCAGTTAATTCACAAGCTCTCTTGTTTTAGTGTTTCAGCCCTCCTGATGCACAACATCATGGCCCAATGTGCAGTAACTTCTGCCTGTAGATGGGTTTCACATTGGCTTTACCTTCTCAACCCCCCACAAATGAAAGGAGTGAAAGCTCTGCCTAAACAGGACTCACCTTCCCTCTCTGGCTTGACCAGGTCCAGCATCTGGCACAGCAGGTCCTGGAAGGGCAGAGGCTCTATGCCCATCACCTCCATGCGCTCACACTGCTCCTCATAGAAGAACTCCAGCTCGTACATGGACAGCACCCCGTCCCCATCCAGGTCCATGCAGCGGAACCAGTACTCGATGCTGGGGACACAGCAGGGACACTGCTCACTGCCCTGGGACACCCACACAGCACAGACTACTGCACATTCTCCCTACCCACCCCCAAGGCTCTGCTGCCACAGCCTGCCATAAACCCAGGGATGACAAGACCTGTTGGGAAAGGTCAGGGCCCAGGCCAGCACTCCAAGCACCTCCTGTTAGTCTCCCTGTGAGCAGCACAGCCACACTCATTACCTGCCTCACCTGTACCCAGTGTTCACTGTGCTGCAGCCCAAGGGGGGCTCAGGGAGTCCCTGTCTGACCCACCAGCAAGAGCTGGCAAATAGAGCCAGCTCTGAGCCCAGGACACTGCAGGGACCCTGCTGAGGGACAAGGCAGCTGTGGCATGCACTCATTTGCTCCTTTATACACAAGGCAGAGCTCTCAGACAGCTGCACTCTGTATCCCTCCTCCCCTCTGGAGGGTTCAAGCCTGCAGTTCTGGATTCTTCTTCTCTTGTTATGTGTAAGATCCCTTATGCTAACACTCACATGCACATCTGGATCACCCCTGCACAACAGTCTCCTCCTGGCTGTACAAACCAGGCCACAGGCAGCTTTTACAAAGTGCCACAGTGAAGTTTCCCCACAAACCCTTCTTACACACCCACTCCACCTGTGAAGGGATGTGCCCAACTGCTGCCAGCACCTCAGGAGTGTGTGCTCAGAGCCAGTGCCTCATGCCATGAGGTGATCAAAGGCACTGATAACTACCAATACATTAAAAATTATGAGAAAACTCTGCTTTTACACAAGTTTTCCTCAAGAAAGGCAAATGATTTGACCAACCATCACTGGTAAGATCTTTTCTTCCTAACAACTTCCAGACCCCAAGCTGCTCTCTCTTTTAGAAAGTGGTAGGTCACAGAAGTTTCCTTATTTGCTCATCTCAATGATTTTACTAAGACACAGAAATCAGTCTCACCTTGTAGCACTCCTCTTGTCTTCCTCTGAAATCAGGAGCCACACAAAATCTGCATAACTCATGCGCCCTTCCTTTTGAACTTCAGTGCCTCTAGAAGACATAGCAGAAAAAGAATAATTAAAAATCACCATGCCCCTAAACACTCAAGATATCATCAAAGATATTTTTCAAATCACTAGTGAGAGAAAATGGGGCACTGTCACCTATTTAGCCTGTACTCCCTGCACCCTGCAGCACCAGGTACAGCATTTGCTGCCTTTTATCACAGCAGAGCTGGAGCTCATCTGCCACATCCCCTCCCACACCACATCCCTTTTCACAGACTTCAAAGCAGTGCTCTCCAGCTATCCCTGTGCCATGTCTTCCAGCTATGCCCAGTCATCCCATCCGATGGGATTTTTATTTTGTTTTCTTAAGTTACCCAGAAGTCTCTCACTCCATGTTCAGGTAGCTCCAGCTGGAGCGGGAGTGAAACCTGGAATGGTTTCTGTTGGAAACCATTCTGTATTTCTCAGACTGACAGAAACTGCCTTCCCTTCTTCCCCCAAGCAGTGTGCTACTCCTTACCTCACCACAGCACCACTGAATATCCTCTCAATGATCCTGTTTGACAAAGCTGGAAACAAGGAAAACATGAAGGAAATGAAGCTACAGCTCACAGCAATAACTACAATCAGTTGTTCATGCTGAATCCACACAAAGCCTCTTCCCATTGTTAAAAGGGGCTCCACCTTCACCCACCCAGACCTGTGATCAACACTCCTGAGTCCTGTGACTGCCACACTCCCCCAGAATCCCCAAGGCCTCCCCATAAATGCCTGCACTTGGAACTCATGGGTCTTTTAGCCCTTTGTGGATTTGTATTCCATTAATTTATCTATGGCCCTTGAACCTCCAAAAACAAATATAACTTTGGGAAAGGAAGTTCTGTGCTGAACTGCAGAGATACTCTGCAGAGTCCATCTGCAACTGAGATCCCCCAAGCTTCACTGGACTCTGGATTCCTCTCATGCTTAAGTGGATTGCACTTCAATGATCTCTGAGGTTCACACGGGCTCATCCTTCTTGTCCCTACTTCCAAGTTCCTGCAAAGCTCTCAGTAAATAATAAACAAGTTTCAGGACATTATTTTAGCCTGTCCTCCTGGCAGTGACCCACACAGGAACAGAAGCTCCATCTGTAGCTACTCATGCAGAAAATTGTGTCCCCTGCAGTTCTCTGTGTCTAAGCTTGTACAACTCCTCTAAAGCAACATTTATTTAAAGAGATGGCCACATTAAAACTTTTTCTGAGGCACCAAATTGATCAAATTAAAGGCAGGCTTTAGTCTTCAGTAGGAACATTGTGTTTTCAGCAATGCCCTCATCACATCTGCAGGCAGCATACCTTGATCACTGTACCTAGCCAGGTCCTTCTGGCTGATGTAAAGGTCATGGTCAGTATCCAGCTCCCAGAATTTGCAGTATATGACATAAAAGTGCTCGTAGGAGAAGTAATCTGTGATCTGATTTATGTCATCCTCTTCTTCCAAGAGAGCAAGAGTCTGAAAGGGTACAAACAAACACAGTGGGAAGTTAAAGCTGGGTGAAGAGGCAGCTCAGCAGCTGAAGTGCTGCAGTTTCTCAGGAAGCTGAGTGAGCACAGCCCTGAGAGCTAACCCCAAGTGCAGCCTTTCCCCAAGAGATGTGGTTGCTGTATTCCTTAGCAGGCCCTTACAGAGCACCTGGCTGGCCATCCTGCTTAGCACAACATCTCTGCCACTCCTGTCAACAACTTTTGCTCTTTTTCAGCCTAGTGAAGAGAAACAGGAACACAAACTGCTGTGTCAGCTGGGATCCATGGTCTGGGAGACAATCCTAACCTGCACCAGAGACTCTTAGAGCCACTTCCAGCAGCAAGTCCACAGTCTTCCACAGGACCTGAGGTATTCTTTACTCATCAGACATGCCTGTCTGCCTCCTGAAGGGCAAAATCAAGTCTTGTTCCAGACTCACACCTGCACTGGGACAGGAGGGATGGACCCCAAACTAATCCCACTGACTTCCCTGTGCTGTTGCAGGAATCATTCTGGTTTAACTGGGAGGCTCAGACAGATTTCCAACATAACATCTGTTGACATGTCTTACTAGAAAACATTTAGTGCTAACATCCATGCTTCATTCCCACTTTACACCTCCCTGTTCTTCCCAGAAACAAGAGGGCATTTGCACATTTCCCAGTGCCACCTCCCTACTTTTCTTCTTGGTGCTGAGGCCAGGAGACACCAGAAGCCTTCTTGTCTAATAAATCATGGCTCCAGTGAGCTCCTGCCCTCCAGCCTCTCCCAAGGGAATAGGCAAAACAGCCTGAGCTATCCCAGGGTGTGCTGGGGTGTCCCCAAGCAGGCAGGCCCAGTGGCCCTGCTACCCACAACCAGAAAAACAGATGCTGTGTTATGTGTTGGCACTGGTATTTCAACACCAACTTCCAGGCACCTCCACATCCAAGGAATCCAACTGGATCCAAACAAAACTCTCACATGCTGCTATCCACCAGGTTCAGTGTTCTGGCAGGGATAACAGGATGGCATTGCCAGACCTGCACTACTCTGACTGCTGACACCCAAGTCTGAACACCTTTGATCCATCACGCACTGGCCTCTCCAGACTGTGTCTGTCTGTCTCTCTCTCTTTGCAGATGACAATCACTGGGGAACTTTTGCCATAACCATTTTTTCTTCTGTAGATCACACCCAAAGATGCCATTTATACCTGCAGCAAGGAGTTGAACTTCCCTGCTGCAGGAGATGAAAGGCAGAGTAGATATGAAAGGAGAAAAATTGAGAGAATGTTTAAAGGGAGAAAAGGAGTGAATAAAGATGCAGGATAATCTGGGAAGATTATTTTTAACAGAGGTTGGGAAGGAACAGGGATCCTAGGGCCTGGACTGGCATGAGCCAATTCAAGAGAGTTCATTTTTCCATTAGCTGGTGGGGTCAACTAGGGGAGATGATGTCTGAAAGAAGAAAGAATGTGAATTCATACTTGAGGAGTTTGAGGAAGACAGCACACTACACCTGGAAGGGCAAACAGGACACAGGAGGGAAATCTCACTGGTTTAGCCAGTCCTTCACCTTCAGCTCAAGACTTTCTGGCTCTTCAGGCTGGGCTGGACATGAGAAGCCTGAGACAGTCTTAACCTGGTGCTCTTTGGGCAAAATACACAGAGGACAGAGAACCAAATCCTGACATAAGGACACACTGCAGGCACTGGAACAAGAACTAAGCTCCATTCATTATCCTGTGGAGATCAGCTCCTGAGGTTCCTCATCCTGCAATTGCAGAGATATTCCTGAGCAGCTGTCAGTGGGCTGAGGGCTGCCTAGGAGGCAGGAAATTGGCTCTCCTACCCTTGGCACTCCTGCAGCTCTTCTTGGCTGCTTGTGAGTCACTTCACATGGATGCAATGCCATGTCCTGCTTCCCCTCCTGCTGTCTGGACCAGGAGCCAGGCTGCTGCTCCATGTGGCCTCAGAGCAGGAAAACAGTCACACCCTGACCCTCTCTCAGCACCCTGGGGCCACTCCTGTCCCTGCTCGTCTCACCTCAACTCGGGCACAGCTCCTCCAGTATCCCCAGCAGACTCCTGGCCCTGAGCACCTGGCTCATCCCACTGCAGCCCAGGAGCAGCTCCCTCAGCACCCAGGCACAGAACAGGGGATGCTGCTGCAGCCTGGCTCCTGCTCCCACGCACACCCACGTACCTGCAGGAAGTTGCTTTTCCTCAGCTCTGTCAGAGTGATCTTCCCCGACCAGGAGCGATTGACTGTGTAGAATATCCTCTGGATAACCTGCAACGAATGAACACTGCTCTTGAAATCAGCTCCTGAAACACAGCACTCTGGGAATTTAAATGCTTGGTTTATTCACTCATCTTAAGGAGACCTCTGTTTGAAAACTGTTGTGGGATCTTTTCTGTAGATACTACTATCCTTAAGTGACTACACAGTCTGAAAGTAACACTTGCTTCTTAAACAGTATTATCCCTTTTATCCCTTTCCAGTGTGGAAATATTTCCACTGCTCTAAATTCACCTCTTTGGGCATGCAGATGTATTATTAATGTCAGGAGAACAAAAAAAAAAAAAAAAAAAAAAAAAGAAACTTCTGATTCTTCTGGTTCCTGCAGAGGAAACAAGACATGTAAATGAAAGAGAAGGTGAATGTTTGACCCATTGTAACTATAACAATATAATAATGCCTTATGTTCCAGTGCCTCTGCTGAAAGTAAGTACGAAAGGTTCTGTTTGCAATTATTTTGGGCAGGTGTTAAACTTGTTTGGCTCCTTTCCAGATCTGTCTCTGGTGAAAGTGAGCAAAAATCATGGGGAAGAGGCACAGAACTCTCAGAAGCCAAAAGCAAACAGCTCCCAGTGTGAGACTGAGCTCACTCCCAAGCTCCTCAAAAAAGCAAACAGCCCTTCCCAGTCTGCTCCGTGTCAGCTGTCAAGTAACATCACAGGGTGGGGAACCCAAAGGTTTATTCTTGTATGTGCTTGGTCACACATAACAGGGCAAACAACAACAAATAAATATCACTGGCATGAGAAAGGAGAATAGAATTAATTTGCCTATCAGCACTGAAATCTTGTTGACCAAACCTACTACAAACCTTTGAAGTGTCTAACATCTAAGCACATCACCCCAGAGTTTTGGTAACCTTCAGTGCACACTATTCCAACACAAAAATTAACTTTACACAACAATGTGGACATTACAGGGATCAATGCAGCTAGCAGATTAAATGGGATGGATTTCTCTCTTAGCCAGAACTAATTTCAAGTGGGCAACCACTACTGAAGGGCCATCTTTGGACTCAGTCAAGTGCTAGTTCTTAGTCCAGAACAGATGCAGAACCAAGTATGAGACTGCTCCCAGCAGTCTGCTTTGGGGTGCACAGTGAGAGAGCAACTGATGATGGCACACACAACTCTGAGAGCACCAAGAATGATGTGAGGATTCAAATGTACCCTGAAGAGACAGAATTGATCAATTCAACTTAGCTGAACACAACACCTTTGGTAACACTGCAGGCTCTTCATTCCTCCAGGCTCAGAGGTGGATATCCTTTTAAAGTTGGGTGTCATTTTAACTAAAAACAGACCAAAAAACAGATCTATCCTAACTGTGGCAATCACTGAGCAATGTTCTGTGGCCTGTGTAGCACAAGATGTCAGATTAGGTAATCACAGTGATCCTTTCTGGTCTTAAGCAAAATGTTTGTTTCTTCTTTCATGCCTCTGGTAGCCACTGCCATTCCAGTCTCCATTTCTCAACTTTGTTTGGCTTTTGCTTCCAGCTTCACAAGAGCTCAGAGACTGGAGTGGTGTCACCTCTCACATCACCCATTATCACACCTGACAAATTTGTAGCAACTCTTAAAAATACAGGGTGTTCACACCATTCCAAGGACTCCAAAATAGCAATCCTAAGAATCAGAAACAGGACCCCATACCAGTAATTCTTCTTTTCTTCTGCCTGCAGGGTAGTAAAAGACAACAAGCTATTCCCATTTGTGACACATAAAAACTGTTTGTCTACCAGACCACATTGATAAAGATGTTCCATCTGCTCCCTCCTCACCCATCTGTAAAAAAAAGCCATTCAGAGGCAAAATGGGATCTCTTTTCATGTCTCTTACCATGTCCAGTCACTCAGTGAAGGCTTTATTATTAAAATAATGGCCCAGTTTCCATGGACAGTACACAGTATATATCTCACTATAAAATCTCAGTATTTATCCTTTTCTTTTCCAGGTTGTAAACCCCAAGCTGTCAAAAAAAGCATTTGGGAAACATCCTAGATCATGACCCAGCCTGAGATGATGTGCAGCATGAAAACCACACTTGTCCCTTAGGCCATAACTGGCTTCATTTTTCTTAGCTCAGTACACAACCATAGATCCATAGAACATCTTGAGTTGGAAGAGGGCACAAGGATCATGGAGTCAAATTCTTAATTAGCCTTTGGAAAGAGGAGCCTCTTTCTACTGCCCCATTACCCCCATGTAATTAATAGACCTCCAGGCCAAAGCCATTCACAGATGAGTTCCAGACTCTTCCCCAGTCTTCCCACACAAGAACAAAAACAATTGTAGACAAAACAGGAACCTTTATTAATCCCTGTGGCCATTGTCCCCTTACACATTTGCACTGATGCTACTGTAAAAGCTGAAGCACTTTTCCACAAGCTTTAACCTTTAAACTGTTTTTAGGACACAGCTTTCCAAGGGCAGCATGCACTGCTAACTCTGAGCCTGGTTTGAATATTCAGGTAGAAGTCACACTAAAGCTTTACAACAAATCCCACAGGGTATTCTGTGATGTTCTGCATCATCTTCACCTTCAGGAGTTGTCTCTGTTGAAACAAACACAACTGCTTTAGTAATACAGTGGCCAATAAAACAGATATGATACAGATGAAATTCCAGCCCATTGTGTCCAAAAGGCCCTTTAAATGGTTCTGAGGTGGCAGTAAGAACTGAAATGTGCATTCACATCTTACCCATCCTAGACTGTGAGGTCACTCTCCAGGAGATCTCAGCCAGGTGATGCTGTACCCAGCAATGAACACAAAGCCATGTGTCCTCATGGCCCTGGTCTGTAACACAAACATGAACTGTGACTCTTGTGTGGCAGCAAACCCAGCACTCTGTCGGTGTAAGGAGGTATAAGGCACTCTACCTTGCAGCAATAAAAATGATCCAAGTGGTCTCAAAATCCAAGGACAAAGCTATTTCCTTCATTGCCTGCTGGTGGAAATTCTGGATTTTGTAGCACTAAAGAGGGATGTTCCAAACTGTCTGTGGAAGGAGAGGTGAGCAATAGGAACTGCTGCTACCAGGGAGCCACTGCTGCAGAGCCCTGAGTGCTGCCCCTCCAGATGGGCACAGCCTGCCCAGCAGCCTCCTGCCTCCCCAGGGCTGGCCCTGCTCCAGCCCAGGGAGATTCTGCTGTCAGCACAGACCCCCAGAGCAGCTGTCAGGTGTGCTGCTCCACAGCCCTCTCCTCAGCTCCAGGCACCACCAGTCCCTGCTGCCTTTGGAGCAAGCCTGGAATCCACCTGTGTCCCAGCACTGCTAGGAGGATGCCCAAAGGCTCTGAGTGCAGCAGGAAAGCACAGCACACATACAGGCAGGATCAAGAAGCACTCAGAAGCTTCATGTACTCATCAAAGTCTGGCTCTGTGACTGCTTTGGTGACACAGCACCAGACCCAGGCACCAGGGAAGTGCTGCAAAACGAGAGAGGAAGGAAAAGGTTCTGCCTTGAGCAGCAGCCTGCACTTCAGTTAACTGGAAGTGGAAGCTCAGCTTCACACAGCTGGTCCCAGCCACATTGTGCAGTGCCCTGGGTGAGTCCAGAAAGGGCAGCAAGGGTGATCATGTGAGGGATTACCCTACAAAGACATTTGTTTCTTGTCTGAAGAATACAGGAACAGTGTAGAGGAACCCATAAAGGCAGATGCAGAGAATTGCCTTTGTCAGCAGCCAGGGCAACCACACATGGCATTGACCCATGGATACTGCAGTCAGAAACCAACCCTAGGTGTGACCTTAAACCTTTCAGTCTCACCCTTAGGTGTGACCTTAAACCTTTCAGTCTCACCCTTAGGTGTGACCTTAAACCTTTCAGTCTCACCCTTGCATGCACTTGAAACACCAAATACCAGGGTGCATTGTGCCACAGGCACTTCCCACACTCACCCATTAACGTGCCTCCATAATTCCCTGGCCATTCCCGTACCTGTTCTGGCTTAATATTTATGTTGTCTTGCTCCACAGGGACTAAACATATTGATTATACCCTGCTGTTCACTGTCATGTTCAAGTGCATCTACAATTGATTATACAATGCCATTGCTCACTGTCATGTTCAAGTGCATCTACAACATTTAGAATGGATTCTCATTACACATTTTCATTAGTGTGACAGTTCAGGGTTTGCCCTGAAGAAGTGTCTTTGTGCCATCTGCTCCTTACAGGAAAGGAACAAGCACGTGTGTGCCAGAAGCCTCCCAGCTGCCATGTGTGGTGCAGCCCCAAGCAGGCCCTGGCAAGCAAACAGGAGAAACTTGAAGCCCTGAGCCCTGTTGGATAGAGCTCCCACCAGGTCTGTCATTATTTGCATCTGTTACTGCTGCAGAGAGAAAACTTCCCAACATTTATACCTTTTATCCAGATTCACCAACACCAGTCAAGCTCAAGGCTTAAAAAAGGTACAAACATACTTAGGTAAAGTGCCAGTCTTAGTGCTGACTGCAGAGCTGGAACAAAGCTACTGAACAAACCCCAGCCACAAAAGCTTGGGGACAGAGAGCCTGCACAGGCATCCTGGCAAAAGAAAGGTTGGACAGCAGATCCCTGGAGGCAAATGGTGCTTTGCACTGAGGAACAGTCATGGATTCTCCAAGCCTCAGTGACAGAACCCTTCAAACAGGCAGCCTTCCATGTCTCAGCAGCCCAGCACTATTCAGGGTGACTTAGCAGCTCCCAAAGACCAAAGGACTTTTTTTCCCATTCATCAGGACAAAAAAGATGTTTTCATAGATTTGCTTAAGACCAGAAAGAACCATTATTAACCTTTAGAATAACCCTTGGCACACACAAGCAGATTATTTTTCTTTTGGAAGCAGTAGTTAAAGTACCTCATGGTGAGTAATATTAAAAACACCTATATTTTTAAATGACTGAAGGATTTGCTGGTAGGAAGAGTGACAGACCCCAAAGGGAGGCAGAGGCAGCCCAGGGGATCAGGGAAGCAGCCTACCGTGGTGATATACCGGGAATGGAACTCCGGAGCGTCCTTCAGGAACGTGAGGCCAGGATGAGTTTCTACCACATCCTGCAAGGTAAGAGAAAATGAAATGAAATAGATTTTCTTCTCCTTTAAATGCTTAGAAGTTACTGGGTTTACAAACCAATACTTTTGCTTACTCTCGAAACTATTTGCAGCATTAACAGTAAAATTGAAATCTTTTAATCTACCAAGAGAACCTTCTATTACAGTAATAGAATGCATTTGCTGGCAATACGCACCTGGTGGGCCAGTTTGATTTACTTAAGGACAGAAAAACAAAGGAAGAGAGTTAGTGAGTAGATGAAAACTCATTGTCATTGAATGAGACAATAATCAATTAGTTGACCATGCAACTATCTCCTCTCCAAGATTTTTGTTTTCCTCCATTCATTGAAGATATTAACATTTGTTAGAACTAGGTGTCAGAAATAAACATTCCTTGAGAAAGTCTCCTATGTCAAAATTAAGCTGCGTGAGCCTCAGAGTGCTTACAGATATGATCAGTATTTTTCCAAAATTCACTTGGACTACCTGTGGAGATGCCTCTTTCTCAAGACCAGCTTTTTGTAAGTCAAACACTGGCTCACAATGCCAAATCTGCATGATCAAATCCATGGAGAAACTGCTCAGATCCTGCATGAATCAGTTCAGATCCTGCATGAATCAATGCCTGTGTAATTTCTCCATGTCTGACTCCTCTACCCTTTAAAGGTGTTCCAAGTTCTGCTGTGCCTGTTCCATGGTGCCCTCAGGGATGTGATATACCCAGTTTTTGGGCAGTATAACAGGATGTCTCACATGGTGGCGTAAATCAGGGTAATTTTGCTGATGTCTGGCTGACTGACAGGACTGTGCATGCCTTGGATTGCACCAGGAGCTAAAGAGCAGAGCTGCAATCCACCAGGAAAGGCAGTGTGCCCAGTGGAGAAGAGATGAAGAGCAACATGAGAAAATGTACCCATTACAGCCCCAGTTCTGTCTGAGACAGAAACAGCCAGCACAGACACAAAATCTTTCCCCAGCAGCATCTCCACAGAGGTTTTACCCAGAGGGCAGCACTGTGTGAGAAATCTAGGGATGCGTGGAAAAGATCAGAAAAAGTGCAACTGCTGATCAGAGGAGCAGATAAATGTGATTTAGAGACACTATAGAGAAGCCCTATCCAGAGTCTGCATAAATGGTCACAAATAATTAAAACAACTATACTTTGTTAAAGTTAATTAAAGGGAAAGAAAGACATAAAATGAGGATGTGCAGATTTAGCCTGAATATGAGGGGAAAAAAAGCAGTGACATTTGTGCACTTGCAGGTTTAGAGGCATGTACAGAACAATTGGAACTGCAAAAATTTTTCCAAGATCTCCATGTGATACTGTATCTGGTAGTCTGGCTAGACAAATTTAATTACAACTGTCTTGCCAAGCAACTTTTACAAAACTTTTCCAATAAGCTTTTATGTTGTACTTGACTATCAACAGCAACAAGCATTTTTCCCAATATCCACATAGAGAAATGGGACAAATTCCAGCCTGGTTACAAGGCACTGATAAATATGAATCCTGACAAGAAACCAGTCCTCAATGCCTTCAGCAGCATCTGCAGCTGGTTTGGCACTTAAGCACTTCAAAAGCTCATTTCTATTTCACTCCAAGATGAACCCCACCCAGGTGCTGTTCAAACCAAGGGTCTGCTCGTCCCTGGTAAACATTTATTGCCATGGGAACAAAGAAGGTGCCAAGTGAACGCAGCAGAGCTGGGGCAGTACCTGCAGCAGCGGGATGAAATCCTCCTGTTGTAGGCAGTCACAGCCAGGCTTTGCCAGGAGGGAAGTGAACCTGGAGGCATCATCGTGGCAGCTCCGCAGGATTCTGTGGGAGAGGGGAGGAGTTACACGAGCCCTTCGCACCTCCCAGGAGCCCCGGGAGGGTCACAAGGGCCTTGGAGCACAATACACCTGTGCTGGAATCACTCAATGCTGACCTCACACTGCCAGCACTTCCTTCAAGGTCTTTCAGCTGCACCAGGGCACCCAGCAGGGATTTTTTCCCAGGTTAACACTGCTGTGGTAAAGCAGCTTTTTTACTAAGCACCCGTGGAATCAGAGTAACCTGACTCTTGCCAATGCTGCAGGCTCACTCCAAGTGAACAGCACCAGCCCAGTGGGATGCCACAGGATGTGCTCTCCAATGTAACCCTTCACTAAACTGCAGTATTTGGGGAGATTGCCAAACTACAGGGATTGAACATTCACCCAGAAAAATCACTTCTTAGAAGGAAAAAGGGCATCCCCTGTTAATTATGGCCCATCTGGAGCTGTGCACCAAAGCCACAGAGAACAGCCTAATGAAGGCATTAGTAGGACTGAGCATTTGGAGAAGGGTGTAAACTCAGTCCCCTCTGGCTGACAGTGTGCATCTGACACACCAGCTCTTGTCTCTGTCTTCTTCTCACACAAAATACTGCACTGGCCAAAGGTGTCACAGTTATGAGATTAACCCCAGAGAAACTCATAAAGAGATGAACTCCATGCCATTTACCAAACACTGGTAACAGAACACAACATTTGAATATATTAAACACTATGTTGTTCACATAGTATCAGGGAAACTCAGAAAACTACATTGTTTTCTTCATTAACTCTGAAAATATAAATGCACTGTAATTATTTACTGTGAGTGATTATTCACCACTCTCCTCTCCTGAAAGTGCATGAACATAGTACTGAAGTGGCTGTAGTTCTCCAGCAGAGATCAAACTAACTTGTTTTCTGCTAATTCTGGCCTCATCATTCTAGGAAAGGCAGACTTTACAAAAAAAGGGCTCCTTTAAATAAGCAAAAAAAGATTTAGCAATCCTTTTGGCTGCACATTCCTATCATGGAAACTGTCAATCAACAGATATATTCTAAATCAGCTGCAGAAAGAGTTGTTAATCACAGAATCACAGAAATTCTAGGTTGGAAGAGACCTTTAAGATCATCGAGTCCAACCCATGTTCTAACACCTCAACTAGATCATGGCACCAAGTGCCACATCCAGTCTTTTTTTAAACTCTTCGAGGGATGGTGACTCTACCACCTCCCTGGGTACATGATTCCAGTATTTGACCACTCTTTCTGTAAAATACTTCCTCCTTAATTCTAGCCTGTATCTCCCTTGGCACAGCTTGAGACTGTGTCCTCTTGCTCTGTCTGTTGTTGCCCGGAGAAAGAGGCCGACCCCCAGCTCACCACAGCCACCCTTCAGGAAGCTGAAGAGAGTGATAAGGTCACCCCTGAGTCTCCTTTTCTCCAGGCTGAACAACCCCAGCTCCCTCAGTCATTCTTCATATGGCTTGTGTTCCAAGCCCCTCACCAGCCTCGTTGCTCTCCTTTGGACACGCTCAAGCATCTCAACGTCCCTCCTAAAGTGAGGGGCCCAGAACTGGACGCAATACTCCAGGTGAGGCCTCACCAGTGCTGAGTACAGGGGAAGAATGACCTCCCTGCTCCTGCTGGCCACACTGTTCCTGATACTGGTCAGGATGCCATTGGCCTTATGGCCACCTGGGCACACTGCTGGCTCATGTTCAGCCGACTGTCAGCCAGCACCCCCAGGTCCCTTTCCACCTGAGCACTGTCCAGCCACACCGTCCCCAGCTTATATCGGTGCAGGGGGTTATTGTGGCCAAAGTGCAGGACTCGGCACTTGGACTTACTGAACTTCATCAGCCTAAAAAAATCTGGCCCATAAAGATGAATCCAAAAGCCCTGTTTTAGCCACAAACAAAAAGATCTGACATTCAGAAGTGTTTTATATTGAGAAATTCCTATAGACTTGACAAGCAGTGAGCATGTGGCATCTTGAAAAGTCAGTCATATACTAAGAAAATTGAAAATAGGCTTCAGCAACTAAAGAGACATGGTTTAAAGTTACACCTGTGCTCACATGGCTGCAGTCAAACTTTACCAGAAATCCTACATTTATTCTGTTTTTCAGCTTTCCAGCAAAGATTTTATAACTGTCAGAGGGGAAGAGGAGGGGATAAAAAATAATCTTTCTAAAAGAGCAATTAAGTGAGAAAAGCATACAAAGCTTGGCTTGGAAATGGGAGAGTTAAGAAGATACAGAAGAGGGACATGACCACAGTCTGCAAATATCTGAAGGATGTGAAAATCAGAGAAGTGAAAATGTGGTATCATACATTAGGGATTAATTAGAAGTAATTGGAGGAACCTAAGGAAGGAAAATATATTGTCTGTGTCAAGACAAACTTAGAGACCACAGTCACCCCTAACATTTTTGTAATTTTGCCAGCGTAACTAGAAGCTGTTTTGACAACATCATCACAGGAAATACTTCGGGAATTCAGGGTTAAAGGCTACATCAAGAATCTGAAGAGCAACCATTAAGTAAAAAATTAGAATTCTCTCTGGAGAGGAGATGGAGATGCTGTTCAGGTGTTTCACAGAGCACACTAAAGCCTGAATTGCCCTGGAGGGAAAAAGATTAGGCAAGAAAACAAGTCTGCTCCATGTCAGAGCTGACTCCAAGCACAATGCATCCACCCAGAGCTCTCCATTTTCACAGTGTGGACTGTCAACCTCCACAGATGAATTCAATAGCTTGCTTGGGAAGGTAGTAACTATTAAAGCTCCCAGAGTACCCAGTTATATGATGATGCTTATTTCCACATTCCTCTCTCTGTCCTGTAACACTATCACATACCTCCTTCCCCAGTTCCCAAATGGCATTTGCTTAGTGCACCAGTCTACAGCAATAAGGCTGGGCACAAATATACCCCAAATGCACAACTACCAGCTACATCAGGATAGCTGACATTTCTGGGGAGCTTGTAAATATATTTCATACACTAACTAACTCAAAACATCTTACTATCTATAAAATTACTTCCAAGTTTGTGAATGTCACATGGAAACAAGTGTTCAGAGGGTCTGGTGTGGGGGGGAAATCTCAAGCTGATGGAGATTTTTAAGTCACTTAAAGAAGAGGAAAATTGTATGAAAAGTCTGGTAGAAAAGAAGGAAAAAAAATGTATTTGTATGGCAGGCAGATGTCTTCTTCCAGAAAGAGTTTTGCATTTGCTGTACTCACTTTCTCCACATGGACACAAAGGAGTGCACAGAGACACATCCTGTCCTCTCTCCCCCAGATGCATAGAACAGAGGTGCTTTCCAGTAGAGTGGGCAGCCACAGATCTGCAAGGAAAAACCAGGGCAAGGAGGAATACAAGAGCAGTCCCAAAAGGAACCTTTCACCAGATTCACCACTGAGACTTTACACAAGGGAAATAAAGTGGCAATGGCTTTCTGACTCACCTGTATGCCATTTACTGTGTGCCAAGGTTGAGAATTCACACATCACTTTCTACTTGGTCATGTGCCCTTTCAAGTGGCTGAGAAACACTCCTCCCAGGCTAGGAAAAGGATCTGGACGACTCAAGCTCTGAACTGTTTAGCACAGTTCCTGGGGGTGGAATGGAGAGACCGGCACCTCCTTCCAGAAGGACACTAACAGCAGCTACATCCCCCACCCACCCTAAAACAGGAGGGTCTATTCTCCTACGGGATAACCTGTCACAGGCAGCAAGGGAACCTCAAGTCTAATTACAGACAATGAGTAAATGCCTAAAGGTGAAGTAAATCCCACCCTGCAATTCTCAGTGCAGTGCCTTCCACCCAGCACAGTCCATTATTTCCAACACTGCAAGATCTCAGCAGGGGAGCACAAAAATGAAAGCACACATGGGAAGGATTTATTCCAGCCAAAGGACTCCCTGAGGAGCACTTTTGAACCAGCCTCTGCAGAAGCTGCTGGCTCTCAATGGCAGCCCAATGAAAGCTTGGAGAGAGCATCTTTGCTCTGTTTACAGTGCCAGAGACTCAGTCAGGGCAAGCTGATCATCCAGGATGTGTCTGATAAATGCTGGTTTTAGATCAGCAGCACTGTGAACTGCAGCTGAGGGAGAGGGAAAGAGTGTGCTCCCACACAAGTGCTGTGTCCTGAAGGCAGAACTCAGCACCAGCTGTACCACTGGATGTGCACAGCTCAGGGGCTGGGGGCTCACTGGACATTTCCCCCTTCCACATCCAGGAGCTGGAAGTTGAAAGCTTCTTCCTCACACAACACTGCAATAGCACCTACAGCTCATGCTAGCTGAGCAGGACAGCTACAAAAAGCCACAAAACAGGCAGCTGATACCACCTGAAACCACAGAAGAAGACAAGTTACTGCCTCTGAGTTTCTCAATCTTCTGGGCACAAATATGAAGGAATAGAGAAACAAAAATGCAATTTGTAGTTGCTAAGAAATCTTAGAGAACTGCTTCATAAATGAAAGCAAGAACAAACATATCTGATGTGACAATCAGCAAACTGAGCTCATTTTTGTTTACTAGTATCTAAATCTAAACAAAAACTTCAGATCAAAAGGAAACTGGTTCTTTTTCCCCCTACAACAGCTGTGAGATAGACTGAAACTACAACAAAGTCTCTCTCCCAAAATTAAAAACCTAAAGAATAGATTCACTGAATCATTAGGGTTGGAAAAAACCTCCAAGACCATCAGTGGTTACCTTAGCAATTTTCCCCATTTCACAGATGTTTGCTTTCCCATCTTCAAACTCTGCAAAGGCCTCTTCAATCCTGGCAATGATTTCCTCATGGTTAGTGCAGACACTGGGGAGTCCTTTAGGGAAGTAGAAACGTGGAATGTTTATGGGCACAGGGGTACTGCTGCTGGCTTTATTCACAGGCAGAGGAGTGCAAGTGCTAACCACAGGCTGCAGGGGGGCTGGAGATGGAGTTCCTGCCTTCTTCTCTTGTTTACTTTGAACCTGAAAATACAGTGAATAACAAACACATTTTAACATCATGGTACACGGAGCAGGAAAAAACAGTTTGTGCTCCCAGTGATTAGGAGAAAATTCAAGCCCACCAACAATTAAATTATGGCACAGGGATAAAAATGCATCTTAAATAGACAATGACAATTTTCTGTATTATTAACCAGTGTGCATATAGGATGTCACACCTGCTTTTATGCTATTTCTGAGCATTTTACATATGTAGCTGTGGCTCATGATTTCCTATTGAGTCACTATACAACTCAGTGATACCAGAAAGGACAAAGCTATTTCCTCTCATGCTGGACTTGGTCTTGTCATTCTGCCCCATGAACAACAAACTATCTGCTCTTCAGTATTTCCCCTCTGAACCAGAGCACCCACCCACACAAACAGCTTGCCTAAAGTATGAGCAAAGCTACATTCAAACAAGGACATTTTCTATCCATTGGGAGCATAAATTAGCTTTGTCAAAGCACTCACTACATCAGAGATAAATTAAGAAAATATTTTCAAGGCTTCCTTCCCAACTTCAGCAAGCCTTTTATTTTGTGCCCAACTTAAACAGTCCCAGACCTGATTTTGTGAAAGGTACTAAGCACTGGTAAATCAATTTTTCCATCAGGAACTAGGAGCAGCCAGCAGAGTGCCATTAAGCATTCACATGATGTCTTTTCCTCACTCTTTTCCTATCTGTAACAAACATATGGCTGATATGGTGATCCCCACTGGATCCCCTCCCCAGTCAATCTCCAGTTCTAGCTCTACATCACAGGCAGCATTTGTATGTAAGTACACAATGAGACCCTAAAAATTCCCTAAACCAGGGAATTTTTCAGACATGGGAGGAAACATTTTTTAAACTCTGACAAGCAACTACAGTATAAGCTGCAAAATCAGTTGCTGGAATGTGGAAGGATGAGGAATTCCCTGCCCCCCCAGGGAGACACTCCTTCTTGGGAAAAGGCAACAGGCTTTCCCACTGCACAATGGTTCCAATACAAGAGTTTTATTAATATAACAACATATGTGATAAGGAGCAGAAGGCAACAGTCAAGTAAATACAGCTGTGACTTTCAGTTTGTTTATTCTAACTGTTTCAAAACAAAATGGTTTCAGGATAAAGCAGCCAAGCCTGAGTCCACTAAATGCAGAAGAATGTATACGATGAAGTGGCTTTACTTCATTATTTTCTTGAAACTTGGAGCTTTTTTCTTCACACAAACTGAATCTCCCAACTAGCCACATATTTGCTTGCAATGAGGTAAAGAAGTGAGAACTGTAAAAGCTTCTTTAAGCACTACTTTTACCTGCAGTTTATAATAATTTATAACCCATTCATCAGAGACCCATGGAAGAAGAGAGAGAAGGATTTTCCTCTTCTTCACTGCTCTGCTTCATGGCTCTTTCTTTAAATGGGAAACCTCTTTCTTCTCCCAAATGCTGCTCCATTTCAGGAGCAGGAACACTGGCACACACATCCCACCAGCCAGAATAAACTTTTGTCCTTAACTGCTCTGCATAGAACACATTAACCTGGAGCTTGGGGTTCTTCAGTTGTCCTCTACTCTGTCTTGCTACACAGGAAAAGCTGGAGATGATTTTCAGCCTTCAATATTTCTATTAACACCAGCATTCAGAGTTTGAACAGCTCTTAACCTTTGGAGAGCCAGCCTGATCACCAGCCCCTGCTCTCCCTCCTGTCCTCCTCAGACAGTGCACATCTTTGTGTCTGCTCCTGAGCGATGCTGGAGCTCAGGGGGGCCAGGGAGTTCCTGGGGCTCATGAGGGCTGGGGATGGTGAGCATCAGCCCTGGCCACTCTGTCCCACAGCAGGACAATGCAGGGGATCTGAGGTGGTGGCAGAGGGGAAGCTGGGCAGAGGGGAAGCTGGACACTCACTTTGGGGGCACAGTTCACTCTTTAAATAAAACACAACTCCTCTCCCAGCTTCCTCCTGCCCTTTCCTCAGCAGAGCACCAAGAGCAAAGCCCAGACCCAGTGAATGTGTGTGGGGAGGGAGCACCAGGCCCCAGCTCAGGGGTCACACAAACCCCCACTTCTGCTTCTGCCATCTGCTCTCACCCTGCCCTGCCCGGGGTTCTCCAGCCAGGAGCCAGCTCTGCTCAGGAGTTTTCCCTTGCTGGATCCCAGCAGAGGGGAAGTCCCTGCCGGTCTCTCACAGCACCATATTCATACAAACAATGCAAAGCTGGAACAGACATAGAGGTGCCAACTGCAGCCACTTGACTTCTATAATAGGACTTCACATCAGTTTGCTGGAGGCCACTTCTCACAAACAGGTTTATTGCTCCCTAATCTCCTCAGGATATGCAGGCACTCCCGGCTGCCAGCACTGGGAGGACCAAGAGAAATGACTCAAACTTCATAAAAAGTTCCACAAACCAAGATGTTCTTTCAAAGGACGCTGACTCTTCACTGTAACAATGCATCTCCTTCCTTTATAGTACAAGGGAATGATAAAATTGTATTTTTGTTTTCTTGGAAGGTGAAGAGAAGTCCCCAAGTAGAGCACAAGAGCACTGGGCCATTTTCCTCCCCTTCTGCATTTCACACATCCCAACATGGCACACAGTCGGGGCTGCCCATGCTGGAACACAACTCACCCCCTCTGCCCTGGTTCCACCTCCCAAAAGCCCCAGCAACTCCTCTGCCAGGCACTCCCAGAGCCAGCAGTGCTTGGTACCAGCTCACACAGGTCAGGACCACAGAGGATGCATTGGTTTCCTGATCCACACCCACCACACAAGGCAGAAGGTCAGACTCCTATAGGGAAACCCGGGGAATTCTGCTGGCCTTGGAAGGAGGGAGCCAGTTCAGACCTTCCCTGTAACTCTGACTCACTCACTCCTGCTCAGCCCAAGCCAAACTAGGAGCAAGCACTGCTCAGGGAGAGCTGCTTTTCACATTCTGCCTTCGGAATAGAAATACAGTTTCTGAACTTTGTCTTCTTCCTTCTCATCTAAGAAATGAGCTGTTAATGACACAGAGAGAAAAAAACCAAGCAGCAACTAGTCCTTGAAGATTTTGTTCCCTAAAACAACCTTACAAATTAATACTCTGGCATGGGTATAACCAGATGCAAACCACTATGGGGACAAGAAGAAGTTAATTACAACTTTTTGTGAAAAAAATTTAAGAAAGTGGTATGATGGGAAATTCTGTGGAAATTCCTTGGAAATAAACAGTTTCTTATTACAAAAAATTAGCCTTAAATGCTGCTTGCCTAGCAGAACACACTTCAACAGGGATGTGCATTTTCAGAGAGGACAACTAAGAAAGGAAACGACAAACACTCTAATAAACCTTTTGGCTTTGTTACAATAATTAACAGATAAACTTTTTTTCTTTCTGTGCTCAAGAGAAAGGTGAGATTAAAGGCCATTTTTAAATACCACTCTGTAGCATTCTGTAATTTACCCTAACTAAAATCTGTCTATCCGCTGTATCACTTTTTGCCAGCCACACAATTTATTTACAGACAGACAAAAATAGTGACATCTGTGTTATAAATAAACCAGACAGAACTACAGCCTCATTGTAGCTACACAAACAAAGCACAGACTAAACCTCTGCCATCCCAGCCTGTCTCCCAGGGATGTGCCAGTCCCAGCAGAAAACTCCATGGAAGGAAGCAGTATCACACCAAGTGCTCAAATTCTTTCTGCTCCTTCCTCCTTGTCCCAGGCTCCAACAGGGTCCTAGATAATATATTTACCAGTTTCTTGCTTTATTTCCAAATGGGATAGTGTAATCCTCTTTTCTAGGGTACAGTGACTCAGCCTGGCTTCTCGCAGTCCACAATGCTGACTTCATGTCTCCTTTCATTTTTCATAGTTCCTGCCTTCCTCAAGTCTGATGGTACCTGGACACAAGCCATCCTCAAAGCTCATCAGCTCTCCAGAACTGCTTTGCATCTCTTGCCCAAAACTTTCTCTTCCTTTCCCTCCCCAAAGCCCTTTCCCATCAAGGAATCTTCCTGCTGCCTCTTTCTTACCTATTTCCAAGGACAGCAAGAACGAAGGCTCCAAACATCACAGAGCTATGAGAAAATGTATTTCTGGAGAGAATATTTTCTTCTAGGAAACAAACTCACCAGCAGAAACAAAATCCAATCACAGCAAAACAAAAATTAAAACAAACTCTACCTAAGCAACTCAGAAACCCAAAAGGATTTAGGTGGGAGTAGACACAGTGCTAATTGTAAGGGTGGATCAAGTTCCTCATGGCCTTACCCAGTGGAACTTTGCAGAGGCATCACATACCTCCACTGCCCAGTGCGCCCAGAGATCTTGGACATGGCCCTCAGGAGCAGCTCAGGCTGAGAACCCCCTGGCTGAGCAAGAACAGGGCTGGTGGAGGGGACAGGGCTGAGCACGAGCTTGCAGCGAGGGCTGATTACAGATAAGGCCAGTGATGTCCTGGACTGCCCTAGGAGTAAGGCCAGAAAGTTTTTATCTCTGTCTGACACTAGCAAGGCTGCATCTGTGCTCCTGGGACTAGTTTTGGGCCTTCACTTCAAACAAGTGATGGTAAGAGACCAGCCAGAGATGTGAAGGAGGGAAATCAGAAAGCTGTGATCAGGATCAGGCAGCAGGAGACACTGAGGGTTGGCCTGGCTACCTGGGGAAGGGAAGCCAAGGGCTGGGCTAAACACAGCCTGCAGCTCTTGGAAATGAGTTACAGTGGCAATGGAACCCAACTGCAACTTGGGGGGGTTAGGCTGCAGGACACTGAGGGAAGTACAGCCCGTGAGAGGTCACCAAGAGGGGCTGGGCAAATCCCTATCCTTGGGGAAAGCCAGTGCTGACGTGACCCAGGGTTAGAAATAGTATTCCTACAAGTGAGATGCTGGATTAGAGACCTCCCTTCCTCCCAACACTGCTATGGGAGGCTCTCTGATCCTTCCATAAATAGTTCTGCAAAGGATAAGCACAAGAACTGAAATTTCCAGCTCTTGAGATAGAAGTTAACCAGCACCCTTTCCCTCCTTCCTGGCCAACATCTGAGTGTCCCACAAAGCAAAGAGGTGTTCATTGACCTCTCTTGCTCCCTTATCACCACCTTATCACCTTTCCACCTGCCAGCACTTTTGTTTTCTTCCTCGACCCAATTACCTCTACTCTCAGCTCATCCCAAACCCCAGTATACAGCCCCACAAGGCACAAAATTTAACTACACCTCACTGCTGCCACTTGGGAGAGCCCCCATCCCTGCCCTCCACCTCCAGAGCTCCACTGTCCCTCTGGGAACCCATCTCACCCATGTGGAAAGGCAGCAAACAGATCTGGCTTTGTGCGGGATGACACCAAACTGTGTTATTAATTAAGGCAGCTCACAGAGAGACCTGTGGGGCCCAGGACAAGAGGAGGGTGACACACGGTGGGGAGGCAGCAAGAAAAGAAGAAAAAGACCGTATTTTTTGAACACTGCAGCATTTCACTTGCCTCGAACCGGCAGCCCCAGTCATTCCCAACGCATTCAGCACAGAAATTGTTCCTGTTTCTGACCGGGCAGAGGGCTCGTGGACCAAAGGCTCGTCCATTTTCCCAGCTGTTCTACCCGGAGCTCTCATCCCTCCCTGCAAACCCTACCCGGTTATATCCTCAGTGATCAGGCCATGGAGAGGGAATTGAGCTGCGCTGGGGTTCCTGACAGCCTCTCCCAAGCGCTCGGCCCCGCCCAAGCCATTACTGCACATTATTACCTCATGCAATTCTCCCCCGGGGAGTGAAAAACACACGTTCCACAGATTAACCTCCGAGATGTACTTTAACCTGTCAGCAGCGCGCATGAAAACATGTGCCACAATGTGTTTTGGAGCATTTTAATGCTGTTTCTTAGGAAACAGCTGCACTGCTCCCGATTTCAACTTTTTAACGTCCTCACTGGGTCACTCATTACTTAAATATAGATAAAGCTCAGGATGGGCCAATTTCAGCAAATTGTGAACCCTCTAAATCTGGAGTGACTACAGGTCCATTTGGTGTCCTAGCACATGCAATCTTTTGTCAGTTGTTCCAGGGAGCGAGTGCAGCAGCTGGGATTTACCAGAAACACAGCTGTGATACAGTTTCCACTTCCTTGGCTACACCTCTGTGATCTTCAGGGTTTTTTCCAGACTAAATGATTCTATTTTCTCCTTCAGCCACAGCCCAGGGAGGGTAGGAAACAGCACAAAGAAGCACCTTGGGATAGTAAAATCATAAAAACCAAAGCCAGGTAGGCTGGTCTGCAGAGATGTGCACAGTTCACAGCAGATAGCAGAACCTCGTGGTTCTTCCAACATGCAAAAACAAACATTCAGAGCAACCACACAAAAAATCCCACAGAAATACTTAAGTCTTACAATACTTCTCTCCATTATTAAATCACTGCCCTTGCTGTTAATTTCCCCCCTTGTTTACAAAGACATTTTAACTCTGCAATCTAAGCCTGGAAGGTTTATTTTTAAACCTGCTGGTATCTAGCTGCAAATAACTTTCTGCAAATAGACACGCCTTGAGGGGACACAGATTGATTCTGTGATCCAATAAAAAAACACAAAAAAAAAAAAGATAAAGAAATGCCAAGTGTCCAAACCTGGGCCTGCTGGAAGGCCTTGAGGCGCCTCTTGAAGCGAGATGGAAGCACAAAGTCACAGCCCTTGGCAAGGAAAGCTAGCTCCCCTCCCAGATCTGGGTCCCTCCGCAGAGAACTCTCCTTGATCATCATCCTGGGCAGCTCCTAAGCAGATGTTGACCTTTCCAGCAGGGCCACGGGCACTCTGGAGGAGACCACGTCAAGAGCAGCACGTTGCTTTCTTGGGTTTGATTTTTTACAGGCAAGAAATGACAAATGGCTTCAACATATTATGTCTTCTCTCTCTTCACAAGGATAACATCTAGCAATTTTATCTCACTCCTGAAGCCAGAGTTGCCTACTTGAACCAATATTCAAAGTGTCTTTCAGTACCACCAAGATCTTCTGCCTTCTTGTAATACTTTAATTGAGAAACATGATCTACAAGTGAATCTATTTCCCTGCTGGCTACATGACAGACAATCTGTCCTAGGCTTGTAATAGGCCAGGGGTGACATGAGAAAGGAAGCACCCACCACCACTACCACGAGCTCTAAAATTAGATGCCCTGCAGAAGTGGCTAAATATACCCTCTTCCCCAACAGTTCTACTTGTGTGCTCCAGTGCTGAGACCTGAGGGGCACCTCTGGGTCAGTCAGGCTCAGCTAGAGTTAAAGCAGGCCAGCCAAGGGCCCTGCCTGTGGGATGGCAGTGGTTTGAGGTCTCTCCTGCTGAGGTGATGAAGCACAGGAGCAGCATTCGTTCCCATTCTCAACTGAAAGCTGTAATTTTCAAAAAACATCATTTTTTCCTTCTTGCTGGAAAAAGCAAATCATCTAGTTCCTTTATTGCCAAGCAAGCACACAAGGATGATCTTGGATAATAAGCTCAGTCATTCCCAAGCAGCCCTTAAGAAAACAGTTTCCTAAAGACATCAAAATGCATCATTCTTGTTATTCACTTTCCCCATAGCTCTCATGAGGCCAAGGCAAAGCAATTCTCAGAGGACAATAGTCTACTTTTTCTCTGCACAACCTGGAGCAAGAAGACTTCAAATCCTTGCTCTAACTTGGTCTAGGCTTGTTAGAAGTGTGTTCTCCTTCTCTTATCATAAGAAAGGTGCTGAACAAGGGCCTAAATCCAATTCTTCCCACACAAAAGAGTCCCATGGAGTGCTTCCCCCACCTGACTGTAAAACATGAGCTGCTCTGCCAGGACACTGTCTAAGTTCAGTAGCACAGAAAAACAGCCAATTTCAAGCTAGTAGGGCTTGCTCTCATCAAGGTATTGCATTTGAAATGCACAGATCTCAGTGAGGCTCACAACAGAAAGCTTTTATTGGACATGTGCCTCTGATGTCTTTTCCTGGGCTCCTGTAGTTAACATGAAGTCCAAATGAATACAAAGCCTAAGAGTGACACAGAGGATGGGGATGAAAAAATAACCTCCAGAAAGGAAAGGGCAGGCAGGAATATTTGAAGAGGAACTGCCACCAAATAAAGGATACACAGATCCATATGCAACACATTTGGAACAAATGTTAGTTTTTCTTACTCTGACAATTTTTTTCTAAAGATTAAGGCAACACCTAAAGAGCCCATGAGGCTGCACTGCACTGGGAGTGCTGCAGATCTCATGCAGCAGCATGTCAGGAGGTGATTTATTGTAAGTCATCTGTGGCAAGTGATGAATTAGCTCATGTTCTGCTTACAGCCTGCAGAGGAAATGAAGCCCAAGGAACCTCTGTGACCTCCAGCTGCATCCAGACCAGCCACAGAGACCTTTACAGATACATGCATTAAAGAGACACACTGATCTGCAGCCACTAGCTCCTCCTTTAAAAAACCAGCACAGACAAATACTTTTCATGCTCAAATTACCAAATCACAAAGGATCTCAGAAGTTTGGGAGGTTTTCACTGCTAACCTGAAAAAAAGCAAGGAATCCAGAGGCAAGGCTCATTGTGCCTGTATTTCAATGTTTTGGAATAGGTTTCTAACATGCTACTTCCTATCCTCAAAACACACAAGGTGGGTATAAATAAAGATATAAATATACAGTACTATGAGAAATCAACAGTAAGAGAATCTTAACAGCTTCAAAGTCAACTGGACAAAACCCACAGCAAAAAGTGTGGTCTCAACAGCCAGACCAAGTGCACAAACCCAGCAATCCCTCCTTGCTGTAGGTGACCCAGGTTAAAGGTGAGAGATGCCAGACTGCCTGCTAGCTGCCTTTCATTCTGAGATACTTTAGATTCACTTAGATTTGTTTTTATTTCAGTAACTGTTACCCACAGAAAAAAAAAAGCCCATAGTTATTCACTGTTTGTGTTGAGAAGTAATGAATAATTGATGTTTGAAAGGAGTGCACAGTGTGTGTATAGCTTAAGTGACAGATATTATCAATATCTGACCAAAACAATTTTTAACATATATAAGATGAAAGTTGATTTTGCAGAGAGTTTTACATTACATTTTAGGCACCCTTTGAGAATACAGAATTATTTCAGAACAAAGTTAAAGTTACTGTGACATTATAGAAGCCATTTTTTACAATTAATCACCCCATACAAGATCCTTGAAAAGAAAATCATTACATTTGCAAAACAAAGAAGGGCACAAAATTATGAAGGGGCAGAATTACAAGTTGCAAGGTCAACCTTGGCTTTCCACGATTCAGAAACAGTTAACTCCACTCAGAGCCTTCTTAGGGCCCCCTGATTTAAGCACACAACACAGACATTTTGATACACAAAAGCCAAGTGTGTGGCCTTGAGATGGTGTTTCAGGGCACAGGGAGTTAAGAACCTTCTGAGAGTCCCAGAAACACCCACCCCCATCAGTCATCCAGGAGAGGCAGGATTAAACAGACACGACCTAGAGCCCACCCAGGGGAAATGTGGGAACAGCTCTGGACACTTCACTCAAGGCTCTACCACCTGAGATACAGCATGGTTATAAAGGTGGTCTCATCAACCCACAACCCCTCTGCTCCCAGATCCAAGTCCCTGGCCAGAAATGGTTGGATCACCCATGTGACATCAGCCTGAGCTATTCCACTCACTAAGATGGCAGAAAATAAGTTTTAACTTACATACAAGCACCAACGTCAGTAAAGAGAAGTTTTCAGAACAATACAACAGGAACTAGAGGCATGGAGGAGAGAGAAATGGGAAGCAGAACTGCTCTTTCTGGCTCACTACAACACAAGTAATCCTTTTGAGGAGATACACAACAGTGGAGGGACAAAAACCAAGAGTTTCTTTGTATCAAAGCCTGGCCTTGACCTCTGCTCCCAAAATTATTCATAAACTTTATTCAACAGCTCTTAAAATACAACACATGAGCAGAACATGCAGGAGAGCCCTGCACCACTCACTTGAGTCTGAAAACAGAAGGACCACGTTGCTGACAGACTTTTCTAGGGTTCTTTCACTAGAGCACCACCCCAAGCATTAGCTGAATTTACTTTGTCAAATCAGCCAACCTGTACAGGTGGCAGACCAAGGACAGAAGTTACAGTCAAAAACATCCACCACTGACTTCTCCAAGGACTTTGCCTATGACATCTTACTCAAAGGCAGCAGTCTTTACCTTCCAACACACCCCAACATTCAGCATTTCTGCAGGTCAGCCCAGAGCATCCCCACAGCCCCATCTCCACCTTCTTCATTGCCCACTGGTTCCAGTTCCCCCCAGTTCCCTCAAACCTGCTGGTCAATCCAGCCCTCCTCACTACAGACAAAAATACAGATAATACCAGGGGACTGACTGACCTCTAAAAGGCAACTGCACTGCTCTCACTGAACGACTTTTTTCAAAGCCAACATACTAAAAAATCAGCTTAAGAAAGGCACAGAGAACAGGAAATCCCAAAACAAATAGTTCAGAGGTTTAGAGATAAGCAATGGAAAACTGGATCTCAGAATGGGAAATGTTGGACAGTCTGAAAGTATGCAGTGCTTCCTGGCCTGCCCAAAAGAAGTGTGATGCCCTTACTCTGTGCTCTGCAAAACTGATGCACTTCTTGAGTATTCATTTCCTAGCTTCTAAATATTTGGGTTTTGAAGATGAAGAGGCAAGTAATCCTTTTGTTCTCTGTGGAGGATCATAACTGGGTTTATGATAAAGAGGAAGTCTGTTGCTGATATAAATTAGCACAGATTTAACAGATAGGCCAGCTGAGCCAGGAACAGCCTGCACTGAAGGATTCTCCCTCTCCTTTTTCATTGCTTAGCATTTGAGGGATATTAAATCTGTCACAACCTTCACAAACAAAAGGTGTGCTGTGCTGTCATCAGTCTGAGAGCTCTGAGGTTTCTGCATGTGTGCCCAGCTATTTGATAACTGTTTTATGAGCCTTAAGAAAATACAACAAATGCTTTGCATAATTGAGGCACACATGCAATATCAAGTGAGAATCAACATGCAGCTTCAATTACATCCAGAGTGATCCAGGAATAGGGATGTGTTCCTCAGATGCTACACCTAGCAAGGGACACATCTGTGCCACAAATAACAGCAAACCTCATGGCAAGTGCAGAGCCAGCAGCCCAGTGCCTTGTGCCCACTGCTGAGGGGACCAGCTCTGCTCCCCAAAACACCTCTTCTCTCCCAGGGTCTGGTTCTGGGCACCTGCACAAGGCAGGAGCTGTGTGACTGCACAGAGGAGCCCATGTGCATAGAAGGCAGGCTGGGAGCAAACTAACACACAGCTAGGTGGGATCAGGGGAGCACAACCTGCCAAGGCACCATACTGAGGAGCCACTTGGCAGCATAAATGCATCCCATTGTCAAGCATTACATAAAATCTGCCACAAAGCCAGTGTCACACTTCATCAAACACTTTTTTGTTTGAACTCATGAGTCAGAAAATTTTGTAAAATAATGTACAAGGCAAGATTACAAGGGATTACTTTAGAGATTTTGGAGCTGTTTAATTCTACACTCTCTGAGGAAAAAGATTCTTCCCCTTGCTGGAAATATCAGAATTCCATTATCTGTAAGCAAAGTTTCCCAGAGCAACAACAGAAACTCTTGGAGATTCTGGTCTAAAAGGATTTCAGTGCCATCATGTAGGGTAAGACACAACCCATGCACTCTTTTCCAGACCTGCAACAAATTTTGGGCTAAAGTGGCCAGTTCTGAAAACATGCACATTTAGCTCCAACTAAAGAAGAAGCTGTGAAAGTTCATTTACAACCTGGGCACTTTTTCAGTGCCATGTGGAAGGGGGAAATTGAAGTCCTCTCTAGAGTTACTGCCTACTTGGAAGTATGGCAACGAGTTTTCTTGAGATTTGGCAATTGTTACCAAACAAAAAGCATCGAGTGCTCACCAGACAGCCCTGGCTTCCCTCCAAAGCAGGCTCCCACCAAGACTCTTTTTTCTGGGAAAGCCTGCTCCTCACCTGAGATACAAGCAATGCAGACTCCACATGATTCCATGCACTGGGGACAGGGAAAGCAAAACTAAATCCTCTGAGATTCTGGCCTTCCTCCCATGGAGGACTGGTCTCTTTAGGAACCAGTGATGAGGAGGACAAGAAAGGCTGCTCAGAGGTGGGAAAGGGAGAGGTGGAAGAATCAGTTCTCACTGAACTGCTGAGAGGCAGTCCAATACTTGGTCCCAGAAGTAAAGTAATTATTTATGCTTATTAAAGTAATTATTACTACACCCTATTAAAAGGGACCCATTTAAACCACAAGCAAACAGTCTACACGAGCACCTGCAGGAAAGGATCAAGCTCAAAGGTGAAACTCCAGGTCAGGACCTATTTTATTTTCTCATGGGTTTCAGTTTCCTTTTTTTGTTTGTGTTTAAATAAAGGCTACATTTCTGCCAGGTTGAACACATTATTCCACACTGCAGCATTCAAAGCAAATGCATCACTTAGATATAATTCCCCACACTCCCCCACATTTTCCCATGTTTGTTTTCCTCACTATGCCATCAAAAGTTTTGTTCTCTTACCTTTATTACTTCTGGGGCCTGCTGAATGGAAGCTGGAACAGAGTCTCTGGAGGCAGCCTCAGCATGGCTTTTTTGCCCTGAAAGCAGGGACTGTGAAGGAGTTGCTAAAGTTTCCTGGAGAATTTGCATCACTTCCCTCTCCTTAGACAAACTTCCCTTGCCAGTCTGGAATTCCACCAGCTCCTGGGCAAAGTCCTCAATGCTTCCCAGGATACGCAGTAGAAGGGCTTTGTCATCCTCTTCCATTTTATGACCATTGGTTTCCATGATTTTTGACAGAGAAGAAGGGGGATCAGCAGGTTTACTTTTGGGCTCCAGAGGCAGAGGTGGAGCCTGCCTACCCTGCCTGCCAGACACCTGCAGTGAGGCAGGCTCGCCCTCCTTCCGACAGGGTTCCCTCAGAGTATTCTGCATTTTCTGGGAAAAGTTCTCCAAGTCCAGCAGCAGTTTGTCTATCTCCTCCTTGTCCACCCTGCTGCATGTCTGGGCTCCTTTGGGGACAGCAGCTTGGGCACCACCCAGCACAGGCTCTGACACTGGTTTTAAAGGAGCAGTTTGCCCGGGAGCATCTCCCGCCCTGGCCCGCTGTGCTTCAGCATCAGCGGCAGGGTCTGAAGCAGCAGCTCGCTGGTAGCTGTGCTCCAGGCCCTGCCAGCCCCCCTTCTGCTCTGCCTTCCTCTGTGTCCCTGCTGTTCTGTCCCCATCACACTCCTCCTCAATGTACAGTGCCTCGGTGGCAGCTGTGCCATCGCAGGGGCTCGGGGCTGGTGGCTGAGGTAGAGCATCTTTCACAGCTCTGCTCTCTGCAGGGACAGCGGGCAGGGAGCTGGAGCTGAAGCTCACAGAACCTGTCTGCATGGACTGGGAGGTGCTTGTCACCTCACCCTGACCTGGCAGAGCGAGAGGAACTGCACTTGAGGATGGCAGCTGAATGATATCTTCATACCTGGGTGGCTGCTCATCACCAAACACTGGGGGAAAGGGAGTTTGCTGCAAGCCATGGAAACAGTTCATCAGCTCTGCCCAGTCACTGGCTTCCCTCTGCCCCGCTGTCCTCAGCTCAAAGGGCAGCTTTTTCAGGTAGGAGGAAAATCTTGTCATCAGATTCATGTATATCCTCTCTGAGTTAGCCAGGGGATCATTGCTGCTCCCTCCACCAACAACATCTGCAGATTTCTTCTTGATGCAGTGCTTGATTATGTCTGTGCACTTTTTCAGATCCTCTGAGCACTTGAGCAGGATGTCCAGGCACACCTTAATATCCCCACCAGAAGAACCATCTAGCTTGTGCTTTTCTAAAATCTGGGTAATGATGTTTTCTTCTGGGAAGGAATGAGGGCAGAAGGGAACCACAGGACTCATGGTGACTTCTGGAGCATCGCTGCTCTCCTGCCATTTCTCCACAGGTGAGGGGCTCTGCAAAAAGCCACATGGAGGGCAGTTCTCATCATTGTTGAAGTGCCCATAAATCAAGTCAAAATCAAAGGATCGTCTGCTGAAAGATTCTGACCGAACTTTCCTTCCCTTTCTGTAGGCCACATGACTGGAAGAGTTTTTGAGCTTTTCAAAGGAGAATTCCTTTATTTTACCACTGGCAAGGTTTATTGCCTCACCAGTAATGTCTTTTAAACTGCTGGAAGCTTGCACTGAAAAACCTTTCTTGATTCTTGGATTATTTGGGAGGATTTGGTGATAGTCCTCATTTCCAGCCAAGGCAAGACCATTTTCAGGAACAGGAATTTTATGGTCCAGGTTGGCATCCTGGACACTGAGCCCTGCAGAGACACTGTGGTGAGCTACCATGCAGGTGAGTCCCTGTCTGAGGAGCTGGCAGGAGCCTGTGCAGTAGTGCACAGTGTGCTGGGAGTGCTGCTCCACCAGCACACTGCTGTAGCAGTTTACTGAGGTCACCATCAGCCTGTAGCTCGCTGCCATAGCACACACCACGCTGGGAAGTGAGGCTGCAAAACTCACCATGAACTTCACAGGGAAAAGCTCACTTTTCACAGCCACACCAGATTGGATGAAAACATTCAAATGTCAATTGGAAACATACAAACTGTGGGAGGAGCTACTGCCTTGGAAAGCCCTGGAGAAGTCTGGAGTGGTTTCAGCAGTGTTACAACAACTAGTGCAACTTGCACATGGTTTAGCTTAAGGCACCTCGATGCTCACATTCCATGCTCAGCAGAGGTGCAGCACGAGCTGCTCCATTTCCAATGGTCCAGGGAGCTTCTCCAGCAGAGGCCATAAAATCCAGTCAGTTTTAAGGCAGAAGTGACAAGTCAGCAATTTCTGTTTGACCCTTTTTCTCTCTTTTTGGGTGGGTCAGTAAAAGGTCAATAATCCAGTAGCATGTGCAGAGAAAAAATCCACAGTGTACTTGGGAGATTCCTCTCTCACACTGGTGACACAGGTCCCTGCAACAGAAATAAAGGTGACGGTCATTATGATTGCCATGTACTGTGCAGCCTTGTCTACTACCAAACATCTGGCACCAGACAGAACAACCAGCACACAGGCCTGCACAGAACAGAGTAGGCTGATAGTCTTCTTTCACTCAGATCTACCATATAAGAGCAGTGCTGAGGAGCTGGCCTATATTTATACACAGGCTGTCTGTGTGCTGCCATTTTAACAGCTCTATTTTAGCCACTCATTAATTTTTTTCAGACTTGCTTTTTTTCCTCTCCAGACCAAGCAAAACATTACCTTTAATTCTAATGGAGCAAAACATTTTGATCCTATTGTGAATTTCTGCCTTTTGTTTTCCAAGGCTCTAAAGATAAGGCAAAGGGCAGTAGAGAAAAGCACTTCCAGGATTTCCAAGCTCTCTGGATTATAAAAAGCTGCAAAAAGCCTGCAGCAAAGTAGCTGAATGCCTCTAAGAATGCAGTTTTTAGTAAAGGTCACATTGGCTTCCATTAGCCTTTCATCAAGGTCTCTGGGACCCTAGCAATATATTTTAAGGAGGAATAACTGTTGCTCTTACAACCCATAAATAGCAGCATATTTCATGCAGTAAGTCCACTGCTGTAGACATTGAGGATAGTAACATTTGTATAAAGGTTAAGCCTGTGAAAACTAGGAATTGAGTGTTTTACACTTGTCACAGTCATTTCCAGCTGCATTTCCTATCATCATGGTCAGAAGTGCACCATAAAAAAGCTCAAAAGCTATTTAACTTTGTTATGAAAAAAAGCAAATCTCAGATTTAAGGGTCTTGAATTTTAGACATTGCCTCATCTTTCTTTAATACGTGAACAATCAAATGAAAACACCCCAGTGAAATTCTGAGCACCCTCTATTCCCGTACAAACAGAAATCTATTTAATAAAACATTATTATATCACCCAGCTAAATCACTCCACAGCACAGGTTTATTTTGGTTTCTTCAAAGGCAAATATCCAGCACTGCAAAAGGCCAGGCCTGCTCCTGATGAAAGCACTGCCCTCCCCACAGTTCCATCCCATAGCTTAGCTCAAAGCCTGGACAAACACAGCCCACACAAGCCAAGTCCCCTAAGAGTCTGCTGCTGTTGTAATTACCCACTGGGGAGAGCACAAGTCTAAATATTCACATTTTACACATTTTAAAGCCTTCATTTAAAATTGAGAAGCACCGATTCAGGAGTGTTCAATGGAATTTGTGATGTGCCACATCTGCTCACTGCAGTTATGTGGAATGGCACAGGTAAAGAACCCTTCCCACTTGGTTCTTTGGATTATATAAGGCATTGAAAACATTGCATTCAGGACAAAGAGCCGACTGCCATGCTGGGCTCTGTAACAGGCTGCCACCTGCCCATCCCAGCTGCAGGCCAAGCAGCTCCTCCTGTCCCAGCCTGCCCCCTCCACACCCACTGGCACCGGCCCAAAGCCCCTCAGGCACAGGAGGGCCCTCCCGAGGGATGGGCAGAGGTATGAGGTGTGCTCCTTGCCAGGGAACAGCAGTGGTACAAAGTGTGCCCCTTGCCAGGGAACAGCAGTGGTACCAGCTGTGCCCCTTCCCCAGGGAACAGCAGTGCTGCCAGCTGTGCCCCTTCCCCAGGGAACAGCAGTGCTGCCAGCTGTGCCCCTTCCCCAGGGAACAGCACTGGTACCAGCTGTGCCCCTTGCCAGGGATGAGCCACGGTACCAGGTGTGCCCAGGCACTGCAGTGAGTCAAGGTGCTGCTGCAGAAAGGACATGCACAGAACCCTTTTCACACCCTGAGGTGCTCACAGCATCACTCACAAAGCCAGGGCACAACACTTCACACCCTGAACTCCTGTCAGGCTTCACTGCCTCCTGTGCTGAACCCTGTGCTGAATCACAGCCACAGTTTAACAAGGGCTGTGGGCTCCCCAATGCCTTCATGGGCTCTGTCAGGAAACCCGTGCTAGGCCTCCAAAAAGTCCACTGATCCATGGACTCCCTTCAACACATCAGGGTAAGAGGTCTGCTGCTTTTCCTTTTCTCAGCCTCCCTCAACTTCAGACAAGCCTTGTGGCATTTCCTGAAATGACTGCTATATAATATTTTGAGAAAGGAGAGGCCTTCAGGACAGCAAGTTTGATGAAGAATTAATATTGCTTCTCAAAAAGCACAGGACATCCCAAGGGCTCCTTCCTCCCTCTGTGTCACACACAGCAAGGACAGACTGGTCTTTTAGCAGCAAAGAACAGTTTGGATTTATACCTAATTTGGGCAATAATTACATCTTGATTAAGTTATTTCTTAATTAGAGTAATAATGGATTACTCACTGTCTCCTCCCCTGTCACTCCAGGGTAGTTTCCTCCCACCACTGACTAAGCTGGTTTCTCTAATTCTTTAAGCCACCTTCAAGCAATGAAGTTTTTATGTCTGTAAGGTTATTCCTCCAAGGAAAAGGTCTCCTAGATTACCAACATAAATGGACTCTTTTTTTTTTTGCTCAACCTTGTATTGCCAGCTGTGCCCAATAACAATTTTAGGTGTTTATGCAAGGATTGCTGCAGTCTCTAATTCCTTTCCAGTTTGCCTGTATTCCTCTGGTACTATCACACACCAACACAATGCAAACATAAATCTGCCAGGCCAACACAAGGATTGCTGCCTCCTGCCTCTGCTGTCAGCACCTTTTACTGCTGCATCTGAGGAGGAAGTAATCAAACAATCAATACAAAACCCCAATATCCTCTTTCCTACCAAACTAACTAACGCAGTTTCAGTAATTATTTACTAATTGCTTTATTATCACTGTCTGCAGAAACATGCTCAGCTTATTCAAGGGCTGGAGCAGCACAAATCCTTACAGATAGAGAGCAGAAATTTCTCTCCTTCCCTACTGCCTTGCCCAAGGTAGGACATGCTCAGCTTGCAGCTTTACTTGAATGTGATCCCCTGAACATGATCCAGCATGCAAACCCAGGCAGGACAAAGCCTGAGAGAGGAGTATCCCTGTTCTCAGATCTGGGAACACAGCCTCAAGCTGAGCTTCAGTTGTGACTAAAACCTACTATTTATAAGCAGAATGAAAAGCCCAAAAGCATCAAGAAACTTTCCTACTTGGCTCTTTCCAGACTGCAACTTCATTCCAATTTGACTCTAGAGCAGCTCCCAGCTCAGAACCACTGCAGAAATTCTGTAACTAGGATTGCTGCCATGAAACCAGCCCAGCCCTGGGGACACAGGACTGGCTCCACAACACAAACTGTGAATGAATAGTGCTTCTTGTGTGACTGCAGAATAATGCTCTATGTCTGTCCTATCTCTGCAAGATGACATGAATTACTTTCCAAAGGAAAAAATTATTGCAGATACTAATTATATAAAAGGTTATTCCACAAGACACACAAGAAATTCTATTCATGCAAAGATTATGCAGAAGTTAAAGAATTCAACAATGACAAGCTGTTCAGATTGGGATTGTCAGCCTGCACTTGCAAACTGAAGTCTAGAAAGCTACAGGACAGGGCTCTAATGCCTCTCAAAGTCTCTAACTCACCAAAACCCTTATCTGCAGCACTGGCAACAGGAGCTAGAAGCCACCATAACACAGTATTGATTCAGCCAGCCTTCCTGCACCAGGACATGGCCTGAGCATCACTGTGGAAATGCTTGTTTCCAGTGGAAGGTGTGGTAGGACCAACCCTCCAGTTTGGTATTCTTGCAAAAGAAAACAAAGACAGAACAACTGCTTTTTCATTTGGACAGTCACCAGTACAGCCTCAGGTATATCACCATGCCTGTGTAATCAGGTGTCAGGTCTTACCCCCTTAGAAGGGCTTGTACCAAAAAGCAGCATTTAACTGTATCCTCTTATTTAGAAATGATTGGGTTTTGTTTAGAACTTACTGAGCAAAGCAGATTTGGGAGCAAGCTATATGGACTATAGAAGAAAAAAAGCAGACAAACAACGAAGTAATGTTTCTTTCCAAGAAATTTTTGTAACAAATCCAGTTCTGATGAATTAAGTGGAAATTTTACAACCAGACACTTAATAAATTATTTTGGATCACAAAGGAACTGATTAACAACTCACCATCACTTGCATAACTTTTTGCTTCTCAAAAAAGAACAGGGAATTAAAATGAGTAACTTTGCTTGCTATGCTGAAGAAGTTCAGAAGAAAAAAAATGTGAGTTGTTCCTTTGTCCTGTATTTCTTATATATTTACTGTTTATAATATTTTGATGTGCTTAGTGGCAACAGAACTATTTTGTATGTAGGACTTGGGTGGGAAGCGCAGTTTTTCAGCCCTCAGGACCAGCAGAAATTTGATGCACATGCACACATTTCAGGGACAGGAAAAGAAACCACTCACCACTGCACCTGCACAGTTTGGGGATTACAGGGGCTTACACCACTGACACTGGCCCTGCAACCTGAACCTTTAGAATCTTTATTTCTGAAAGGTTTTAGCTCCAAGCTATTTCATGTTTTAGAAACTGCAACAAACTGTGATGGCTACAAATCCCAGCTTGCCTCATAACTCTGGTTAGAGGACCTGACCTACTCAAATAAGCACTTCTATTTGAACCAGAGGACCCTTCCTCACATTCTCACAAGTGCTTCAGTATTTAATTATACACATTCTAGAAAAAAGGTCATCATTTCCCATTGAAGTATGTTCAACATCAGGTTCCACAAACAGCTATCCCACTTTCTTACGCTAATTAAAAGAGCTTTCAGGAAGACAAATTTCCTTGCCTACAAGTACTAACACAGTACAATCAAATCACCTCTTAGCATTTTCCAGGAGTGCCAGAGAGTCTGAGAGATATCCTCAGTCATTGCTATAAATCTTTGTCTGAGTTCTGTCTGTAACTTGCCACTGTTCTCACCAAACCATGGCAGAGGTGGGATTCATCTCACCTACACAGCCATGAAGTGTTTGGTGCTGTCTGTCTGTATGCATTGCAGATAGGGAGGCACCTCAAAAACAAAGATCACCCCACTGAGTTTAACAATCTAGTTTTGAGATGAGTTGCATTAGATGAATCCCATCCTTCAGGATTACACAAGAACACAGGAAAAACTACTTCTGTCTCCAACAGAGGTTAAATGGCAATGCTCAAGGGGCAGTATTAGACATACTGTATTTCCTAGGAGTATTCTCCTGGCCTCCAACTCTCCCAGTTCATGAGAACTCTGAAGCTGGATGTGGTCTGTGTGTCCTTACTAACCTTTGAAGGATTTCTCTCCTATTTCTTCCATGAGCACCCCTGAATTCAACAAAAATTTTTTGCATCTTGAGCACCTTTTGACAAGACTTGCTACCATGCACCACCCCTTTCCACCCTGTCACTCACCAGCTTCAGTATGCCAAGATCTTTTACTGAGACACTGCACAAACACTACATCTCCAAGCACACTGCCCACAGCATTCCCAAATTTACAGAACTCCATGTCACCCCTCTGCCTTCTCTTTCCCTTCTCTCTGCTTACTCAGTTCTCCCAGTGCAGAAGCCACTTTGCACCTCTAAGCATTCCCACTGCCCCTCTCATAAGCTTTTCTGGTTCAGTTACACACTTTAGGACACAGGAACCCAGAGTGGACAGAGCATTCAGGAAAGATGAGAACCACAGGCAGAAATTAATTTCTGAGCTGCCTTTCAAAAAATCAGCATTATCCCTCTATAGTGTTTTCCCCTTTCCAGCCTCACTGCTTTCAGATAATGTATTCCCAAGTGTCTGCTCTCATAACCACCTGGGTTAGCTCACTGTCCTTCTTCCTACTTGTCTTCCAAGAGGAAATAAAGATACTATTGTCCTTTGTAAAATGCTCAGAGATCTACTGAGAGAACACTCTATTCAAGAGGAAGGTGTTCACTTTTAGAGATCAATATTTTCATGTAGCCTCAGAAAAAAAGGTTCAGAGATGGGCAGCAATAACGGCCCAGTGGTCTTGAACAGCTGTTCTGTGAGGAATGATGGAGCAGGACCAGGGACTTCAGGCTGGAAGAGAGGTGACTTCAGAGAAATAGAAATCTCCAAAGTCATGAATAGCATGGAAAGGGCAGAGAGGGTCTGACTGCTCACCCACTCCTCAGCACAAGAACCAGCTGGTCAGTGCCCCAGGGTAAAAGCAGGGTAAAACAAGCACACACATGCAGCAAACCTGGGAAATGTCTCCTCAAAGGATGCCACGGACCCAGAAAGGTTCTGGGGAGCCAAGGGCCAGGGTTTTATACCTCCTCTGTTAAAAGCCATCACCTTTTTCATGGGTGCCACTTGACACCCTTTAATTGTTGCTATGCTGAGGTGGTAAAATAAACAAGCATATAGCCATGGCTGCAGATTTCTGTCCTAATCCCTCCTCTTATCCTTCCTACTTCCAAACATGCATTTTTCAGGCTAAGTTCCAGTTTATTTGGTTACTCTTTTTACAAAAGCTCTTCAGTCATGTGTTTTTCTGTAATATTAACTACAACTCTTTGGAGAGGGGAGAATGTCTGTCCCTAACTTTGGGAGAGTATGTTATTCATTACACAAAAACACTATGGATTTACACCATGGCATGCTGGTTTGCTCCCTCTTCTTCTCCTAGAGATGTCATTTCTACTTGACTTTTTTTTTTTGTTTTTGACTGCTGCTGAGCGAGTTTCACAGAGCCTTATCTGCATTACTTAAAAGATCTCTTTCTTGAATGGCACAGATTCTCATGAGCTCATCACTGCACAGGCACAAGGAGTTGTTTATCCCTTGTGCACATTAGTTTATATCTGCTGGTATCAAGTACCTCCAACCAAGTACTGTGAGAACCTTCTGCAACTGCAGCCAGCTTTTGTTTCTGCTACCCCACTTCTGTGATTTTCAGCAGACACTGTCACTTCATTACTCAGCCTCTCTTCCAGGCCATTTATAACTTGGTTCAACAACACAAGCCTTACCATGGATCCCCCAGGAGTGAAGGGTGATCACTCTTCCCTAGAAAAGCTGACAGTCCCTCCTAGGCTTTAACCAGGTATTCATTACTGAGAAAGCCACACTGCTGCTCCATGGCAGTTCATTTCCTTTAAGGAGCATTAACAAAGTCCTTTGTTAATCTCCCTCTGAAACCCCAGACACAGCAGATTATTTGCTTGTTTGTCTCTCATGCCTTCTTGTCCAAGAGCTCCAGACCATCAAACTTTACCAGCTGTATGTGGACTCCAGCATTCCTGCACTGACCCATGGAGGTCACTGCAATGGGAACACTTATCAAGGCAGGCTTCCAAGCAGACATGACCTTGAGCCTCACTGTCCGTGGCAGGACCATTAACACTGCTCTGCAGTCACTGTGCATTCTGAGAAGTCAGTTTTTACTCTGAGAAATCTGTTTTGCTAGATTTATCCTAAAGAAAAATAATCCCCCCACACTAAGTTAAATACAACCTCGCCACATTTACAGCAGCAATGTAAGGCAAGCCCACCACTCAAAAATACCTGAGCTAGTATCAATAATAATAGTATTTACTGATTTTTAAAAATAAACCTGGCAGTAGACCATAATCTATTGTTTTAAAATACTGACTTGCAGTCAGTGAATGCAGTATTACTCAGTGTAACTCCTCCAGGTTAAGTGACAGGGTTATCTAATAGTCCAGGGCCTCCATCCCCTACACAAACAACAGCACAGAGTCCCTGAACACACCCTAAGCTGCAGGGGAGCCCCAGTGCACAGGCTGTGCACAGCTTGTGCTGGGGGTGTCAGCTGGGAAGGAGAGGAGTTAACAGCACCAGCAAAGATGTCACCCTTTTCAGCTTTTCTGAAATACCTTTCTTCAACTTTCCGTTTGCACGGTGTTGGAACTGAAAGTGACCAGACAGGAATTTGTGCCCCATGAGACTGGTTTCCAGTTAGATGAGACAGCAAGAGAGTAAAAGCTCACACAGTTTTTCCACGTAACGCCAGCCCGTTACACAGAAATACTCTGCCAACTAATTCTTGTTCCAGCCCCATGTCTGTGTAGAGCCACCAACTTAGCAGGACCCAAATGCACTAACAAACATGCTGAAGTTTAGCAAGGCACAAAAAAAAGAAAAATTAAAGCCTGAGCTCTGACACACTGACAGAAAATAAGGTGACCAACCAGTAACACACTGGAGGTGAACAAGCTTCAAAAGCACATAATTAGCAAGGCTCAGGGCAGAGGTCAGAAAGCCTGCTTGATTAAGTAATGTGTCTCCTGGTGCTTATAACCGTATATGGAAAGAGATAATTTCATATTAGCAAGATAAATTTACTGTCCCTGGAATGTTAATTCAGTATTAAGAGTATCTATTAACTTTACACAAATTGAAGTGATTTTATTTAAGTGTTAAAATAACAAAGGAAGATTCATGTCCAAGACAGCATTCCCTTGGTCATTAACTTCTGCTGACTCTGAGGTTACAATTTACAGATTCCCTGAAACCATTTTTGGAAACTTACTTGGAAGTTAAATTTCTCCTGTAGCAGAGTAGCCATCTGCTAATCGTCTGCAGAATAAATACACTTTTAATTTAATAACAAGTAAAACAAAACAATTGCTTTCATTTATTGCTCATCTATTCAGAGCTCATGCATTTCTCATTGCTTGACATATCCATCTTCTTCAGGTCTTACATATATCACATTGGAATCACTTCAACCCTCAGGCATTCAAAATTTTGGGTAAAATTCTCTTTGTCTGAGATGATGGCCCATTTCTGCAGGGCAGCCTCAGTTCCCAGCTGGAGTACTGCTGTAGCTATTCCATGGGTCAGGAATAAGCACAGTGACACAGAAAAGCTGCAGCTCTGCTGCATTCCCCCCCTCTCCTGCGAGGCACAGCCCCAGGAGCTGCCATTCCCAGCAGCCATCCCTTGCACAAGCCCGTTCCTGCCGGCCTCCATCTCACACTGGGAACAGCAGCAGCTGTCGAAATGCAACAAATTACACCAAAAGGTGCAGCGTGTCCTGGCATTCAGCAAGTCTGGCACTGCTACAGATCCGTGTGCCTTCGATGAGCCACCCCAGAGGCACAGAGCACTGTGCTCAAAGCAATGCACAGTTTAAGGGATTATAACTTTTCTGTAGCCCATCCTGTACCAATGAAAACTAAAGGTGTTTTAGCCTGACATCCCAGTAAGAGTGAGGAAATAATTTCTCCTGTGTCTTTATTAACCCAGGGAGATTTACAAAACAACAATGAAGCAAAGAGAATTTCCATTAACTTCTCTCTTTGTCCTGTGTACTTAAATAGAAGCAGATTAAAAAGAAAAGCAATACAAACAGAAAAAAAAAAAAAACAAACTGAAAACCAGATAAATGCAAAGGTTACCTCACTTTAAGTGGACAGCCGTGTTCGCATTTGTGAAGCTGCATAATCATTAAAATGAAGTAATTTTTAACTAGCTTGTGTTTTATATGTATGACCTCAGGTACTGCCTCCTGCACCCTACCCACACACTATTCTGCAGTCAGAATTATTTATTTCTCCATCAGCAGAGTATTTGCATGCTAATCAAACAGTGATTAATTGTTAACATGGTTAATTACTAACATATTTTTCAATAATATTTTTCAGTATTATCCTCATTTTACTCTGCAAAGAGAATACATCTGTTTCTGGTGCTCAAGCCCTGATTTTCCAAAGTATGTGACATTGGGGAGCGTTTCACGTGGCCAAAGCAAAGCACCTGCTTAGTCACAACTGCCCTGGCAGTTCTAGCTCAGAAATCCCACTAACTAGACCCAGGGACATAAGCAGCAGAGGAAATACAGCAGTGAATTCTGCTGGAAGAATCTTGTTCCATAACACACATGAAAACAGGTCTCTATGACAGCACTCAGCAAGGTTAATTATGGATGAGAAAACTCCCCTCCTCCCATAGTTCTACTTTGCTGTCCCATTTCTGACAGAATTGGAGCACAGGATCTAAGCTCTAACTAAACCTTCAGGAGAAATCCTGGTCTTAGGGAAAGAAGAACATGCAGTCACTTAAATCAAATCAGTATTGGAAAACATTTACACAATGAGGGCAAAGCAGGCTGTGTCCTACACCAGGACATGCCAAGTTCCGAGTTACTTCAAGGCAGGTTTTCTGTGTAATTCAAGGGCAGTGAAGTCCTCTATGAGAACAGTCCTTGCTAAAAACAAAAAACCACCAGCCAACACTCACCCCACCCATCAAAAAAAGGGAAAACAAATTCCACCATGCAGCATCATATTTATGCCTCCAGGGCTGGCAGCAATGAGTGTCAGACTGCAGAGCTCCACCACAGAGTTTTGTGAACTGCCTGAACCACATTATTCATCACCTGCTCCACAGGTTGCAGCTGAAGGAAATGAAATAGATGCTTTACCAGAAAATCTCTGCAGTGTTTGGCAGTCACATATCAGTCAGCTGTAATTTGAGGAGCTTTGCCCACAGCTACCTTTAACATTACACCTCTGTGTAAATTACAACTACAAAATAATATGATGCGACAGTGGTTGCAAAGGTCTAGGTAATGGAAACGGGCCGTGTGCCAGCAGGGAACTTTGACTTTCCTCCTTCATTTTCAGGCAAATATAAATCAGCTGCAACTGATACATAGTATTACCCCTTTCAGATATATAAATAGTGGGAAAAAACCCAAACAACCCACCACTGTCTCATGCTTCAGTTTTTCAGAATCCAGCAGACATTAAACACATAATTTTACATAACAAAGTCTAACAGTACTGACAATCTCCTCAAAGTTCTCACTAAAATAACCTCCCCCTACACAACCTGAGAGAGCAGACCTGCCAAGCTTGAGAGATTGACAAGAAAAAAAACAAGAGAGAAGGTGACTTAAAGAAATGGTTATTCAATTTTTGGAAGAGTTATTTCCTGAAGCAGGCATCACGTCATGAGCTAAAGCCATGAGACCACCACCAAGAAAAAAGTGCCCTGCCTTGCAGGCAGCACTTCAGCAGCAAACAGCCTGGGGGACCACCTGCCTCTGAATCCCTCCCCAGCACACATTTCTGCAAAGATGGGAGCATAAAGCAGCACACCTCCCAGGGTTTCCCTCTTCAGCAGGAAAAAGAGAGTTAATATAATTAGTCCCAGGCTTAAAAATATTTACATTACTTGAGACCAACGCAGTCTGATGACCAGCAGAGAGAACTACTCCGGCAGGAACACCTCCTTCATAAATCATTCCACTCGTTATTCAAACTCAGTTTCACAAGTTTATGCCCAACCTAATCTCGAATTCATCTGCCCGTGAACCAAGAAGTCTGGTAGCCAAAGCCGTTCCCTTTCTCGCTCATGAAGAAATACATCGGGGAAAAAAAACCTGAATCCTCCTTTCACGACCACGTATTCATTCACAGCGGCAGTGAAGTTAATGGAAGGTCCAACTACCCAGGGTACCGGGGCAAGTGGTCACAGAAAAACAACAGCCTGAGGACTCCTCACCGGAGTTAACCTCCGGCTCTCAACAGCCAACACCTCCGGGCTGGGGACACGCTGTGCTCAGAAGCTGCTACGCCGAAGCCTCTGGGGACAACTCTCCGGGGACAGCGCACACCCCCGACCCGGGACACCACGGAGCCCCGGAGCTTCAATGCGTGAGGGGCGAGCATCGCCTCCCGCGAATGCCCGGCACTGCCGGCCCCCACCGCCCTCAGCACACCCCGCCCGACCCTCCGGGACCGAGCCAGCGCCCACCGCGGGACCCCCGCGCCGGCTCCTCATCCACAGACACAGCCCGGGCCCCCGCCGCCGGGCCACGCGGGACCGACCCACTGCCCCAGACACGGCGAGCCCCAGCCCCGGGCCCCGCCGCCCTCCTGCCCGCACGTACCCGCCGGGGCAGCGCCCCGTCCCGTCCCATGGCCAGCGCCGCTCCCGCCGCCGGGCGCGCTCCGCCGCCCGCCCCGGCCGCCCCTTCCGCACGGCCGGGCCCGCCCAGCGCCGCGGGCCGGGGGGGCGGGGGGCGGAGGCGGGTCCCGCCTCAGAGAGCCCCCGGGCCGCCTCACGGCCCGTCCGCGCCTCGGCCCCGCCTGCCGCTCTCCAGTCACCGCGGACGGCGGGTTTTGTTTTTCCCTCAGGAACGCCACCAACGCCCTTATAGAATCACGGTATCGGCAAGGTTGGAAGAGATCTCCAAGATCATCCAGTCCGACCATGCACTGCCACTGTAACCCCTAAACCACATCAGCCAGCGCCACATCCAGACGCCTCTTGTACACCTCCACGGACCACGACTCCATCACCAACTGGCAACCTAGTCCAATGTCTGGCCGCTCAAACAGTGAAAATTCTCTTCTAGTAGCTAATCTGAATCTCCCTTGTCTTGCCTTAGGGCCATTTCCTCCTGTCGTCTCACGGCAGGCACGGCAGAGAGTGGCCCCACCTCACTCACTACAGCCTCCTGTCAGCGACTTGTGCAGAGCGATGAGTTTCCCCCTGAGCCTTCTCAAAGCTAAACAAACCCAGCTCCCTCAGGTGTTCCTCATGGGCCATGTTTTCTAGACCCTTCCCGAGCCATGTTGCCCTTCTCTGGATATGCTACAGCTCCCCAATATCCCTTTACAGGTGAAGGGCCCAGAACTGAATGCAGTGCAGCCTCACCAATGCTGAGTACAGGGGAGGAATGACTTCCCTGGTCCTACTGGCTACAGTGCTCTTGATACAGGTCAGGATGCCACCGGCCTTCTTGGCCACACTGCTGGCTCATATCCAGCCACCAAGAGTCCCTCCCTGCCAAGCAGCTCTCAAGCCACCCCTGTCCCAGGCTGGAGCTGCAGGAGGTTGCTGTGATGATCCCAAGTGCAGGATGTGGCACTTGACCTTACTGAACCTCATGCTGCTGTCCTCAGCCCTTTGATCTAGTCTGTCCTGGTCTCTCTGCAGAGCCTTTCTGCCCTTGAGCAACACTCTCAAGCAGACTGGTGTCATCTGCAAATTTACTGAGGGTTGCTTCGTCTCTTTCTCCAGGCAGTTTCCAGCCCTCATTGGCTGGAGACCATCAGTAGTGCCCTCCAGCAAAGCAGCATCCTCAGGCAAAAGGTACAAATTAGGAGGGAAAGAGCCCTGTTGGTGCAGCTGGAGCAGGGAGGCAGCTGTGTTGCTGCACTGCAGATCATGTTGCAATCACCAGACATGATCTAGGGAAGGAGATGCCCAAAGACAGCTGGGCACAGCTGCAGGTAAGCCATGTGATATTCAGGCCAGCCTTTTCCTAAGGGAGCTTTAGTCTTGTCTGGTTGCAGCAGCCCCTCCCTTCAGCTGCACACACACACACCAATGTGCCACCGCACGTGCTCTCACTGCTTACAGCAGCAGCTCAAAATCTCAGCTGGAACACATCAGATTTGTCTTTTGCACTCCAGTGTATTTCCCCCTCTTTCACAAACACTGTCTCCCAGCACTTCTCCTTGTACCTCCCTTCTCAGCCATGCTGTCACTCCCCAAAAGTCAGACAGATACCTCCTTTTTGTTGTTCCTCTTCATTTTAGTAATATGGAAATCATGCTAGAAACCTGTTAGTATACTCTAAAAACACAAGGAAGCATTTGACAGAAAAGTCTTCAAAAGCTCTTCTCATTCCATTCTCAGAGATGAGGGAAGCAACTCTTGTCATCCACAGCCCCTTCAGATGCCTTTTATTCTTCATTTCTCTGCAGAGAAAAACTGCTTTCATGGTACTAAACTACCATAGCCAGCTCAGGAAAAAAACCCATTATTTATTGCTCAGTGCAGGCAGGCAAGACCCAAAAGGGTAACCCAAGCAATCTACTGACCTCAGCTTGCTTGTTGGGACTTTTCCCTCCTTGGCCCCACAGTTCCCTGGTCATTCATGCAGGACAGGATGTGCACTCAGTCCTCTGCTGCAGGACTGGACATTCAGGCATGAGACACATGCACAGGCTACTGGGGCAAGAGACTATGACTGCAAAACCCAATCCAAGGCCAAACATGGGTCATTCATGCACTGGAAGAGATCTGTGCTTCAGTCACATAGGTTTTGAAACAGTCTTGAAGGACTGAACAAAATTACAATAACATAGTTAAGCATTAACTTGCTGCCACTTACCCCGTAAACAGCGGCATGGCTCATTCCTTTTGTGCTCTGGAAAGGTCAGAGCAGCTTTGCTCAGTGAGCACTGAGTTTAGTTACGGATATTGAGATGCATCATGAGTTGTGTACAAGTACTAAAATACTGTGACATAAAAGAAGCCAAACTTTATAGACTCTGTTGTGCACCAGTTCACTTGGGATAAGTGGCACATAGAGTATAAGAAATGAGTCTGAGCCAACAAATTCAAGAAATACAATTAGAGTATCAGCTCACCTTGCCTGTTGGGGATGAATTTGGGTGGGCAGGCATCTCAGGAATCCCCTTGAGATGGTGTACCCTGGGTAAGGTGGTGTCTTCCAGAGAGTCCTGGACCTTTCCTGTCTCTCACCCCCTTCCTTTCAGGAAGTCTGAGAGATGGCAGAGAGATTATTGCTCTCCCCCAGAGAGTTGGAAAGCTTTCCCAGGAGAGGTGCTGGACCAATGAGCTCTTGCACTACTCCAGGTAGGTCTAAGCAAAGTTAGTGAAAGAGACAAGGTCACCCAAAGTGTGCTTCTCCCTTGGAGACTTGTGGGGTTTGGAAACCAGAGGAATTTTCCCCTTCACTTCAGCTGGGCTTGGACAAGCCCCAAAGTACACAGAGTAATGCAACACTGTGAAATTATGAAACGTAGGAGACAACACTCATATTTTCTTAGTATCAAAAGAGAGGCCATTATGTAATGGTTGCTACCATGGGGGAACAGGAATGTCTACTTGGTTCCATGATTACAGAGGAAGCAGTAGCAAGTTAATGCTTAACTATGTCCCTGCAATTTGGTTCAATCCCAAGACTTTAAAAACCTTCAAAGAAGTCTTGAAGTGGAAAGTCTGGAGCGGTTTTACTGCGTGACAATACAAGGCCACCCTACAATCCAATCCACTGCCCTTCCAAAGCAGGAAATGAGTGCTCTCCCCGGAGTCAGTCCGTGAGGAAAGGGGGAGATAGCCGATTTCTCAGCCTCCCTCATACACCCTTGCCCTGGGGATGTCCCTGTCTCTTCCTGTCCCGGTGTGCCACAAAGTTACAGAAGCCAGGGCTTTGGTTATGCTAAAACCACGCCTGCTTGAGGCTGAACTGGCCCGACTCGGTATTTTATCAGCTCAAACTCCAGGTGGAAGCGTGCACAGTCACTGCTGGTGCTGCTCCACCACCATTTAGTGGTCTGTGAGCCACGCGTGCGGAATAAGTACAGCTTGTGCTGCTCCCCACTGGGCTGGCCGAGGAGGTGCGGGCAGTGCTCGGCGGATGCTGTGGTGTCGGGGGAGAGGCACAGCTCTCCTTGTGCAGCCCTCCCCGTGCAGCTCTCCTTGTGCAGCCCTCCCCGTGCAGCTCTCCTTGTGCAGCCCTCCTTGTGCAGCCCTCCTTGTGCAGCCCCTCCTTGTGCAGCCTTTCCTGTGCAGCCCGGGTACCCCGCAGGGACTCCTGCCCCGCTGTACAGCCCACTCTGGGACTGTGACAATTCTTCCTGGTCATCACTGTGCCGTGGTGCTCATAGCTGTGCCAGTGTCACTGCCCAGTGAAGGTCCCACTGGCCAGCTCAGTCACTAAGGTTGGAAAAGACCTCCTGAGATGATGGAGTTCAAGCTGTGGCCGATCGCCGCCTTGACAAGCAGAGAGGGCACTGAGTGCCACGTGCAGTCTTTCCGTAAACACCTCCAGGGATGGGGACTTCACCGCCTGCCTGGGTAGCCCATTTTCCAGTGTCTAATCACCGTTTACATGAAGGAATTCCTCCTGATGTCCAACCTAAACCTCTCCTGGTGCAGCTAGAGACCATGTACCCCTGTCCTGTCCCTTGTTCCCTGAGAGCAGAGCTCGATGTCCCCCCGGACGCATCCTCCTGTCACAGGGAGCTGTGGAGAGCAGGAAGGGCCCCCCTGAGCCTCCTTTTCTCCAGGCTGAGCCACCCCAGCTCCTCCTCTCAGACAGGCGATCCTTTCCCAGCTCCGCTCCCTACTCTGAGAACACCTGCAGGGACAGTGACTCCACCACCTCCCACGGCAGCGCCCATTCCAATGCCTGGCCACCCTTTCTGTGAAGAACGGGCAAGGCTGGAAGGCATCATCGGACGTCACCGGGTCCGATCTCCCTGCTCGGTGGGGCGGGAGGGGACCACCGGGTCCCGCAGAGCGGGGCTCTCAGCAGCCCGCGGGCAGCAGCCATTAAAGGGTCGGCCCAGCTCCCCCCGGCCCGTGGTGTCCCCGCGACCCCCGGGCTGCGCCCCACACACGGCGCAGGCGCGCAGTGACGCACAGGAGCGCGGGAGGTGACGCAAGGCGCGCGCGGCGGTGACGCAGAAGTCGCGCGCGGCGCCCGCTCAGTGCAGCGGTTGGCGATGAAGGTGGCGGTGGCCGGGTGCTGCCACGGCGCCCTGGACAAGATGTACGAGACGCTGGAGCTGCTGCAGCGGCGCCACAACGTGTGGCCCGACCTGCTGCTCTGCTGCGGCGACTTCCAGGCCGTGCGCAACGAGGCGGACCTGCGGTGCATGGCCGTGCCCGCCAAGTACCGGCACATGCAGACCTTCTACCGGTGAGCGCCGCCGGCCCGGCCCCGGCCCCGGCCCCCGACCCGCGCGGGCTTGGCCGAGTCCAGCAGCTGCCGTGTCTCCGCAGGTACTACTCGGGCGAGAAGAAAGCCCCGGTGCTCACCGTGTTCATCGGCGGCAACCACGAGGCTTCCAACCACCTGCAGGAGCTGCCCTACGGCGGGTGGGTCGCGCCCAACATCTACTACTTGGGTAAGGCCCCTCCGCTCCGGTCCCGCTCCCCGGTGGTTTCTCCCGCAGCCCCTGCCCTGCCCGGCCCGTCCGTGACCGCCCTCCTGTGTCCCGCAGGTTACGCGGGCGTGGTGCGGTTCCGCGGCGTGAGGATCGGCGGCATCTCGGGCATCTTCAAGTGTCACGACTACCGGAAAGGTACCAGGACAGAGGGGAGGGGAGAGCCGGGGCCGCGGCGTGGTGTGAGGGTCTGGCTGTGCTCAGCCCCGAAACGTCTCTTAGCCTGGAAACCGCCCTCGGTTCAATACACGGGTTTTTCTGGAGTTGGTAGATGAATTTTTAGCCGCCCGGTGACCACAGCGGGAAGCAAGGCACCTTTGGAGCGTTGTTGGAACAGTGTTGATTTTTCCATGGCAGCGTCCTTTCACTGTTTGATTTTCCTTGACTGAAACAGGCAGTTTATAACTGTGACATTATATAAGTGTATTGTCCTGCCCTGAGGTTTAGGGCCAGTACATCTGGTTCCTCCTAGCTATGTGGGTGGGTATTCAAGAGTTTTTCCTGGGAAGGGTGTCACAGATGATACCCCATGGCAGTGAGTAGAAGATAGTTTATTCTTTCTGATCTCAGCACTTAAAAGAGTGGTCCTTGTGGTTACTGTACTGTGCTGTCTTTACTAGCAAACAGCTTCAGAGAAACTTTGCAGGTGGCTCTCAAGCTACAAAGCACTGAACCAGTTTTCTAGAACACTTGATTCTGTCTAATGCTTGCCAACACCAATTCAATTTGCGGTTATCAAGGGGGCACTTTATATGCCTGAATATTGCATGAGAGAGATGAGATGAGGCAATAACTGGAAGAGCAATTTTTCTGTTAATTCTGTAGGGTATGTAGGAGCTATGCTAGGCATTCATGTGTTCTGTCCCAAGGCAAAGTTGGACACTCATCCCTTATGACAGGGTAGATGTTGGTGCTTCCGGAGCCTGTGGTGCCTGTGGACAGTGACTGGGATGTTTAGGCTGCTGCTGAACCTGTTAAGCTGTAGTTTCGTGGTGGGTGGCAGCACTCTGAACAATCATGAATAATTACAGCCTTGTATTATTGGGTTACTCTAGGTGCCTGTGTGAACCCCAAAAGCTGCTATGTAGGAGGGAACTAGAGATTCAGGCAACTCTTCTTGTTTCCAACATTTCAGGCCACTTTGAGTGCCCACCATACAACCAGCAGACCATCAGAAGTGCTTACCATGTGAGGAATATTGAAGTCTTCAAACTCAAACAGGTCAGTGAAAAGCCTCTTTTTTTTAAAACAAGGGTAATTTTCATTAATTTGGAAGTAGAAAGTTAAAGGTACTCTGTTCATGTATGCTGAATATTGAACATGCTTTAACAGGTTGATCTGAGGGGTGTGTCCTTTGAGGAGGACTATTATGCTTAGCCATTATCCCTTTTAAATAAAGCTTTAAAAATTTCATGGGGAAGAACATGCCTTTGATTGTGGGCAGAGGACTTGCTCTCTATCTGTGATTTCCTCTGAGTGCCTGACTTATGGTGATGGTATGAACTCTTTTATAAGGCAGTATAAAGCACAGATGGCTGCCTCATGTAATCTAAACTCCTTTGTCAGTATGTTGTATTTCTGCCATGTGCTTTTTGGCCTGGCAGCTGAAGCGTCCCATCGATATATTCATGTCACATGACTGGCCAAGGAGCATCTATCACTATGGAAACAAGAAACAGCTCCTCAAAATGAAATCCTTCTTCCGGCAAGAAGTGGAGAGCAACACTTTGGGGAGCCCTGCTGCTTCAGAGCTTCTGCAGCACCTGAAACCCACCTACTGGTTCTCAGCACATCTCCACGTTAAATTTGCAGCTTTCATGCAACACGAGGTAAATAAAGGGGGACAGAAAATGAATATATGTGTCCCAAGCACATTTTAGAATTCTCATGCAGGTAATCATGTTCAGAAAAGCAGTTCAGTAGTTTTAGTTCTTAAAACTCAGTTAAAACCATGAAAGATTAAGTGATGTTGGGATTACTGTTTTATGTTAATTAAAAGGGTGTAAATTACTCTTAATCTCCCTTAAGAACGGCATGAAATAGCTCTTGTTCTTGAAACTTGTTAATTTAACTGTACAGAAAAGCACTCTCCTGCTCTGTAGGGGAAGCAGATAACTTCACAATAGGTGAGAAAAAGGAGCCATTTCAAAAAAGCTGGTAATGGAGTGATTGAAGAGAGAGGTTACCTGAGGGGTGGGGGATCCCTGTAGTACTGCTTTGCAGATCTGGTAGCCCAGGTTTAAGTCAAAAACCAGCCTGTAGTTGAAACAGTTATTACTGAAGTGCTGCCTGTGCTGTACCTATTTGCAAGTTATTTATCTGTAAAAATGTAACTCCAGACCTTGTAGGATCAACAAGTCTGTTTCCAATGAAGTTACAGTTTTTCTTTTTGTACCAAGGCTGAATGTGCTCGGCTGAAATTAGTGCTGAAATGTAGCTCTTGCTTTATCTTCCTATTATCTGCATCCTGCTTCCTGCTAGACTCCCAGTGAAATCTGTCATTCTCTTTGTCCCTGCTAATTTTCTATTTCGGAAAGTATTTTTCTGTAGAAATTATACCTTGAAACCTGTCTATACAACTTGTTTAGAATGGTCAAATTTCACATAAGTGCTAATGATTGTGTTAACACTGTTTGCTTCCTAGACAAATTCCAAAGAAGAGCTACCAAAAGCAACCAAGTTTCTGGCTCTGGATAAATGCTTGCCACACAGAGACTTCCTGCAGGTGATGAACATTTGTAGAAGGATTTCACTTTATATTTCATTTGTTTGAACTGCAAGTGCTGTTCTTAGGTATAATATGAAGAATAGTGCTAATAAGTTCAGGAATTTAAAATAAACTAGGAATGCTGGGTGTATGGAATGGTCTTTGTAGGATTTTGTCCTGATCTAAGCAGACCATGTTGTGTAGGTGCAGTGTTTCCTTAACTCTACAATTTCCATCCAGCTTAGAACAAGTACCTGACTCCAGTGGATGAGTCTAAAATAGTTTGCTGTGAGAGTGAGCTGCTGACAGTGTGCTTTTCAAATGCACTCAAGTGCTTTACTAGTCTTAGAGTAGCTTTTTTTCCCTGTCCTTAGGATGTGTGATGGGATCCATTTGCCCTAGTAAATACCTTTGAAAGTGGAAGAGGGTATGAGGATGGGTTCTATCTGTGCAAAGGGACATGGATGCTAGTCCAGACTTCAAATCCTAGAACAAAACTGATCTGGATTAGTACTACCTCCAGCAGCATGGACGGTTTAACTACTTTGTGGAGTATTTAAAGTTAATATCTGACTAGAGCTTTGGTTAACCCACATGGTTTAATTTGGGTTAATGTCACTGAAGACAAAGTGATCGTAAAAAAGCTTAAAAATATTTCCTCTTAATTCATAGCTGTGCTAAGAGTGCTGTTCATACAGTAGCATGACTGTTCTTGTTTGTATCCACTTAGAAGTGTCTTGGTTTGAAAAAGAAATGTCCGCCAAAGGCGGGAATCTCCCTTGGAATAGAAAATATGGCTCTAAATTATTACAGCTTTTAAATTATGGGGCTTTCAGGCGAAGATACAAGAAAAGGAATAACAGTTCTTTACTGAAAAAAAAAAAAAATATATATATATAAATAAAAGGTGCTGCAGGCACTTTCCCTTCGGTGCAGTTCCAGTCGCAGCCAGCAGGGGCGCTGGTGGCTCCCGGCAGGGCAGGGGCGATGATTCCCCCACGCCTGCAGGGGGCGCTGTGGCGCGGGTCGGTGCCGCTCTGCCCGTGCGTGATGGCGGAGAGAGGGAAAAGGCACTGGGCTCCTGAAGGCAGCTGGAGATGCTCCCTCCGGAGAGGGGGAGGAGGTCAGGGCCCTGGGGTTTCCCTGAGGCACCTGAGTAGATGGTGAGGGTCCTTCCCAGGAGGTTGGATGTTAACAAGGTGCCAGTCCCACGGCAGCTCTGACAAGCAGAGGCTCACCCACAGTAAGGGTAAGGAGAGCCAGTGAAGGACAAAACTCTGCAGTGGCAGTGAATTCTCCCTGCAGCAGCAGTCTGACACCAAGATCACAACTTTCACCCCAACTCTCACCTCTGATCTCTGAGAGTGAATGAGGGCCAACCCCAGCCCCTTACGCCCCAAAATCTGGCAGCATCTCTGCCTTTCCCAAGAGGAAACCCCCCAGCTAAGAGATATAGCAAACTGCATCCTCTCAATTGTCCTAGTCCCATCTTTTTTCTCTGTTGTTCCAGTCTCTTAGGCAACAATGGGAGAAAAATTCCCTAAGAGAAACTAAATTTAAAAAAAGGGAAAAAATCCTATCCTCTAACAGAAGGCAGCATGAATTTAGAAACAGGCAAATTCTATTTCTAAGTTGCATCACTGTCCAGTTGCTGGCAGTAAGGGAGGGAGTGTGTTCTGCTTTTTAATTGCTGTAAGCTGAAATCTAGAAATGCTTTTTTTGCTGTTACTGATTGGCCTTTGTTAGCCCTTCATGGGGGGCTGGCTTGAGAGGACTTGTTTGGTTGAGACCACTAGCTCAGTATACTTTAAACTTCATTAAAACTCTGTACAATGAAAGTAACATTTGAAACTTTAATCAGATTTTGGTGTCAAGAGAAATAACTCACTACATCTGTTTTCTGTGTGTTTGTAAGTAGATAATAGATGTGGAGCATGATCCCAATGCAGGCGACTCACTGGAGTACGATGCAGAGTGGATTGCAATCCTCAAGGCCACCAACAGTCTTGTTAATGTGACCCAGAACTCCTGGAATATGCCTGAAAATAATGGCCTCCATGCCAAGTAAGTTGTCTGCAAAATAGAAATGTTAGTTTGTTTTTCTGGACTTCAAGTAAAGGTGTATTTGAGTTGTTCCTGTTCTGCAGCCTGTAATGCCTGTAGGACTTGCTAGATGCCTTGGAAAGAAAAGGGGATGTAAAAAGATGTAGTCTAAAGCATACAGCTTCTTTACTGTTCTACCTGGGCAGTTAGTTTTATTTTGCAAACTTAGATATCAGCATTTGAGGGACGGAAACTATACCATGAGGCTGAAAATCAGGCTGGGTTATGGGCATGGGTTGACATAGAAACCCTTCTCCCCACCAGGGATCAGTGTATTCAGTACTGACCAAAAGAAAATGAAAATGGTCCTGAAAAAGCACTTGGGAAATAAAGTGCCTGTTGTAAGATGTATTTATAATCCATCTGTGAAGGTTGCACTCTCTGGGGGTCACAGGCAGTACCTTTTGACTTGCTTCACTTATTTAAACTTTATGCACTTGTTTAGGTGGGATTACAGTGTGACAGAAGAAGCCATTAAAGAGGTGCTAGAAGAGCTGAACCATGACCTCAAAATTCCTTGCAACTTCACATTGACAGCTGCTTGTTATGATCCCAGCAAGCCCCAAAAGAACATGGAGCCAGTTCATACCATCAATCCACAGACCACTGAGTTCTGTGCCCAGTTTGGCCTCACTGACATCAATGACAGGATCCAGCAGGCTAAAGAAGAGAGCTCAGGACGAGGTGAATGTGAGGAAGAGGAGGAAGAGGAGATGGACAGTACTGGGTCAGCAGAGGAACCCAGTGAATACAATACAGATAATTCTGGCCTCTCATCCTTTAACCCAGATGAAATAATGCTGGATGAAGAAGGTGGTGATGAAGACTTGAGTACGTGTTCTGTAGATCCCTCCCCTGACCACCCTCCTGAGTTCTCCACGAGCTTCTCCGACATCCGGGTCATGCCCGACTCCATGGCGGTGTCGTCCGACGATGCCACGGACTCCAACAACGAGGAGCTGGAGAGGTCTGGGGGGAGCAGGCAGGGGGAGGAAAGGAGCCCCACTGAGAGGGCCTTAAAGCGCATTGGTGCTGATGAGAACGGCAACAGCGGCGTTAAAAAAATCAAGAGAAGGAACCAAGCCATCTATGCTGCAGAGGATGAAGATAAAACTGATTAACGGGGTGTGTAACTAAGTTCTCTCCCAGCCTTTCTGTGGGAAGGTGGTGAGAGTTGTACTGGACTACATGTGCTTTTAATGTTACATGATCTCAGTCATGTTACTTTCCTCAGCTCAGAGGCTGGGTGTACTTCTCACAGGGAAGGTGACTTACACAGAATAGTCAAAGAAAGAAGCTGAGACTTTTCCAACAAAGTACTTTGTCAAAGGATGTAAAGTTTGTATATCCTTGATTTTGTTTCAGTTCTTGGTGTATGGTGTAGTCTGACTTACAAGACTGAATTATTTTATTTTACTGTTTTTATCTTGTTTTATACTGAACTATTAATACAAAGTAGCATACGCAATAACCCTGTGAACGAAATTGGAAATAGAATTCCCATGATAACAAAACAGCAACAGAAGAATGAAGATTTTTGTTTCTGGTGATAGTCATGCCACAGAAAAACTTTGTGGTCATAAACAAAACAATACGTATTGTCCAGGATTGGCTTTTAATTACAGTTCTGATAGCAAACCAAGTCTCTTGATTTGGAGGATGACGGTTTTATGGGGACCATGAAAGGGTGCATCTCTGTTCTTAAAAACTCTCTTTTGCTCTGTTTCCTAAAACTTGAGAACAATGTCTTAAAATGAAAGCACTTAGGAAGGACAGCTTCCAAAATGTGGACACCACGACTGCCTCAACTCTGACTAATGAGGGTTGTGGTTTGTGTTCATACAAGGTGGTGGGTGTGTAAGCTGTCTGGGACAGTAACAGCTCCCGTTATCATTAGAGTCACTTCTCACTTGTCATTGCAGTAGCTGTAACTTGCTGAACTTTTAAAACTGGTTTTGGGAATCTTCCAAAGCACTTCTGTAATCTTCAGCTGAGGGAAGCAGGAGGTGCCAGAACAGTGACCCTCTTGGAAGTTTTCTTTTTAAATTTTTTTGCCCATAATTATTAGTAAATGGCACTCCTTTGGCCTAAGAGGCCACGAGGATAAAACTGAGTGAATTCATGAAAATGACAGTTTTCAAGCATATATCATTAGACACATCAGCCTTCCTGACAGATGGAATTCCTCATGGCTGTGCTGCCTGAGAGCAGAAGCAGCTCCTGTGATTTTCCCCCTCCAAGGCACAGGCGCTGAGAAGAAGGAATCATCCTGACAGGAACAGGGAACTGGACAGGGAGCAGTGAGTGAAATACATCTGTGAGTGTGAGTTGTATCAGGGTCGGGAATTAATCTGTCTTTAATCACTTCCATGGTCTGGAGTTCATCTTGCTTCCTCTCCTGTCAAGCAGTTCACTACAAAAACCAAACATGTTAAGTATTCAAGGACTAGAAAAGGGCGTAATTAATGCTCTCAGCAATTCAATTAACAGCTCATCTGTCAGAACAGCCACCAAAGAGCTGTGCTGAGGTATGAGGAGAAACTGGGAGTAACCCGGGTGTGACACTCAGGCTATGTTAAATGGCTGTGAACTGTCAGGTAAATTATTGAAGCAGATGAGTCTCTTTAAGGGTCCTGGGTCTGCAGTGGTAAAATCTTAATCATACCTCATGATATGAACACTATAATGGAAATAAAGTATTTTAAATATAAATTCTGTTATGAACTTGAAAAGCCTCCCAGGGAACCTAAGCATGGCATTGAGATCTCAGGGTGTCTGCACACAAATAGAAAATGTATCTTGCATGTAATTGACTTTTCAGTCTGATTCCTTTTGTTTTTAAAATAAACTTCTATGTTGTACCATGCCTCCCCCCTTCTGATGAATGTGTTTCTAGAAGGCAGGAAACTCCGACTCAATATAAAATACTGATTTTTGAATCTTTAAAGATTTTTTGTAAAGTATTTCAGTGTCCACTGAGCAGAGTGCAGCTGATAAATACAGTGAACATAAATGTTTTTGAGTGTGAATCATGTCTGACCTCTAGAGTTGCCGTGCCCTACCTTGCAGTTGTTCACACCCTCTGCAGTTTGCAGCGTCCTCTCCTACCTTGCTTTCATCCATTATGGATTTTCCCTGTCGGCAGGATTCTCTGCTGCAAGGATTCAGTAGAAGTGCTGAGCTTTTCTAGTAAAGGCCAGATACTTCAAAAAGGAAAACTCTAGGGAATGCTGATAAATTTAAATTGGCTTTTAAGACTCAGAGTCTCCAGTCCCCTTTAAAAAGATTTAGTCTCTCTGAAAACTTTTGAAATGTTGATGAGAAACCTCTGTAAAACCTTTCTCTGTACAGCCCTTGTATTGCAGGTTTTTTCAGTGAGTGTACTTAGTCTAAAACTGGTTTTGCTGTTATTAGTGCTTGAGAAAACTTCCATCCCAGGCCAGCACACAGGTTTTTTGACAGCATGTCATCAGTCTGCTCAGTGAAAAACAGCTAAGAGGTCTACCCTTGTTTTATAATGGAGTATTTTGAATTAAATCTATTAAGGTCACCTTGTGGCTGCATCCTAAGCTATGTTTATTGTACTCCTGTTATCCTGTGCAGTCTCTAGCAGCTGCCAAGCCTCTGTTTTCCTGCGAAGGAAATAGGTTGAGAGGTGTGAACCCGAGCTTTTTGTGGTTCTCCTATCCTCCTCCCGTTTAGTTCTGACTTCAGGGTGGGTACAGTCAGTGTCCCCATGCCTCAGGCTGTGTAATACAGTAGGGCTAATAAAAAAATAGCAGATTTATAGACCCAGTAGCACATCTTGGTGAAGTTCTGAGTTGTTTGCGGTGTTTTCTGTGAAGAACAAATTCAAAACCAAACAAATCAATGCTGGCAACAAAAGCAATGACAAACTAAAGGAACGCAAACCGAATCTGCGCAGCGAGGCTGAGGGGAAAGGGCGGGCTCGGGCTCGTGTTCGACTCGGGCTAGTTTCGGTTCGGGCTCGTGTTCGGCTCGGGCTCTTTCGGCTTAGGTTCGGATCTGCTCGTGCTGGGCTCGAGTCGGGCTGGGCTCGAGTCGGGCTCGTCTCCACGCGGTCTCCGGCTCGGCTCCGTTCGGCTCGGCTCGGGCCCGCGCTTGGCTCGGGCCGTCACTCTCCGCGGCCCGCGGTGGCCGCGCCCTGCCCCGCGCGTGCGCACAGCGGGCGCCGTCCTGCACGCGGGCGGCGTGCGGCGGCGCAGGCGCGGTGGGGCGGCAGCGGGGGTTCGGCGCCGGCCGGTTCGCTGGGCCCGCCCCGCTACCCCCGGCCCCCGCCCGCCGCGCGCCCGCCATGAGCCCGCGCCCGCCGGCCTGAGGCGCCGCCGGTGCCGGAGCGCTCCCCCAAGATGGCGTGTGTGCTGGAGGCGCCGCTCCGCATGAGCGTCCTCTCGGTGAGTGCCGCGGGTCGGGCCCTGCCTGACCTTGGCCCCCGCTGGGCCCCGCTGTCCGGCGGCGCCGGGAGCGGCCCTGGGGCTGCGCCGGGAGCGGGGGCGGTGCGAGCGGCGGGGCCGCGCTCCTTCCCTCTGCCCCCCGCGCCGCAACTTCTCCCGGCGCTGGTTTCCCCTCTACGAGGAGCCCGTTCCGTGGCCGCGGAGGCACCGGCGCTCTGGACGTGTCGTTCGCTGCTGACGGTTCGGGCTCGCCGGCCCCGGGCAGCTGCTGCTCGGCACGCGGGGGGCCCGGCGCTGTGGGGGCTGTGGGCGCTGTGGGTGCTGCCCTTCCTCAGAGCTGCGGGGCAGGGCAGGGGCTCCCGGGCGCGCTCGCAGCCCGCCCCGGCTCGGGGGCTGTGCCGCTGCCGGAACCGGGGCTCTCTCCTGCGGCAGGGAGGAGCCGCCGTGCTGGGAGCTGTGACAGCCGCCTTCCCTTCCCTTCCCTTCCCTTCCCTTCCCTTCCCTTCCCTTCCCTTCCCTTCCCGGGGGACGGCCCAGGGCGCACAGCGGTTCTGCTGTATCGCACCGGTGCTGCGAGTAGCGATGCAAAAGGTGCAGCCCGAGTGCTGCCGCAGGAGCGGAGGGTTGGCGCTTTTCCTTCAGTTTCCTGAAAAATTCATGTTGGTTAAGAGTTCCGTGAAATTGATTATGTCGATAAGTTGGCTTTTTTTTTTTTTTTTTTTTTTGAGCAGACTGCCTGCATACGAATACACTTCTACATATTGCAGACTTTTTAGCTAATGGGGTGGAAGCCAGGATATCAGGATATTTTAGAATCAAAAAGCTACGGGTTCTTTGAAGTCTAGAAGAGTTTTACGTGTAAATACATAGCTCAGGTAGCTAGAAGTCCATTGCTATTCTCAAAAATACTGTCTTTGGTTACACTGTTGAAGTGTATCTGTAGGACTTACGTGGCATAATTTAACAGTGATCCTGGAGACAAAGGAGCCTTGCTGCCTCTAGATGATTCTTCTCTGTGATGTGAGACCACAGGCAAGAAGCTGCCGATGCCTCTTGACATCAGCGTGGGGAAGCAGGAGTAGATTCAACCCCATAGCAGATATTTGTTAAAGTAAGGAAGAGTTTTCAACTCTTAGAGCTTCTCTCAAGGAAAACTCATAAGGAAAAAATGGGCAAAGCTTAATGAAAAGAGTTTGTGAAAAGGAAAAAAAAAAGAAGGTGAGATAATGGCAACATATCTTGGCAAGTGTTCCTGAGAACCTGGAGGGAAAATTCCCTTCCCCTTTCCCACCCTTGTATTTTGGAATGCCTGCCATCTCTGACTTTGGATCTTCTCAAAAGGAATAAGAAATCAGTGGTGCATAAGTGTGTAGCTTACAAGCACGGTCCTGTTGCTGAGAAGAGAATTCTCTTTGTGTTATACAGCACTATGAGAATGTTGTGGGGAATACTGTGCTGCTGTCCCGTTGAAGGTCTGTGGCACAGGCTCTGAAATGTAGCTATGTTGTGACAAAGTAAGTTACAGAAAAATGTCTTGTTATGAGCTTCCTTCTTTTGGAGAGCTTGTTTGTGGGTATGGTTCTTGAGCAACATTAACTGCTCTGAAACTTTTTCTTCCAGGAATTTATTCTATACAGTAATTAAACATAATAAAATTGTGATTCAAGGCAATGCTAATAACTGCAGTTCATAAATAGCTCTCTGTTAACTTGCTTTGACACTTACCATGTTGTTATCTGCATTAAGCACCTCATCTTCTCTAGATTACACTTGAACACAGGGTTATCTTTGTTGTTGCCCAGCAGTAACACACTGCACGTTTAAATACAATTCTGTGGGTTCCCTGCCTCTTGCCTGGGAAGTTTTGTGCACTTGCTGCTGCATTGTGTGGATTGATATAAACTATTGCAATTGTTTGCTCTCTCTCTGCAGGAGGTCACAGCCAGCAGCCGCCACTATGTCGATAGATTGTTTGACCTCGATCCCCAAAAAGTCCTGCAAGGTGTCATGTAAGTCATTGAAACACTCTTGGGCTCTTGGTTGTGCATAGGCCAGGTGTGCTTGATCCCATTAGAGTGATAGGTCAAGGGCAAGAAGCTCTTCTTATGTTTTTTTTTGAGAAATGTAGTTGGCAAATCTTAATACAAGTATGTCAGTATTGATATAGAGATAGTATTTATCGATATAGACTCTCACTCTGTAGTGCATATGGTTCATAACACAGCCTCCCAGTTGCCAGAAATGAGGTTAAACATTCTGTGAGCACTGAAAATTCTTTTGGATGTATTTCTGCCTTTTGGCCCTGTTTTGCTGCTCTTCCAGGTCTGTTGAGACTCTTTTTTCTCATTGCACTGCCAAGTAAGTGTACCTGCCTCTTTCTCCTTCCCCTGCTGCCATGCCTGCGTGTTGGCTTTGACTTTTTTAGTGCTTGGCTTCTGTCTCCCCATGGGAACTGCAAGCTGCAAGAGAATGCTCCCACAGAACTGCATTTGGATGCAGGTTATATTTCAGTATTTCTGTTGCATGCCAGTGGTCAGGGTAGGGACTGAGAGTGAGTCAAGGAGCAGGAGTGAAACTGCTGCAAAGCTCTGGGTGTTCCCTTGCTGTCCTTAGGCCATGAGCTTTCCACTAGAATCACTTTTCCAGCAAAGTGGCAAATGAGACCTTGCCCAGGACTGACTTTGGTGGTGAAACCAGACCTTTCTGGGCTTACCAGTAGCTTGCTGGCTGTGGCTGTCTAGGAGAACACCAGGAGAAATCAGAGGAACAAGTGGACCAAAAAACCAGGAATCTTGATTGTGCTGCTTGCCATGACCTGAGGTGTTCCCCAGTAGCAGATGAAAACACTTATTCCAAATGTCCAGGGCACAGACACATGTCTGTGTCCCTTTAAAATACATGAAGAACCCAGTCTGGGTAAAACTGTCCTGGAAGTTTCCTTGGTTGGGATACCCCCTTACCTGTGTAGGAACTTTAGGTACCCTGCTGGAACTGTGTGCAGGTTATTAACTCTGCTCAAGGGGAGCCTGGTTTTGCTTCCACCCCTTGCCTTTGTGGTCCCCTCCTCATCAGGGTGGTGGGGTGGTCCTGGGGAAGGATGTGTCTCATCCAGTGGCCCAGTGGGGTGACTTAGCCCCTCTTTTCTCCCTGGCAGATGCTCTGAGCCATGGCTGGTGCTCCTTCCCTGCTCTCCTTCCTTTTCAAAGGGCTGGAGCCCACAACCCTTGGTAATCCCTTCCCTCTCTTTTGATATGTTATTCATCTTTTGCAGTATAACTGATCTCCCAGAAACAAGAGTTTTAGGCAGTGTCTTTGTCTTGGATAACATCTGAAATTCTTCATCTTATCTGTGGGTGTCATTGGATTCTATGCTGAGATCCTTTGCTTGTATTTGAAGACAAGAAAATAGCAATTTATTTCACAAAATCTCTCACAGGGCAGATTTGGATGGTAAAACTGTATTTGCGATGCTCTGGCTGAAATCTCAATTGTGAGAGTATCTTTACTGACTCTGAGCCAGTCCTTTGTGGCAGATATGTTATTTTGCAAATATTGGTGGGTGGGTGTGTGACAGTCCAATTTAGAAAAATTTATATAAAAGATAGAATAAGAGTATGAAAGAATAAAAAATGTATATAAAAGATGGAATTTAGAGTGGTGTATATATTAAAATTTTCTGTCAGCCCAGGATTCTTTTTGTGCAGAAAAATACTGCTTTGTCCTTCTCCCTTTGATTTCAGGGCATATGCAGAGATGTTGAAGTTAGAATGATCTAGTATTTGGGGTGGAGTAGGAAAGGATTAAAGTTTTTCCAGAAGTGCTTGTCAGAAGCTTTACCAGATATGCTGCATCCTTTGCAGAAAATCTTTGTTTCCTAAGATGTGCTGGTTTTTCCCTGCATCCTGGCTGGAAATACTGATGACCTAGATTTTTATTTTGATTGATGGAGCTGTATGAATATCAAGGATCAGAAAATGGGCTGTTGTAAGAGGCTTTGTTTCTGCCGATTGTCTTCAGTTATGATAGTCCTGTTTTTTGTATGCTTGAATGGATAACTTGGGCTTGGGGCTTTTTTTCATTGCATCCTTGTAATTTTAATGAAAACCAACTTCTGAATGAGCTTTGATAAAGGTAAAATGCACCTAAATGTTTCTTGAACTTGAAAATCATGCCGGTCCAGTTTTCATCTTGTAACTTGAGAAAGCTTTAATTACATATTCAGAAAGCATTTAAATTATTAAAATCTCCCTTTTTCCTTGCTTTCCCATGAATTTTCAGAGGTGGTGTTCAGAGTTTTCCTCATCCAGACAATAAAGCTTTACCTGGTTAAGACCTTTTTTATTTTCCTGCTACTGGGAAAGCAGAAACCATTTCCTTGTTGTCCATTACTGCTGCATGTGGATCTATTGATCTTATTTCAAAATGCCAAGTTTCCTGCAGAACTTCTGTTCACATAATTTCTGTCCTGCTCATCTGGCTGTGGATAGTGGACAGGAAGGGGAGAATTGTACCTGCCACTAAATCCTGAATCTCAGTTCAGGATTGGAGAAGTTGAGATGACTACTGGCTTTTGTACTGTACCTGGTGGTGCACTGAAGTGTTCAAGGCCCATCTCCATACCCACATCTGTGTTGGTGTGTGTGGATTTACCTTTTATTTACTGTCTTTGTAGTTGGGCAAGGTTAACATAGTAGTTGCCTTCTGTAAACATGGACTCTAAGTTGTGGCCATGCTTATGCTTGAGAGATATTTAAAGGTTTGCTTTGTCTCCTTAGGTGCTCCTGTGACCCTTTTCTCTTGCTGTTGTAGAGCTCAGGTTTTCTCCAGTGTGCTCAGAGTGCGTTCTGCAAGGTCAGCACTGATGTCAGGTGTGCAGCTCGTGTTGGCAGTGCTTGCATTGCCTCACACACATACTGCAGTGCATTAAATGCTGTGGTCTCTCTGAGGTTCTCGTCAATGTTTTGCTGTTATTGGCAGAGGAACAGAACAGAAGTGCTTCTGTAAATTTCTGTGCTTTTATGAGAGCTTCATTTGTCCCAGGGTTGTTCCCACAGGATCATTTTGTGCTTTGCAGTATTTTTTTTTTTAAAGCATATCTGTGTTGTGATCCTTAGACTGTCATTTGCTTTTCACCTGCTATTAAGCTCAGGACTACATTGTTCAGATGCAAGACTGATACCTGTTTTTATCCTCTAATTTTTTTGCTGGTCAGGGGCTTCTTTGAGAGACATTTTATTATGATTACATTTAGCCTGGTGCCTTCAAAGTGGCAATCTATCATTTTATGGAGAGCTGTGTAATCCCACCTCAAGGCTGGGTTTGAAAGGAGCATCTTTTCTGACAAGCCTGGCTTACTCAAGGTCCCAGCTGTTTCTCATCAGGCTATTCCTCAGCAGTCAAAGGGTGTCATGCTTTAAGACTTGTAAATTATCATCTTTGTGGTGCACTGAGAATTCCTGTGCTACTGCTGTTCCTGTCCTTTATGGCCAGCAGGAATTAGTAGACAAGCATTTTCCAACCTTGTGTGAGCATTTTATTTCTCAGCACAATGAAAGAAGCATCCTATAGAAATGGCACATGGCCCTCACACTGTGTGTGTTTTGCATCCAACTATTTTTTATATTTTGTAGTTTGGGTCTGTGATAAGTGTTCCAGGCAGAGGTTTAGCTGGCTGTGTAATAGTGTGCTGTGTTCTCAGCTATGACTGTTGGAGGGATCATCAGTGCAGTGTTCACACTTGGCTACCACAAAAACTCTGTGAAATATGAGAGGCAACTTCATGAAGTGGGAAGAGAGGAAATTCCCACCTCAGTTCTAAGGGAGCAACAGTTACCCCCCTTTACACTGTTGTGAAGAGGCTTTTTGCTTCTGGTTCTTCTTATCTGTTCAACTTTCTGTTACACTAAGTGATGAGCAGCACTTGTCTCTACATTTTGCATCCCAAACAGCTGCATCAGATTTTCAGTCCCAGTGGGCACTTCTGAACCTCAGTTTTCTGCAGGAGCTTTTTTTTGGTTTTGTGCATATTCCCTTGGCCATGTGGCAACAGAGCAGTCCTTAGAGGGTTGTTCCTGTCATGGTTTGCCCTTGTACATTTGGGTCAATTCTGTTGTCTCCTAGGCAGTAAATGCATATCCTACATGAAACTTGGAGATGTTATTGGCTAAAAACAAGTGATGTAATTTTTTGGAGCATTGTTTTTGTGCAGAGTCATTCATGTGTGGAGGGAAGAGGCTCCTGAGTCCCTTGTTGGAGCTTTGTGAACTGCAGGATAGGCTCTTTGTGGCTTGGAGCTGGGAAGCTGCAGGATCTGACAGAAATTGGAGCAGGTTTAGGTGGTGCTGGCAGCACTGCTCTGCTCCTTGGTTTTTCCCTTTCAAGAGGTGAACTGTGAGAGAAGGCTTTTTGGAGGGAGAGGAGGAACTGAAAGGCTTAAACATCTGAGCATTAAGTAGTGCTCTGTGAAGAGGGGCTTTCAGGGCTGCAGTGGTTTTTTTAGTCAGGTGGAAGGATGGTGTACACAGAGGGAAGAGAGGGAGATGCATTTCAATGCAAATGTGTTCCTGCCAGAGAAAAGGTACTCTCACTTTTGCATTTTTTATAATGCAGGAAAAGGTGCATATGCAGAATAGCTTGTTTTTGGCAAGTAAGTTGTTCTGTATGCAGCTCCTGGTGTAATATTTGGAGGTGGGTTAAACTTCAGGTGTATCTGATATTTGGCCAACAATCTTCAGCTTCACAGGGTTGTTTAATATTTCAGGCTTTGCATTTACTGCTCTGAGCCCATGAGAGTGTGATGGTTATTGACTCCATTTCACTGCTACTTTTGAGATGGCTGTGAAGCCACTTTTCTCCAAAACCCCTGTGTTGATACAGCCCTCAGCATGGTGATACAGTTGCTGTGATGGCTTGAGGCTCAGGGTCAGAGGAGGGAGGAGGAACAGCCTCTGTCAGACTGTGATGGAGCTGGGGAGGATGGGCTCACAGGGGTGCTGAGGTGGGGCTCAGTAACAGAGCTCAGGCTGAGCACAGCTGAACATTACATGGCCATTCAGAGCTTACCTTCCCCTGATTAATCTGGTGCACAAAGGCAGTGGCTGCCTGCAAGGGAGGGTGCAAGCAGCAGACAGCTGGGGGAGAAATAATTCTGTTCTTTGGGGGTGTTGTAAAGACTGAACTTGGAGGTTGGGCCCAAGGGATATGTGCCAGAGAGCCAACAGTGCTGCTGAGGTTGTGATTCTTCATACTTAGTGTTGGAGTTTCTGGTTCTGAGCTGCCAGTTTGCACTGATTGGAATCAGTATTAAAAATTGGAATTTAGTAGCTTTCCAAAAGAAGCTCATTTTCCATTTGCAATATGGAACTTTTATGCTAACATAAAGGGATGATATTTCTAGTAACATGCAAGGGACAGAACCCTGTTTTCCAGTTAATTTATGTACCAGATGATTCAGCTGACTGTAGTATGTGTGCTGTGTTTGTGCTGTGCTCTGAACTGATAATGTCAACTCTTGAGATACTTTTCTTGGGGGATTATGGCAGGAAGGCTAGCTCATAGAATTACTTGCTAAAATATACTTCAAACAGGAATTATCTGAAATGTCCAGAAACTCCAGAATGAGAGAGTCTATGGGCATAGAGATATTAGAGGATTTCTGTTCTAATGAGAAATGAGTAACACCATTTGAAAAAGGGAATTTAGGCTTGACTAGGCCAGTGCATCATCTTAGCTCTGATAGCTATTAGGAGATAAAAATCAGAGGTTTTGCTTCATGACAGAGAGACTTCAGATTATGATAATCTAATGAGTAGTAGCTATGTTAAATTAATAGGGTTTGGTGGTCCTTCAGTGCTTGTTGGCCTAAGGTGCAGTGGACAGTGCCAAACAATATTCCAGGCTCTCATTTAGAGCAGCCAAACACATGCTGCAAGGCCACTTTAAGCTATTTTCCTGTCCTGAATGAAACTCAAATCTTCTCCATGTGAATCACTTGTGGTGGGCAATGTTCTGTAGATAGAGAGTGGTGGGTTTAAAATGGGACAGTGGGCAAAAGTAACTTTAAATAAAGGGACAGTGAATGGAGAATAATGCAGTAAAAATGTAGTGTTACAGATACCTCTCGTTTTAATGAATTTTCATTCAGTTTTTGCTTAAGCTGTGGGATGCACTGCTAAATGCTGAAGGCAGTCCTTCATACTGGGAAATGAAATATCCTTGGGGGAAGATAGAGACATTAAAAAAAAGGTACCACAGTTACTTGTATTTGATATTTTGGGTTATTCATGTGAAGCAGCAGTGGTGGAGCTGCTCTTTTCACGTGGTTTGGCTGTTTTGGGACAGTTGTGAAAGAAGTGTTTTGCTGATCTGGCATCACAGAGCAGGGATTTTCTGAGTGAGGATTTGTGAGAGTTCTGCTGAGCTGCAGCTGTTTTGCCCACACCTCTGTTGGAATAATTCTTTTGGACCTAGTGTGGTTAAATAGCAGAGATTGATGCTGAAATTGAAATGCTGATAATGCAGAGCTCTCTCCAGTTATGGTTCTTGTGGTTTTGTTGGTTTGGTTTTTTAGCTTATACTGGTTACATAATAGAAGTTAGCTGAACTCCCATCTACCACTAACTTCAAACACTTTAAATTTGGGTTACATTGTTGTTAAGACTGAGTGAGGCAAAATGTTTCTCCATTACCGATCTCATGCAACTTGTAGCACCATATCCAGACTCAGTGCAAAGGATGAGGCAATAAAACCTGCTTGGGAGAGGAGGGAAAAGCACCCTCTCCCTTTTGTCAGTCCAGGCAGAGACTGGAAAGGAACTTGAGTTGAAACTGTAGCCAGAGGCATGGAGAGCTGACCTTGTTAAGCTTGATCAGAAGGGCAGCAGGTGAATTGAATGATGTAAATTCCTATGTGGAAGTGAAGGTTTGGTATGGGAGGTTTCTTCAGTCTGTCACACACAGCAAGAGGAGCACTGGAAAGCAGGATAAATTCAGGGTAGGAGTAAGCTATCAAGATCTCTAACTACAGGTATGGGCCACTCAAACACTTCTCTTTCTGTTTGGTAAACTTTCTTTGTCAGGAAACTCCTGACACAGTAATTTGCCTCTGCAGAGAGGATACTTGAGATAAGAGCTCAAGCATTTTCAATGGCTTCGAGATATGGGGGAGTTGGAGTAAATGATCACTTTTAGCTTTATGTGTGTTAAATTCTACAGTTCTGCAGTGCTGTAATTATAGCCAGGTGCTATTTTTCTACAGCATTTTGATTTTATGCACTGAGAGTACAGAATTAATATTGAGAACAACCATGGATTGAGGGGATTTTGTCTAAACGTTGTTTGTTTAGTTTGCACTGTATGTTGATGGTGTCACAGTTTCTAAGTGTTAAAATTCAAAGGAGTTGAGTAACACTGTCTTGCTCTGCTGCTTTGCTATTTCCTGTAAAATCATCTTTATTGTTTTATCAACTGCTATTTTTAAATGGGATTAGAAATCTTGAAACTTTGCTTCCTGACTTGATGGTTAACCTTAAAAATAAGTTGATTTAGGACTTCTGGGGTTTGCTTGAATTGACAGGAGTTTGTCAAATTTTATTCACTTGGTTGGACCAGCAGTCATGTTGGTCTCTACTTACTAAAGGAGTAGAAAACAGCTTCAAGCCAAAGTAATATCCATTTTAAAAATGAATTCTGTGACAAATAGTGATGGGTGTATTTTAACACTCAAAAACTGGTCATTAAATCTTGTTGTTGCTTTCCATCCATCTATAAAAATGGGAGAGTGGAGAAAAGGGAGGAGGAGGAGGAGACAAAAGCTGTAGGAAGCATAATTATCCAAACTTAGCTTGTCCACAGTGAGCTTGTGGCTGTAGTCCAGCCAGCACAGGTGCCATTTGCTCATATGATCCTGAAACTGAGAAACTCTCCTGCACTTGGGGCAGCTGGTTTTTCTCTGAGCTGTGTCCCTGTATCAGCTGCAGTACCTCAGCTTTTTAAAAAGTTGCATTTTGAGTTTTTGAGGCCTTTGGGAATGCTGCTTTGTGTCACTCTGTTGTTGTGACTTTGGACAGCCCCTGCTAGATGAAACTCCAGCCCTGACAGTGCTTTGTGTTGGGAGCTTTGTCTGGCTGCATAACTGGCTCAGAATCTCTTGGAACTATTTTATAGTAAAAGTGAAAGCATTGGCTGGAGGTGCCAAGGGCTGCTTTTCCTTCTGTGATTGTTCAGCTCATGTTTGATACCCTCCTCTGTCAGGAAGCCCTGAGATGTGGCTCTCTGCTGTTTTCAAAAGCCATAAGATGAGGAAATGTCATGCAGGCTGTTTATTTCCTCTTCTTCTGAGGAGTTCCTGTGGCTGCTTCCTCCAGTCACTCTGGCTCGTTTCAAGATCTTTTGTGTTGCTTTGATGGAAGGTGATGTAGGAAAGCTCCAGGGCTTCCTAACAGAATTTTATAATTTATTCTGTTTGTACTTGATTTACTATAGTTTAAAAAAGGAGGTAGAGCCAAATTGTCACCATGTCCTTGTATCCAGGCTGCTTTCTCAGGATTTCTTTTGCAGGAGAGATGCAGGTATGGGGGCTCACTGGGGGTGCTGTGAAAGTCTCTTCTTTCTCAGTTGGGACCTGAGCTCACTGTTGTCTTTCACTGGGGTTTTATTCTGTGGAAGGAGTCCCAAACTTAGAACTGACTTCATTGAGATGTTGAACTTCAGTAACTTCTGTGTAGGGTAAAGGTCAGCTCCTCAGCTTCCTTCTGCAATAGTAATTTTCATTGACTGCTCATTTTCTCAGGATGTAGACATTTAATAATATTGGTTAGGAATCATTGAAACTGAAAGACCATATTTTACTTGCAGACTGTTATATTTAATGTCACTTCTTGCTTGTCTGAAGTGGCTATATCTGGTGCCTTTAAACAATTACACATTAAATATCAAAATAAAACCAGAACTTCATGCACAGTTGGCAAATTAGTTCTTCTTGTAAATCTTGTCAAGCTGTATTTAGATGGAAATTAGATTTTTTTTTTTTAGTTTAATGTACTCCTAAAATATTTTTAAACACTCATGCTGTGTTCGTATACTAGCATACACTGCATTTTATTTATAGCTAATTAATAACTGATTGCTTTTGGGTTGCAATGTTCTGAAACATTGTTATAGCTGATAAACATCACCCAACTGATTTTCTGAAGTTGTAGGAAGAAAATCAGTCTTGCTGCTTTTCCAGTCTCTAGGTTGTTTCATAACTTAAAGCTGAATGAATACAGGTTCAACTGATGAAACGATATTTTTATTTCTTTAAGAAGCAATAATAGATTGAAAAAGCTGGTTTAGCACTTCAGGATGCAATATTCCCAAGCACTTAGCTAGGAGCTCTGCAGTATTTTATTGTTGGCAGCCTGTGTTATTCCTTCTTGCAGGTTTTTTTCCATGTAAATTACTTTATTGCACTATAATACATGTCAGCATAAATATCAGATTTTAAGTCTATGCATTAAATTGATTGTAATGAAGGTCATTTTGTTAAATGATTTGGAATTTAGTTTGAATCTAAACTAAGATTTAATATACAGGATAGATAAAAGCCCAAATCAAAAAAAAACCTAGCCAACATCAAATGCACCTTAAGGGCTCTGCTTTATGGAGCTCCAGGTTTGTCTTTGGACTCTCCACAGAGTGGCTGTTCTAGCTGAGACACTCGCTGGTGCTGAGGTGTTGTGGGTGCAGGTGTCAGCTCTGAGTTTTTCTTGGGAGGCTGCTGGCAGCTGGCTCATACCCTGAGCTGGGAGTTGGAAAGGCTGGATCTCCCTCTGGATCATGGTCCTGTCACAGGTCAGGCCTGGAGTCGCCAGGGCTGTTTTGTACTTCTGGAGTTCTCATCTCCCTGTAACTGCGCTGTTACTGCTGTTCCCTTTTCCCTCCTGCACAGAGGAAATGGGAGCAGGGTGCCTGACATTTGGAAATAAACTGGGGGTTAGTTTTGGACTCAGTTTCTGAGGTTTCTTTGTTGCCTCCTTTTTTGTACAAGATAGTGATCTTTGCTGCCTTTTTTCCTTGGATGTATCTCATGATGTCTTGGATCTGAAATCAGGCAAGCTTGAACTTGTTGGAGGTAATGTTCTCAAATGAGGGAGTTGCCCTCAGTTTTTCCAAGGTTTGTGATTCACCAAGGACCTGGTAGTCCAGGACAGCATATGGTAGTTCCTTGCTTCTTAGGGAACCAGCTTCCTGATCAGGAAAAATCTCTATAAAATATCATATGCAATTACATAATTATTTTTCATAGTACTCAAAAAAGTCTACTACTATGCAGCATTTGAATGTGGCATTTTAAGGGTGTTCTGCTTTCCATATCCACAGCTTCCTATGTATTGAATAGGTCACTTCTGTAGGGGGCACTTGGAAGAGAGAAGTGTGGCAGGAGCTTGGGAGTGCACCCAGACATGGGGACCTTTGAGCACTGTCTGACAGGTTCTGGTCATGTTTTCAGTCTCAGGGTTTTTGACTTGCCTGCAAGTTGAAGTTGGTCAAATGTACATGTGTTGGATCTGTCAGAAATCTCAAGTTTGTGCCATTTCTTACCTGTCTGACATAGGTTTTCTGAGGAACTTTATGAAAGTAGGATGGAGAAATTAATCTGAATAATTTACAGATCAGTACTGTGCCCTCTCTTACCCTCTCCACTTGAGTGTTGTGGAACTTGGTCATGCTCCTGCCACTTGTGAAAGGGTCTCTGAATGAAATTCTAATAGGAAATACTATTTAAATGATTATAAGGTTAACAAACCATTCTGTTGGGGGTTGGAGCAGGGGTCACAAAAGTTCGTTAGTGTTGTTTTCAGTTTTGTTTGTTATTTTGGATTTTTTTACACAAAATACAATGTAAAATCACAAGCACAGAGTATTAAAGCATCACCAAAATGTTTGGTAATTTCCAGAGTGTTTGGTTGGTGCCTCCCCTTTAGCTGCCTGAGATGCCTTTGCAGGTTGTGGGTAGGGTGCAGTTTTTGATGGCTCTGGTGCCTCAGGGCAGCAGGGAGAGGCAGCTTCTTCTGAAGTCTTGGGGTGGCCTGAGCACTTTGGTGCCTGAACTTGACACATCTGTTGGTGCAGTTTCCATTATTCCTCTGAGACATCTGACCCTTGCTTCTGCCACTGTTTGGACTGACTCTTGCATTTCACAAACTTTTAAAAATTATCTTTAATGTGAAGGGTTCAGCATAGAAACCACTGAAGTACTGATTCTGATTTTAGTGACAACTTCAACTCCATTTGTGGAATTTTCAGGGGTTTCCAGCTTAGCCTGTCTCCTGACCTTGCTCTTTCTCCTCTCCCTCCTGCCTGATGGTGTGAAGTTACCCACCTTAGGGGGACACAACGGGAAGGTGCAGCATTTCCTCTGATGCTGGGCTGGGAGTTGCTGTTCAGTGCTGGCTCCTTGCAGGGGGTTCCTGACTCTGCTGGGTTCAGGTGTGCACAGAGCTGCAGCTGAGCTGCTTTTAGTGACGATCCCATGCAGGAGCTCTGAGATCGCAGCTAGACTTGGAGCTAGCCTGGAATTCCTCAAGTACTCTTGTGCATGCATGTGGAGAAATTCAGGCAGAACAGGCAATTACCTTCTGCTAATTGAGCTTTATGGAGGTCCTGTTTGTGCCAGTAAGGAGTTGCCTGCCTTGGCTAAGAAGTCTTTGACAACTGTAGTGGAGGGAGTTGTTAAACTTGGGGCTCTTGGGACTGCTGCTTGTGAAATCTGATTTTTCAGTGCACACCAAAGGAATGAATATTGTTCCTGCTGGCCAGGGCAGATCTCACAGGACAGGGCTGCTGTATGTTCCTTAAAAATTGCAGATAGCAGCTGGGAGAGATAGAAAGGCAAGAAAATGTGCTCACTTCAAGCAACTACTAACACTCCCAAATTGTTTGAATAAATTATATGTGTAGTGATTAGCTTATCAGTTTTGGTTTGGTTTTTTGGTGGTAAAGAATTACCTGAAGTTGATCTCTCTTTATTCTGTGCTCTTAAAGGCCCCAACAGCTAGAAAGCTTCCTAGAATTGAATCATCTTGATTTTCAGAAACCAGTTCTAAGCTGCAAGCTTGCTTTCAGATTCTCTGGATGTTCATGTATGCTCAATGTGCTCATTTGAAGAGAAGGAAGAGCAGGTGTTGGTGGTTTTTAGGATGCAGTAGCAATTTTCTGAACAAGATTACAAATCACATGTTTTCATAGGAATTCTTAGTGTGTGCAACCAGTGTCCACTTCCCAAAGTGCTTCCCATGTTCTGGTACCTCTCTGGTATGAATGCCTGTCATGTGTATAACCTTGCAGTGACTCTCAGGTGGGAAAATACTCTGGTTTCCATTTAATCCCTGAGATTTTGATGCACAGATGTTTAGGTGTCCTGCTGAAATACATGAAAGGAAGCCTGGGGTGAAGAGAGTAAAGCCTGGTCTCTGGAGACTGCTGATGGATCCTTGTTCCTTTTTCATAGCTTGCCTTTCCCTGCACCCAGTAGACTATTCAGTTAATACTTTCCCAATTCCCAATATTCCCAATATTTGACTTCCCAACCAGTAGTGGGGTTTTGAAATTGTTTTAGAAGTCTAGTGACAATGTGGGCACAAAGAACCAGTATATCTAGTTTTTGTCAGTAATAAGACTTCTTGGTGTATGGTGTGCATGTGAGATAGTTTGGGTTTTTGCTTACTTGCAGGAGTTGGGATGTAGTGGAATCTCAGAGCTCTGGGGTATTTTCCTGTGGGCTGAGGGAACTGTGCCCTGAAGCACTGCCCAGTCTGTAGCTGCAGCATGGACATGTGGAAAACTGCTTGATAAGCCTCATGGAAATAGTAAATTCTATAGATAAGCCCTCAGTACCTCAGCATAATTTACCAGGGTTTGTTTTTCTTTCTGGATTTACAGAGATATGAAAAATGCTGTAATTGGAAACAACAAACAAAAAGCCAACTTGATTGTTTTGGGAGCAGTTCCAAGGTATGTCCTTTGCTACTCTCCTTTTCACTGATTCACAACAGGTCTGGAATAATGATCCTTCGATCACAGGCACTTTTTTGTTTTAACTTTGATTGTAGTTGACTGAATACTTTCTTTAATGTAACTGAGAGAGACTTGAAATATCTGTTAAACTCATGTATTACAGAACAGGCTGTTGAGTAATGCTTTTCATTTAGAATTTCATAGAATTCTCTAAAGTAGTCTTGGTGTTTTTATTGAACTTTATCAGCTCAGGAATAAAATCTATTTTTTTGACATTGATATTAATGATGGATGAAAGTGGTTGTATCTTAATCCTGTTCTTCAGCCAACTGCCTGTGAGTTCATAACTGAAAATGTGTAAGGTTATGTTTAAGATTTAATTTAAAATATTGAAAAACATCTGAGATAATTTGCTTGTCTGCTCCACTTGCTGCAGAGAATTAAAACCCTTTGATCATACTTTATTGTACCTTGCTGCTTCAGCTGATGTTAACATTTTCTGGACCCTGATTCCACTAGTACAAATTGAACAGGTGACTTTAGCTCCTAGACTGCTCACTACAGCTTTCATTTCATCCCTCTTCTCCTCCAGCTTTCTTCCAGCCTCAGTTTGCAGCAGTGGAGAATGAAAACCTTGAGCACTGCAGTCCTTGTGCTGGCAGTGTGGCACCCACCTGTATCTTTTTGCTTAAATGGCAGCCAGGTCCAAAACTCTTCTGCCTGAGCTGCTATTGCCTTGTCAGAAATGCTTTTTATTTGCAGAGAGTATCTTCTCACTGACACTGAGTTTGTGCCAAGGCTGGCCCTTGAAATTCTCTAGGGATTAGCAGAGGGGCCACCCCTGTACCAAACCTGCTGGATTATCTTCCCTTTTGACCACATACAAACAGGTGAAGAGAAGACTTCACAGGAGGTGAGAAGATGAAAATGGGCATTTGTTGAAGATTATGAGAAATTTAAGGAATTTCTATCAGCAACAGGTCTTGAGGAGTTTTTGCAAGTCCTGCTGATTCACTTTCCCAATCTAGAATCTTCCTGTTCTTACATTTTGTAGGACTTCTATTCCCTCAGTTGTCCTGCATTTTGTTGCTGCTTTTGTGCCCAGTAAGGAAAATTGAAAAGTGCTTTTTTTCTTGATTGTTGTTAATGCCTTCTGGCTTCCCAGGTAAATTATACAGTTAATCTACAACTGCAGAGAAATGACTGGCCCTGGGGAATGTTAAAAAGTGAGCTATCACACTTGTCCTCTCTTCAGGACAAGTTATTCTCAAATGACTGGAAGTTCCTTCAGTGATCCTCAGAAAAGGCTCTTCAGACTGGAGGACTAGCTGAAATACACTGAGAGTGATCCTCCCTGGCTGTAACCTGACATCATCTACCCCCAAGTGCCTTTCTGACGGCTTTACAATTTCCTCAAGGTGTTGCAGACAGACTTGAGTAGATTATAGACTGTTTGGATTAGAGAACTCCTCTGGTGTTCTCTGTCAAGGAGGTGGGAATCCTTTGGCTCTTTTGATGTGGTTTCTAATCAGTGAAGCTGGTGGAGTGCAGGGGGCTGGGGAATTCCAGTCTGCAAAGCTAAGCCTCTCCCTCAGTGAGGAGAGGAATAACCAACATGACATTCTTTGGTTTAAGTCTTTAGGAACAATTTTCTTTTCACAGAGTTCAGTTTCAGGCTCCCACAGGAAGTTGATTCTCTTCTCTAATGGGAATTGTTAGAATTCTACTGCAGCTTTGTCCTGTCATTCAGCTTGTTTTTTACTCATTTCTTGCTTCTCTCTCCTTACCCAAATATTCCTCTCTCAGGCTTTCAGAAAATACTCTTTAGACCCAAGGAACCCCTTCAGACCTGTCACTCAGTGGAAAAGAATACAGTATCTTCAAATATTAGAACAGACTCATATGGGGTTTGGAAACAAGTCTAGAAGTATCTTTTGTTTGAAATCAGGCCAAATACTACTGGAATATATGAAATAACCCTATTATTTTAAAATACTGCAAAGAAATGCAAAGTCCTGTGAGGATCTTCCTACAAAGGAAGCAATTGCTGTGGAAGAATGGTGGATCCATGTCATTTCTGGGCCAGTGACCTCCAGAGTCTGTCAGCTGGCTCTTCAGTGGTGTCATCTTTGGAAAGGGACATGTATCAATACCTTAAATGAATTTTTTTGGGGCCCTTTAAAGTTCAGTCTGACCTGTGGTCATCTCTGCACTGCTTATTCTGAAGAGGGTGCTAGAGAAAACAAAGTTGATTAAAGAAAGCTTGCAGAGTTGCCATGTCTGGAATTTAAAACTTGGAGGTGTTAAAACTGTCCAGATGTGTGCACAGACTTGGCCCTGGATGTTCAGAATGGAAATAGCCAGCTTGTGTGTGGATTTTGTTTCCCAAGAAGTGATTTTCTGTATCTCTTCCCAGAATCATAGAATTTCCATTCTCATGGAATGCTGGCCTTGGGCCCCTGACAATGCTGCAGAAATGTTACTTTTTGAAATTCTTGCATTTTAGTAGTATTCCTAGAAAATAGAATTTTTAAAGTTTAGAGGGCAAAAGTTATTTTAAGGCCAAGTTCTTTAAGTGGCAGAGCAACTTAAAGCTAAGACACAACAGCATTGGCAAAAACAGTTTCCTACTTGTCCAGTCCTTCAGCTTTTTTTTCTTTCTGCCCCACATTATTGCTAGCAGAGACCAAGAAATCCACAGTAATTGTTGGTATGCCCCTTTACTGAGCAGTTTTATAAGAACAAATCCTGCAGTTTGTGTGTCTATCACCACATCAGAGTCCTCCCTGGAGTCCAAGTTTAATATTTAATGCTTTCTATCAGTTCCTCTTACAGCCTAAATCTCAGGGAAATGATGGAATCATCAGTTCAAATATAAATTGTTCTTTTCTAAGTCATCTTAACAGGGCTTCTGAGCTAAGTGCTGTTCATGCAGTAGCAGTCTGTAGTGCTGCTGGCTCCCGACCCTCTGAACTGTAAATGGCTCACAGAGGTGGAATTGGAAAAGGAGACCCTTGAGTGAAATGAGCAGGAGGAATTCCTGATCAGTCAGTGTTCCAGGTCTGAGGAGCAGCTCTTTGTACCCAGAGGGATGCAGCATTGCTGGTTTGTCATTGAAAGGACCAGCAGGGCCTTTCAGTCCTGGGATCATTCCCTTCCTTCTTTCCTGTGGGGATGGCAGAGCATAGGGAAAGCAATGTTAAATTCCAGTGAGCAGATCAGAGCTCTGTCTTCCTGTTTGTTGTAGTTAGCTGTTGAAGTTCTTCTGTGTGTGATTTTGACAAAAACCCATACCTGAATGAAGTTACTGCTGATCTAATTATTGCTGAGAGTTCAGCATTTAAAGTCCAATCCACTTCATTAAGAGCTTCAGTTATTCCTTTGCTCCAAAATTAATACAGTTTTTAAATCAAATCTTAGTCCCAACCACCCAGGGCCTTTAACAGAATCACTAAATCATTCTTGTCACTTACTGAAAATGATTTTCTAACTTCCAGCTGATTGTTCCCCTATCACATAAAGTCAATTATTTGGCATTGTAAGGTGGTAGTGCACTTCTTCCCAAAGCTTTCTCTAGGTAGGTGCCCTCAAAGAATTTTGTGTAGCTAATTTTAATCTTTCCCTGGCATTTATCAATGATTCTGTTTAACTGTTGAGTTTTAAAATTTTTAAAATTTCTTTGGAGTACATTTTAAAGGCCATGTAGAACAGCTGAAGGACTCTTCCATTCCATCACTTGAATTTTGAGTTTTGCACAGCAGACTGTTAGGTTGCCTATGGAAGTGAAAATTAGTAAGAATTTATTGGGATTTTAAATTGTTTCTAGGCCTGTAAACACACCAAGATGACAGTTTATTTTTCAATTTATTGTTAAACATAATCAAATTCCTTCAGGCAGTGTTCTTTTAGAGTTTGCCAAAAGAATAAAAGATTGCTGCTTTGGTAACTGTGTAACCTGGTAAAAAAGATGAGAAAGGAAATCTTTAGGTGGCTCTGGCCCTGGCAGTGCAGGTGAAGTGCCAGGTTGGTGTAACAGAGCTCCTCTCACAGAACCACCCTTGGTGCTTCTGACCATGTCCTGCCTCCACTTCTTGTGTTGTGTTTGCACTGAGACCTGCCTCAGCTCAATCATCACACAAAACTGGCTCACAAAAAGCAGGTCTTGTTCTGTGGAGTTAAAAACAAGACAGATGAGCAGAGAATGGGGAGAGCAGGACTTGCCCTACAGCAGTGGAGAAATGTGCCTTGCAATGCTGAGGGGCTGCTGGGGTGGCAGTGCTGTGGATCTCCATCATGGGAGCTAGAAAATTGACCAGGACAGCCACTTCATATGGTTCCATGTTTGATCCTGCCTCAGAGCAAGGCCTGAGGATGTGTCAGAGCTCCTCCTGCCTCCAGTGTTCCTCTGTGCCCAGCTGGTTGCCCTGGGGCCTGCAGGAGCTGAGGGCTGGCCTGTGCTGGGCTGTCAGTAATGTGCTGCTATCAGGTCTGAACATCCTCTCGGACCTTCCTTGTCCCTGGCCTGTTCCCAGCCTGCTTCCAGGAACTCCCTGCACTTGGACTCAGTACTGTGAGGTCTGTCATGCACATTAGGGAGTGTTTAGTCCAAATTTCTTGGATGTCCTTAAGAGGTCAGGACACAATTGTTTCCTGATGCCTTGTTTTGGTTTTTGTGGAGTTTGCATTGGGATTTTCTGCCATGCACCCCTCAGGGCAATGATCTGACCAGGTGTGGTTTGCTGCCTTAGGGGAAGGAGCTTCACCTGCCTTGCTTTGCTCCAGGGTGGTGAAAGAGTGGGGAGCAGATGCTCTCCTGTGCTTGTTCTTTGCTTTTCTTCAAATCAAGTCAGGAGTCAGGACCTGATTGCATTATTACATGTCTCTTAATGAGGAATAACTCTCTCCACAAGGATGATGTGTATAACTGGAGCAAGGTATTCTTCTAACACAGCTGTGGAGTACAGGTGAGTCAAGGCAAACATTCGCAGTCAGCAGAATTGTGTGAGAGCTGTTGTTTAGAAGCTATAGAGCCCCATATCTCTGAAGTGCCTGTTCTGATAGCAAAAAGAAGGATGTTAATACAAGATGTATTTCCAATGCCACCTTTTCTTTTGTGTGTTTTCATTAGAATTTTAAGTTTCAAGTTTAAAAATATCATGTGGAAGGTAGCTTTGTGATACCTCGTGTTACTTCTTCTTAAGGAGCTGGAAGAGTCAAATCTGTACAAAATCACTCAAAAATTGGTTCTTGGTGTTCTCTTTCATGTGCTGATGCAGGATATTGGCTGGTGATACCAAACTCAGTGAGACTGTAGTGTAATCTTTTTATATGCAATGGAGAATTTCAAACTGCAGGTGAATGGGAAGTAAAACCAGCTTGATTTTTGGTATAAGGTCACTTGATATCCTCAGACAAAAACATTTTACACTTAGTTTGTCTTAATGAACAGTAATTGTTCACATGGTGGTCATAAGCTGGCTGATATTGTAAATCAGACAGGAATTTCTGGAAGATTTAGAATGAAGTTTGAATGTGTTTTGTCAAAGTCAATGGAATGAACAGTCCAATGGTGAACATAGGAATAAGGCATCAGTCTTGAGCAAAGTGATAAGATGGTTGAAGCAAGACCAGGTGAAGATGTTGGTTTGTGTGATGCCTCTTAACACACTTTTTGTGGAACAAAAGGCTTTTATAGTCTCAAAAACAGTCTTAAACTGAACCAGTGTAATTCACTGTGGAAGTTAAAAAGTGAGTGCTGTTGGTGTGAATTTATCTCTGTTTGCTTCCAGGGGCTGTGTGTTCCTATTCTGGTATAAATGGCTGCAAAGAAAGGATGTGTTTCTTTTGCTGAGTGGGTCATGGAATGGGCTTAGAGGGAAACACTGGAATAAGTTCAGCTCAGACTGGAGGTCTGACAGTGGTGGTGCACTGGGATGGAGGGTTTGGATCTGGTAACCAAGAGGAGAGGCTGTGCTGCAGCCACCTCAGTGGCCTTCACTTGGAAGGGAGGGGATGTGTGAACACCTTGAGGGAGCTGAGACACCAGGGTAGGAACCAGGACAGGAACCCATGGAATGCTGGGGGACTATTCCTGCTGTAAACAGGGCTCCAGGGGAGGAGCCAGGGCTGTTTCCAAGTGAAGCATCATTAAAGAGGAAGGGGAGGGAGAATTTGATTGGAGTCATGAAAAATGTGGAGTTTGCAAATCCATACCTCTTGCAGCTCAGTAGATATTGGAACTCTCCAAAGTTGGATTTAGTTACATGAAGGGTCAGACTGGCTGCAGGTTTTGTGGTGTATATAGAACAGCTCATGGAATATTAATGTTAGTGAGGATGTCTGAGCATTAGGATAAATTACTAGAGCTGCAAGCTGAGACTCTTTTACTCCCAAGGGAAAAGCTCTCTGTGCAGCCAGCTTCCCTACTTATACACTGCATACTGCTCAACTTGGCTCTTTTAAAAAACTGTGCTCTGTGGGAAATATTTCAGAAAGAGTTATCTTTGCTTTGTAGGGCTTTTTAGGGAGTAGAGTTAGCCCAGGTCTCTTGGATCCAGCCTCTGGAGATTTGGAATTGCCATTGGTTCCAGAGGAGAAACTGGCATTCACTCCAGGATAAATTTCTGTGACAAGCAGTCATAAAAATCACTCATTTTTGAGTGTATTTGTGCAAGAATCTAAAGCTATTTAGTTTGTCACTTTAGATATTATACAGAAATTATTCTGAAGGATTTTAAAATTATGCTTGTTCTGTCTTTGGGAAGTTCTGTGGAAAGGGATTGCTTCTTGTTATGTCTGAAAAGTAGTGCTTTTTAGCACTAAAAAGAAGAGATTGAAAAAAAAGTTGGTGTTCCTGCCTTGTTTGAGCTATTTTCAATCCATTAATTCCATTCACTATTTGGAGCTGACTCTCACTGGGACTTGCAGCATGTTCAGAGGTCACCTCTATGCATGCAGTGACTTTTTATTCCATGTTCTGTCAGGCAGCAGGGGTAACTCACCTCAGCAGTGCTTTCATCTGTGTGTTCATCACAGGCTTTTCCAGGGGAGAGCTTTTGGGCCTTCTTGCAATGGACTGGAGTACAAGCATCTCCCAAGGTAGAATAAGATACAGTAATCCCACAAATAGTGTATTCATCTCCTTTGCAAGAGGCTGGTGATGAATGTTCAGCTAAGCATGACTCAATTAAAGCTCTTAGCTATTAATATACTTTGATAAAAGATGTCTTAGGCTTCATAGCACTCACTGTTATCCTGGGCTCTTCCTCCACGTGCCTGCCTGTGGGGTTTGACGAAGTGCTGAGTCTCATCTCCTTGCCAGGTGTTTCAGGAACTTCAGACATTTTTGTGACAACTTGTGAGTGGGCTGCAATGTGAAAAAGGGCATTTCTGTTCTTTGTAACTGTGAGGTTGGTGCTCAGACTGGATTGGGAGGTTTAAACCATGCACATGTGTGTTATGGTGTGGAACTCTGGTGCATCACACCCAATGTCATCATCAAGGGAAAGAGGAAGCTGAGCCGAGTCTCTTCCTTGCTAAGCCACTGGAGTTCTCTTTTGTTCAGCAGCTGCTTCCTTTGCAAGTTTTCTACTTTAAAATAATCCATGGTTTTCCCAGGTGTGATCATGCCTCAGCTGACCCCATTTCTGTTTCTTGGCATGGTTGTTCATGGAGTCCATTGGAGTGTCCCTCTGGATGGATTTCCTGTCCTTCCTCATTTCCTGGATATCATTCCTGACACCTGAGGAAAAAAGCTTTAATCATTTAATTGCCCTTAGAAGGGCAGAAGTTGTATTTTATATAAATGTAAGTGGAAATTTTCTGAAGAAGCCTTATAGAAGTTTGAAAAAAATACTAATCTAAATCGAAATATCTAATCTAAAAATACTAATCTAAATGTAAATACTGCATTTTAAACCAGTGGAAAATGCTTGTGAAGATGTTGTAAGATCCTTTCATCAGGTTTATTTATTTAATTTCCTGTTTGTTGTAATGAGCTTTACTGCAGGACCACAGGCTGAAGAGTGCCAACAAGAAGATTAGTACCTTTAGAGAACCTTTTCTGTGTATTTGTGCTTTTGTTTTCCCCTGAAGCACACAAAAGTGTGTTGTGGTGGTTCTAGCACAGCCTTGTTCCAGTCTTTCTGCTGCTTTGGAATCCAGAGGCTGGCTGATAAGGGACAAGGCTGCAGAGCAGGGATCCAGGTTATGCAGGGACACTGTGTTCTTAGGACTTGTGAACTATGAAAAAATACCTTAATCTTGTTTTACAGTTTCCAAAATCCAAATTATAATCTTCCCTTCTGTCCCCTGCATATAAATGCCATTTTTCTTCTTTTTTATCCTGATGATGTTTATGTATAGGAGGAATGCATTACATCTTTGCTGAATTTGTCTTGGCTAGAGCCTGGAAACAACAAACCAGTCCAGGATGTTCCCCTGGACAACAGAAGGATGTGAATCTTTGTCTTTAATGCTTGACAGTACTTTATTAATGAATTTCTATCTTTAGTGACTATATGGATTCTCCTCACTTTAAACTTTTGGTAATTTTATAGTTTGTCATGGGAGTACCTAATTTTCGGTGTTACTTGGTGTCAGTTCTGTCTTTTAAAGACAGAAATAGAAAATATTACAATATACGTGTCTAGCTCTGTGGAACACCTGATCTGAACCTCAGACTTATTTTAAAGATGTAGAAAAGGATATTATTAGTATTTCAGAAACTTATTGTATGCAAAATGGGAACTTAAATTTTGATCTTCACTAATTATAAACTTTAGGTAAGGCTTTCTATTTTAAGCATGTTAGACTTGAGATTGTAGTTGATGTGCTTAATTTTTGCTCTTTAAGAGAAGCAGAACTGTAACATTGTCCCACTTGTGGGGTGTTAATGGGAAAGAAAATAGCAATTACTTTCCTTGGAAGAGAAAAGCCTTCAGAATTTAATGTGCTTTTGAATTTTTTAAAAATCCTTTTAGGGAAAAAAGTCTTTTTAGGACATGATATTGAGGGGTTGGAGCATGTCCAGGGAAGGGAATGGAGCTGGGGAAGGGGCTGGAGCACCAGAGAGGCTGAGGGAGCTGGGAAGGGGCTCAGCCTGGAGCAAAGGAGGCTCAGGGGGGACCCTGTGGCTCTGCACAACTCCTGACAGGAGGGGACAGCTGGGGGTGCTCCCAGGGAACAGGGACAGGAGGAGAGGGAACAGCCTCGAGCTGTGCCAGGAAGGTTCAGGTTGGGAAAATTCCTCCTGGAAGAGCTTGCCCGGCCCTGGCACAGCTGCCTGGGGCACTGGTGGTGGAGTCCCCATCCCTTCAGGGATTTAAAAGTTGTGTGGATGTGGCATCTGGGGACATGGGGCAGTGGTGGCCTTGGCAGTGCTGGGTTAATGGTTGGACTTGATGATCTGAGAGGACTTTTCCAGCTTGAATGATTCTGTGGTTCTGTGACTGAACATTTCTGCATACAAACAACAGGTTATTTGTTCAAGACCTTGATAATGAGAGAAGGCCATTGGTGTGGTCTGTACAGGGAAGACACAGAGCAAGTCTGCATGACTTTCTAGTGAAAATGGAAGGAAATACTCTTGCATTGCTGAATTTCTAAATTGGCCTCTAGGTTATTGAAAGTTATTTTTAAAAAGGTTATTGCTACTGTCATGTTTTAATTAGTAATTAGATCAATATTTACCAACACATACAGCAGAGGAGTCAGCCAGGGTTAGAACAGTAGATGAGATTGTGCTTTCCACACAGGAGCTCAATATTCTCTTCTTTTCCAGGATGAATTTTAGCCAGGATCTCTCAGTGTGTTTGTACATCACCACAGAAGCTTTTGTTTCTTGTCATTACCTGGTCTAGAGGACAGAGAAAAAAAAATCACGTGTCTGTAAAGAAGTAATAGTAGTGCAAAGTTATCTGATTCCACTGGATTGAGGGAGTGCTGTTTTTCCTTAGTGATGATTTTGCATACCACTGATGATGTATTTTGCTTCTTGATACTGTAGAAAGAATCCAGATTGATTGGGACCCAAATGACACTATTGGCAAGATGTGCTTTAGGCTTGCAGTGATCCTGTTTAGCTCCAATACAGCTGCCTTTCTGCACATACAACTTTCCTGGGCTTGCTTTATGTCATCATTTCTCAGTGTTCTAAACTCAGATTACTCTCAGCCCACCCCATGCTTGTGCTTGGTGATGGAGTTACTTTGCAGTTGTGACCCAGAAGAAATCACTGCCACAGATAACCATCCCCACAATGGTGTTAAGGTTCTCTTTCCCATCAGCCTCAAACTGCAAACTCATTTCCTTTAACTGAAATTTGGGATCTCCCTGTTATCCTGAAAGGCCCATCCTGGATGTCAGTACTGTGACATACCTTTTTAAGAAAGAGATTGTAGCAATTGATTTTTTACTTGGTTTTTTTTACACCAAGCAAAAGTTGTGTAGGAACACACAGTGTGAGAAGGTTGTGAATGAAGTGTTACTCTACTCTTTTACTCAGTCTTCATCTTTCTATTAAGGTTTTCATCCTCTTTACATAGCAAGATTCAGATTATTTTCTTTTAGACTGAAATTTTCTCTTCCATATGAATTTTTCTCTAAAAATGCTTGTGTTTGCAGGTTGCTGTATTTACTCCAGCAAGAGGCCTCAAGCACGGAGCTGAGAACAGAATGTGCAGTGGTCCTGGGCAGCCTTGCCATGGGGACAGAGAACAATGTCAAATCCCTCCTAGACTGCCATATTATCCCAGCCTTATTGCAAGGTACTCCTCCCATAATGGATCTGTGTCAGTAAATGTTGCTAAAGTACTGAAATGAACAAAGATACTGACACTGAATGCTTGATGTGCCCATATTTACAGGATTGCTCTCGCCAGATTTGAAGTTTATTGAAGCTTGCCTGCGATGTCTCCGCACCATTTTCATCAGCCCTGTAACTCCAGAGGATCTGCTGTACACAGTAAGTTGTAAGCAGATTATTATGTCTTTTTAAAGGCTATGGAGAGGGTGGGAGTGAAAAATCTTGTTGTCTGGAGTAGTAATAAGGCCTTGATTGAGCCAACAGCATTAGCACTTCTCACCTGCCTTTAAGGCATTTGGCATCTCTAACATTTATGGCTGGTTCGATATCAGCTGGTCACCAGGGTAGCCCACTGATGAAGAGAATACCTACATGTCCAGACTTGGGTGCAATCTTAAGGAGGAAAAACTGTCTCTAAATGGTATTTAGAGGACCTGTTATCAGAGCTAAACTGGCAACAGTTACTTTCTGAAAGTTAGTTTTATCCAGCACTGTAGTTTTATCCAGCACTGTCCTCCCTCTCCAGTTGGAGAGGGCTTGCTCTGTGTTTGTACTTCCAGTGGAAGAGCTTTACCTTTAAAATGTTCCTGCTCTTAGTTGGCATATGTGTGAATTGCATTTAAGTGACAGGAGGATAAGAAAATGTGCCTCTCCACTTGCTGTAGTCCTGAGTTTGTCCTGGAGATGTGCCAGCAGGGCTGTTGGTGACTGGGCAGAGCCCTCTCTGAAGGCACTGCTGTCTCTGGGGTTTGCCCAAACCCAGGCACTGCCTCTTATTGGGAAGGAGGGGCAAGGAGAGTTCAGCAGCTTCCCTTGTCCTGGTGTAAGGTGAGCCATGGAATGAAAGCTGTAGTGGTCCAGCAGTCTCTTCCTGCTTGGAAAATGGAGCATTGCCTCAGTCTGGGGGAGGTCACAGGGCAGCTCCAGCTTCTCAGGGTAACTGGGCACCCACAATGAGAACCACTCTGGTCCCACTCACTGGGAGCTGTTGCTTGCTGAGGAAGTCTTGATGCTTACAGAGAAGGGCACAGCTGGCCTCTCATGTCTTACTTTCTCTACAGTTTGACTGTTAATAGTCAACAGATTTTCTTCATTATCTTTTGTCTCTTTGTTATGCACTGCTGCAATAACTGTTTTGTTCTCTATTCATTTTTCCAATGAATTTTTACATTTTCATTCCAGACACAGGTAGGGAACTTGTTATTTTCTATGGACTCAATCTTACCATACACCTGTTCTGAATTTCATCTGCCAGTTAGTCCATCTCAGCAAGTCAGCTTGCATTTAGTGTGTATAGACAATCAGCCAGCTTTGTCCTCCACTGTTCACTGCCTTTTTTCCAGGTGTTTGGTGATTGTTTAGCATGGAAAATCTCAATGCATATTGTATGTGTGAACACCAAAGGCACCTCTCCAGAGTGATCCAAGGGCTTCTTCCTCTTTGTGTCTTTCTTTGACTTCACTCCATGCTCCCAGATTCCCCCAAATCAGCCTCTAAGAGTTGATAAGTGCAGAGGCATCTGCTTCCTGCCCTCAGCATCCAGAGAGGAGTTTAAGATGACTCCATTAACAATCCATATCTCTTCCTGGGCATCAGTGCTCAATAGGGACTTTTAATTGCTTCCTATTTGGAGGGTTTGATGTGTTGAAGGGAGAGGAAGGGGTAGAAAAATGGACAGAAATGGGAAGGAACCAGCATTAGCATGGAAATAACCACTGCCATGGGAACAATATGCCTGAGGCCTGGATTTGGTGTTTCATGCTTTGCTTTGTCAGCTGCACTGCAATGACATCAACTGTTCCCCCAGTCCTTCTTCAGGCAAATGGGATGTCCTGGAATTAACCATAACTACAGGAAATGATCATTTAGTGAGGGGTTCTTGCTCCTTAGTTCACCTGTAAAACCCATTTTCCCATTTCCCATTCCAGTTAGACACCTCAAAGTTAAGTATTTTATGATTATACTTAAAGACCTATTTCTGCAAATCCTTTTTTTCCTTTCTCTTGTGGGAATACCCAAAGCCATGCTTTGAAAAGAGCTGAATACAGATCCTTTGATAAGATGCTTTTCTGATCTCTTGGAAGGTACAACCCAGCCCACACTGCTGCAAGCTGTGTTTCACAAGGCAGCAATTGAGACATTGGCTTTGCAATTAAAGGAGTAATTATGGGCCTAATGAACACTTCATGGTAGACATTCCAAAAGTGAGAACAAGAAGAAGAATTCCAAGTTCCCATTTAGCCACCCTGCTCCCTCTTTGTTTCTAGTCCCAGCAGCTCCAGGAGACTGTCACCATCTCTGTGCAGCTGCAGCACTTGAAGGTCTCTCAAGTTCTGCCCTTTTCAGGTCCTGTTTTGAAAGGTAGGAGACCAAGTTTGTCAATGGCTTTTCATTCCAGGCCAGCAGTTCTGGAGAAAGCTTCTGGAAAGTTGGATCTTGAGTTGTGTGTAACATGGAAACTTTCCCAGAATTTTTCATGATTTGACTGCAGAGAGGATGCTCTCTCTAACCTTAGGCAGGACTGTTTCCAAGACAAGGTGTTGGGAGTTAGCTTAACATCTGCAAGAGTGTTGCAGTTATTCTAGAGGTTTCAGAAGACCTCTCTGTTAAAATCCAGGATATACAAGTGCTTTAAAGAGTGCAGCTTAAAACATTCCTTTCTGTTTGTAACAGGTGCACATCACCCACAGTAATGGGAATATTTCTCCCAGCAGGAGTGCTGGGTGTCAGAACTGCACCTTTCCTCTTGAGCCTTTTCTTATGGACAGAAGCCTGAAGGATAAACTGCTGCCAGTTTTGTGTGATTAATTCTGTTCAGTTCCAAGGATAAAATAGTTCTTCAGAGTTGGAAACATTTGGGCAGTTTCCTGTAGAAACTTTGGGTTTATACTGAGAAAATGTGCAGATCCATCCATTGAGCTGGATGAACACTGAGCTCTCAGAAAGAGCAGGTTTTTAGGGTCTGATGCTGAGCTGTGACACCAAATTATAGCCAGACCTGCTGTGCCAGAGGAATCCTTGTTAATGGAGGCTTCCTGCACAGGCAGCATGCAGGCTTTGGTGCTGAGACCCATGTAGTGACTGTGCTGCACTTGGAAATGAGGGATGACATGGAGTTCAGGGGGAGAGATCTGTTGAGGTGCAGACATATGTTCAGACTTCTTTAAATTCCATGATTATTGTGCATGCAAACCAGCCAGTTCACCATAGCTGGGTGTGTTTTGGCTTGCTGAGTAGATGGAAGCACTAAAGCAAATCCAGTTTGACCAAGTTCCTGTTACTTCAACTCCTGATACCTTATTGATAACAAAGGAATGGCAGAAGTGTTTCCAGCCCCTGAAAGCATTCTGCATATTTCCTGACAGATGTTCTCAGTTGTGATTCTATTTTCCATCCTCAGTGGGACCCAGATACAATTCCAGTGGGAGCTTGTTGTCTGTGGCTGCAGTGCTGGCCTTGCAGGAGGAGGTGCATTCCCTGCTGGGAGTCCTGTCCTTACAGGAGTTTGGAGAGTGAAGGCACTGCAGCAGGATGAGACTGTCCTGTAGAGAGAGTGAGGAATCAGTTTGAGAAGTCTCAGTCTTTAAGAATGATGAGTGAAAGGCATTCCTGCTTCCTGGGCAGGTTTGGGATGAAAAACCTGACGTCACCTGGTATTGGCCAGGCTTGGTAAAGGGAGGAGGCACACCTGAGAGGATCAGGGTATCTTAGAGTGATTAATAACCAGGTGTTTAATGAGCAATGAGCCTGCACTGCCAAGTGTGCACGTGCTCCACCACAGCTCAGTGATCCACAGTTCCTAAGGCAGGAATCTGGGTCAGCCTCTCATGCCTTATTCCTTCTTTCCTTCTGGCTGTTTGTGGTGGCTGAGCCAGGAGCAAGGCTGAATGTTCTCCAGTCCAAAATGCTTCCTAAAAATGAGAGTTGTAAAAGAAGCAATTCTAGCTTATAGAGCTTGAATTCAAGTTATTTGGGTGGATAGAAGCATTTCAATGCTCTGACTTGGGGAATAGCATAGCAACCCTCAATTAAAAATAAGTGTTTTAAGAATAGGTCTTTACAAATTTTGTGTTAAAAAGGAATATGAAGAAATTAAGTATTTGGATCCAAGCAGGGAGGTATAACTGTTAATTCTTTCTGAATTCTGTTTGTATGGACAATAACTTTGTTACAATATATATGATATAGAGGTATTTGTCCTAAATTGCCTGGAGCTACTTTGTTAGCAGACAACATTTTAATGCATTTGTTAATCTCATTGTTTTAACTGTAGCTAATGAGTGTAGACTCAATCTCACTAGGGTTGCTAGAAAGAGCCTTTGTTACTTAGATACCAGTACTGACTAAAAGTGAAATTATGTAGCCTCACATTTGACACCTAATCACGTTTGCATTTAGTTGGAAGTCACTTATGTCCACACATCCCTTAGCTCTTTCTAGGTTCTTCTCTGATCAACATGCCAAAATTATTTTACAAGTTGGATATTTTAGCAAAATTGTAGAGTAGAATGAACAATTTTCTTAAAAACACATTAATGAAGCCCTCTTGGAACTTTCCAAGAGTTCTTTAATCTTTTCATACTCACAACACTTCAGATTTGATGGAACATAATGAGAAAGTGTATAAAAAATGTCTATAAAGAATTGCTTCTTAAATGTATAGTCCAAAATACCTAATAATACACATTTTTGTGTATTGGCAGAATTTCAGGGGACTGTCACTGTGTTGTTTACAAGGATTCATTAACTCTTATATCATATGTACAGTGACATTGTTGGGGTGACAGTGGCACCACAAGTACCCTGCCACATTGTTTGGTGGCAGAACAGCCCTGTCTTATAAATGCTAAATGAAAATGGTTTTCATCATCCAATAGGAAAGCCTTCCCATCCAAGAATTCACTGCTGAGTCATGGTGCCACACTGGTCAGTAAAACACAAAACACCATGTGCCATTTCATTCCCATTTCTGTAGCTCTATTGTAGAGCTTCCCAACAGTTTGAGGTTCAATTTCTGTCCACTTAGATCTTTACCAAAAATCTCCAGTCTATAAACAGCAGCTGGAATACTCCTGTGATCAATACTCCTGTGATCAATACTCCTGTGATCAATGCTGTTGGACCTTTTAGGTGAAATGGACCATTGTACAAGGATGTCACTGGTGAGGATCCAGTGAAATAAGTGTTTGTTGGTTCCTTCGCTGGTGTTAGATACAGATGGAGAGATGTTACACATTCATCTGTGTGGATTAAAAGAGTTTACTGAATAATTATTTTATTCAAAGATGTGCTGCTTTAATAGTTGCAGTTTGTATCCTTTGAAATAATTCATGTTTCATAGCCAGGGATTTCCCTGCAGGAGATTGCAGGTCTTGCATCTTACAGTTTGAAGCTCCTTTCTAAAAACATTTCTGCTTGTGAATCCTGGTGTGTCTTTCTTCTGTCTCCCTTTCCTCCTGGCTTCTCGATAGTTGTGTCTCAGGGGAACTTTGTAACTGAGCAGCCTCTTAGCACTGAATGTTGTGTTGAACCTGATGGGGCTTGATGCCTTCAGCTGCTGAAGATCTGCAGAAAAGGACAAGAATCTGTTTTAATGGGTCAAATGCAGTAAGAGACAGAGGAATCCTGGATGTGTTCTCAGTTGGTGTTGCTTTTACTCAGGGAGGTTGGGAACAGGCAGCCCAGAGAGGGTGAGGGGTCTCCATCACTGTAGGTATTCCAGCCTGGAGTGCTGTGCCCTGTGCTCTGGGATGGCCCTGCTGGAGCAGGGAGGTGGGACCAGGTGGCTCTTGGGCTTTTCCATCCTGACCCATTCTGGGATTCAATGTCCCCTATTGCACTGCAAGCAAACCAGTCCCTTGCTGGCCTTTGGGTTCTGAAGTTTGCCTCTGGGGTCTTTGTAAAGGCAGATCAGATGGAGCTGCTGTTGGCCAAACCCTGAAAATGTTGCTTGAAATAGGTAGTCCCTTGGTCTTCCTATGCACATAAACATGAAATGACCATGGATATATGGCTGGTGTAACTGGGAGAAAGTAATTTGTAAGTAACTTTCTCGCTGTAGAATGCTGAGATGCCAAATGAGGCTGTTGCATGTTGATCCTTTCCAGTTGGTCAGAAACAAGCAGTAGAAACAAGCTGAGTTTATGCTCAGTGTGTTTCTTGGCTCTCTTGTCCTATTGTTTTCTGTAGAGAATAGGAGGGCTGGATTGTCAGCAGCAGAACTTCCTAAAATAAGTATGATAATTGTGTATATACATAAGTAAAAGATATTAAATAAATACTGCAAAGCTTTGTATAATCTTAAACATTTTTGCAAATAGGGGAGACTGGCACATGTTTATTTTGACAATATTAAAAAGTGGTAGGAAATTTCCCAGGTAGTTGGAAAGTAAAACTTCTCATAACCAGGGTGTCTGTGTGAAGATACAGTCACTGAACAGTCAGGCTGGTGCTGCTTTCAGTGCTCTCACTGGAGCTGAGGTGCAGGAAAGTTTTGCTCTAATTTCAGTTCACCTCTCTCAAATCAGAGGGTTCTAATTCATCATCGTGCAGGTAAAACAGAGTCTGATTTAGATTTTTTGGGCCAATATAGCACATGTGTTTTGGAAAGGAAGGCTCATTCAATCTTTCCCTTTGCTCAGCTCAGCTCCCTTTATCTCATGGAAGTAATTTAGTTTATCCCTTTCCAAACTAAAATACCCATTGTTTCTTTTAATATCACCATAGTTCCTGCCACTAAAATGTGCTGGCAAAAGTAACTGAAAGCTTTTGAACATGATGGTTTTGGACCTTACCACAGAGATAAATAACTGGATGTCTTTGAAGAAGAGAACTTGCCACAGAATCATGGAAAAGTTTGGGTTGCAAGGGACTTTAAAGATCTTCTCGTTGCAACCCCCTGCCTTGGCTTAGGGAACCTCCCACTGAAGTGTAAAGGTTTTCTTTTGCTGATTTATTTGGGATTCTCTGTCACCAGTGTCACACACACTGGCAGTGTCTATAGTGTGTGTTTGACTGCCAGACAAAGGACATGATGAGTCAGTTCCAGGGGACTGTGCCCTGTCCAGGATGGGCACATTTTAGTGTTCCCTCCCTGCTCCCTTGGACTCAGCTGGGACAAGAGCTGGGTCAGCCACACTGGTGGGAAGACAGCACTAAGGCAGCTCCTGGACTAATCCCTGTCAGTGGCCATGTTTGATTTTGGTATGTTCCCCCCACCATTCTTTTATTGGTTTTGTCCCAAATATTGTGGAGGCAAATTGCAGAAGTCTTATTCCTGTTATTCCTATTTTTTCCCAATTGCACTGACCTTTGATTTATTTTCCTTGGGGATTTGACTCAGAACTGTCACTCGTGCCTTCAGCTTTTAATGAACTGCTTTTAATGATCTTGTGCTGTATCCATAAAAGTTTTGGTGGAAGGAAGAAGACTGAGTGCAGAATCAGGAGTGCTCCTTTAAGCAACAAACTGCAAAGAAGCTGTGCTGAAATCCAGTGTTAACACTCTCTTCTTTTCTCCTTGTTTGCAGGATGCTACAGTTATCTCCCACCTCATGGCACTGCTCAGTAGGTCTCGATACACACAAGAATACATATGTCAGATCTTCTCCCACTGCTGCAAAGTAAGAAAGACAATTCATGTTCTCCATGCAACTTGTGTTTCTGGCCTGCAAGAACTGTGTGTGTGCTGCCTTTTGTGGCAGGAATTTTGAGGCAGTCATGACTGAGCTAGTACTGCTCTGCATTTGGTACAGATTTATTTGGGTTGATATGTGCTGCTCTGCAGTACAAGAAAAGATGCAGTTATGGGGGGTTTATAGGCTTTGGCTGCTAAACAAAGCCAGCAGTCTGGGCAAGCATCAGTCTTCACTTTAAACACTATAAATCTTGGAACACTTCTGGTTTTCCTCTGCAGGTCTGAGGATAGTGTGAGCATCTCTTTGCAGAGGTTGTGCAGCTGCTTTCACCTGTTTTAAACACAGGGACTGTTCTCTAAGAGGTGCTATTGGTTGAGAGGAAAAGAAATGCTGTTCTCAGCTGAGCTGTATCACCTACAGGTTCATCTAGATACATGTTCATTCCTGCTATGTAATGCAATTCTGTTGATATGAGAAAACTGATTTAAAACCAGCTGCAACCCCACCCCAAACATAGTTTTGTCTTTCCCTTCCCCCATTCAAAGTTTCCCCACAGCACTTATTTTTATTGTTGCAGTTTTTTGGGAGTTACTGTACCAGTGAGTTATACAATAACTGTATCAAAATAATTCAGGGTAGGAAATGAGCTTTTTACAGCATCTTCCCCTTTTAGTAACAGTTTAAAGAATCACAGATTGTGTACTAACAAATGAGAAAGTTCCTAAGTTTATGAGTTTATAAGTATTTACCTTGAAAAATATCTTTCTACCTTATCACTTACAATGAGTCCTCTGGAACTGTGAATTGTTCCTTTGTTAAGTATCTGTGTTCTTCTGCCTTGACTGTTACTTATGTACACTCATCCCTTTGCATTCCCTCTGCTATGTGAAACTGAGAATTGAAAATTATCCATTTAGTGGTATATAAAGACATAACTCTGCTAATATTTAGGGAACTCATTAAAGAAAACATGAGGACAAAACCCTACACTGGACCATGGAAGTTGACATATATACCTAATAGTGGAAAAAAATTTGGTATTTAAGGAATGAAAATGGAGCAGTGGGGCACCTCCTGTTTAAGTGTCCCTTGAAAATCTCCTTAACAGGCTGAGGAGTTTGAACAGGTGAAAAATGAGGCCATGTTGGCCTACAAGAAAAATAACCCAGGGCTAATTATGGAATGGTAAAAGAGTTGGTTTATACAATCAGGGGTTGGCTCTGGGAATATAAACTGTTGGCTTGGAGAGAACAGAAAACAATTATTGTCATCTTTTCCAAAGGAGTTATTTCCTTGCAGCTCCAGCAATTCCTGGTGGCTTGCAATTTTGATATGTTGTTTACAGTGCAAATGCACAGTCACTTCACAAGTGAGGAAGGTCTTCTGAACTCACCATTCCATTTTGAGTGCCTCCTCCAACCCCTAATCTCTCTCAAATTTTAGAGTGAATGTCTGGAAAAAATCAGGTTTTTGGAAATAAGTTATTGGCTGTGTAAACAGAGAGAAACCAGGCTGCACAAGAAAGACAGGGTAATGGGTAGGAGTGTGAGGAAATTGTTGCATTTGCAGAATAAACAGCTGCATAACAAAGAAAAATATTTGAGGTTGAGTAAACAGATCATCACAAATGTTAAATTGATCAAGAACTCATTCTCTTGCCCAAGCAAATGCAGCTGTTCGGCAAAAATCTGAAATGTCCCCTTCCTTCTGTTTTGTTTAGTTTTGGGGTTTCAGGTTTATAATGTCAGTTGATTGTATTTTCAGACAGAGCAAAATGCACCTAATACAATGAAGACACATTTGCAGGGGATTTTCTCACTTCAATGAAGAGGCAAAGTACATTCTTATAATAAAAAAAATATATATACTGAATATATATATATATATATATACACCTTTCTTACTTTTTCCCCTGAAGCAATAAGTTACTATAAATAAACCTTTGTATGTAGGTAAGGCTTAGCATATGTTCTAAGAAGCACTGATGCTTTTACTTCTCTTTTTCCTCATCGTAGTAGATGTATTAATTGAACTAACAGTGACTTATCACAGCTCCTGCCCTCCCTGTCCCTGCACTGTTCTCAACTCACATCTGTAGCCATTTCTTTCTCTGCCTTTCCAGCATTTTTGTTGGTTTCTCAGGTTTCTGCCTTGTCCTCTTCCCTTTCCCTGGAAAAGCTCAGACCAGTTCTCTAGAGCTAGGAAATCCATCATTTGGGTTCCTAGCATATTGCTGCTGCTTTCTGCTTTTGCTGCTTCTCCCTGCACATTCAGAGTTAAAATCAATGGGGGGGAGCCTTGCCCTGGAGAAGAGCCATCCTGAGCAAGGGAAGTGTTGATTTACAGGGGAGCAGATGCAGTTCTTAACATACAGAGCCAGGATTCTATCAACATAGAAGCAAATGAGTAAACTGAAATCAGGCTGATGTACCTGGGATGTGAAAATGGAAGTCAAAATTAACTTTTTAAGAGTCTCTCTGTCTCAGTTCATTTGTTTTTAGAGCAAGTGGTGTGAGCAGGTAGAATTTATTGTTTTAGGAAGGGTCCAGGATAAAGCCTGTAATCAAGGCAGCTTCCTCCAGGCCTTCTTTTGTTGGGTGACCTTAGGCTGCTGCTGGATCCCTGCTCAAGGGACAAAGGCACTTAGGTACCTGCTTGTCATTGTGGAATGAGTTGTTACATTGTGTTACCCTAATGTTTCCTTGAAAATTGGCATTTCATGATGGACAATTGTGCAAGAAGTGATGTTTATTCCTGAAATATGTCAGTCATTTGTATTTGGAGAACAAGGTCGCTGTCAGAGGAGTGGAACTCTGTCACTGTACCCAAGGTGGAACAAAACCAGGCAGCCTTGCTGTTAAACTGGGGCCTGAACTGCTTGGAAATGCTTCATCATATTCTCAAGTTTTCACCTTTATATTTGCAGCTGTCCCTCTTTATGGATTAGTGCTTCCCTGGTTGTGCTGGTTGGTGCAAACACAATGTGTACAGACAAAATATTTCCACTTGTGCAGCTCAGATACACCCAGGTGTCACCTCTGTACAGGCAACTGTCCTGCTTGCACAGAATCTGCCACCTGCATCCCATGGAGGAGTCACTAATACTTGGGAATTACTAAATCTAGGGCAGTATGATTTCTTCTATTTTAAACTCACTCATTTTTTTCACATATTTCAATATCTGTTCTTCAGCTCCACCACTGGCATAGCTGCGGCTTTAACTCATTGCCTCAGCCACTTCTGTGTGCCAATGTAAGTGGTTTTCCTCCTTCAACCATGCTGTTTTAATTGCATTTTTTGGTAGAAAGCTCTTGGTGGCAGTAGCAGCTGAAGCATCTCTTAAAGCACCAGATATGTTACATCTGAAAGTAATTTTATGCTTTTTTCTTAGAGGTAAGAGATACTCTAAAAATGTTCTTTTGACTGTGAGAGGAATCTGATTTCAGCTGTATCTCAGATTTGAAGATAATGTGTCATTGATGCCTGCCAGGGTGTAAGAGGTGCCATTAACTCAGCCAGGTTTGAACTAGAGATTAAGGAGTGAAGAGACTTTCTTCACTTGCAGATTAGTCAAGGAAATGCATGGAGGGATGATAAATGCTGTGGCATCCTGTAAGCTGAATTTAAATGTGCATAGCCTGTGCTTAATGCAGAGATGACCAGAGCTATGAACCTACTTTTAAACAGAGGTTTGCAAGTCACAGATCAGCTTTGGCAAGAGACTGCTGAGGGCTGCAAGTGTTGAGATTTCATGTTGTTTTTTCAATTTTATCAAGCTTTGTCATGCTACAGAAGTTCTTAGACCTTTCTCCTGCAAAATTTATTATTTGTGTTTAATTCCAAAGGTTGTTTTGGAAACAATACTGACATGTCAGCCATTACCAACTTAGATCTTGAAGTCAGTAATAGGTGATGGCTGGCCAAATTTATGGCCAAACATGCTTGAAACTAAAATAATAAATAATAAAAAATTGGAGGAAAATGTGAATTTCTCCTCAAAGGACTGTCACTCTGTCTGGAACCAGTTTTAGAAGAAACCTCTTCCCTTTTGCAGTTAGAATTGTTGAAAATGCTTAATATTAACAATGAGGAAGACATTAGTGACTGCTGATCTTTTATGTGATTTGTAGAGAAAATCAGGAGCTTTCAGTTGCTTCCAGTAGGAAGAGTAGAAACAGAAGTTTTCTATTCATGTTTCTTCATTTGTGAGAACTCATGTCATTGCCTATTGAAGGACAGAGTGGAAATGATTACCATAAAAGAACAAATGCTATAAAGATATAAGTTGAAGTTGTTTATATATATAAAAAAATAAAATTGTTATGCCAGCTGATTACAAAGTAAATGTTAGGAAATGTATGTTAAATATTTAACAATAAATTGCAGACAGTGGAAATCTCTTGCATGTTGTCTTAAAAAACCCTGTGTTATGTTTCCTTTGAAGGGTCCAGATCACCAGACAATCTTATTTAACCATGGAGCTGTTCAGAACATTGCACATCTGCTGGTCTCCACCTCCTACAAAGTAAGGCATTTCATCTACTCTGTTTAACATATGTTTATGAAAAGAATTCAAATGGAGATTATAAAAACCATGTCTGTGCTGTGAACCAAAGCTATAAACAGGTATGATGTGTATTTGTAGAATAACAGTTGCTTTTACTTGCCATATTCTGTCAAAACCAGAGCTATTGTACTGTGAAGTTAAAGCAGCAGTAATGAAAACAGGGCTGCCTAGCATTGCTCCAGAGAGGAGAAGGCACTTGGCAACCCAAGTGGTCAATTTGTTGAACAATAAATGAGAATAAGAAGTTAAGCTGAAGAGATGCAAGTGTGGCCTGTCCTGAAAAGGAAGTCCTACCTGTAAAAATAGATGGGTGTGGAATGTGTGGGGGCCACCAGCTGCCTGTGTGTTGTGCTCCCTGAATTCCTGAGTCTCTGCTCCCTTCTCTGTTGTGTTTTGGAAGTCTATCCTGGACCATCACCTCAGAGACATCACACTTTACCTGTAACTTGGTGGCCAGGAGGGTCAGCTCCTTCTCAGTCCTTCCACTTGTGAAGACAAGAACACAGTTTAAACATGTGCAGCTGTATAAGGGCAAGTCAAAGATTAATACCTGAACTGTTCTGGGTTCTGTGCTCTGGGAAGGTGATAATGGTTATCTTCCCTGTGGCAAAAATGAAGTTATAAAGATTTCAGGAACTAGGCAGCCATGAAACATTGATTAAATCAAAACTTTGGACTGAAGAAGGAGGAGCCAAGATGAAGAAATTTGTCCATACTTTTCATCCAGGTGATACCTGAGGCTGTGTAATGGCAGTAAAACTTGGAATGTACATTTGTTCTAAGATTAGTTTGGAATCACTGCAGTTGGATGGCTCTCTTTAGACATTTCAGTAAGCCCACCTTTGAAGGATTTGAAATAGAAATCTCAAGGGTACATATTTCTGGGTCTCTAATGTACTTATGAGTCCTGAAAAGTAAAAGTATCATTGTTATATAGTATTCTTCTATTCTTCTGTTGTTTTTAACACATTTGTGAGGCATTACAAATAAGACCAGTATTTTCTGTTTAGTTCCTAAGTTTTAACCTTGCTGGTTTTCTTCAGAGTTTACAACATACCCTACAGAAGGATAGTTCCAACAGGGAGATGACAGAAATCAGGGTTTGAGTTAGATGTTTCCATCTGCCATGATTCTTTATCTCAATTTCTTGTTGATTATATGACATTGTTTTCTACAAGCCTATCCAGCTGTGTAGCCCAGTTTTGCTTTGAAGTCAGAGTTGATATTTCATATCATGTTTTTACACAGGTCCGAATGCAGGCATTGAAATGCTTCTCAGTTCTTGCCTTTGAGAACCCCCAGGTATCCATGACTCTGGTCAATGGTGAGTGCAATGCTGCTGCTCCTGCTGGTTTGACATTCACTTTTTGCCTGGCTGAATGAGAATGACTTGGAGCTCTCTCTCTTTGCAGTGTCTGTTGATGGAGAATTGTTACCACAGATTTTTGTGAAGATGTTACAAAGGGACAAGCCCATTGAAATGCAGCTCACGTCAGCCAAATGGTAATTGTCTTCAGGAACTGGGGAAATAGCAGAGAGTTTAATCCTTACTGTTCAACTGCTCCCTTCTTCCTTGTTTCAAAGTAATATGGGATGTAAAATCTTAGGAATAATTAAAGATATTGTTTGCATTATCTGAATCCTTGAACAAGTGGGTCTCACCCCATTTTATAATGTAACTTTCCCTCTTTGCTACATAAGCAGGGAAAAATATTGCTGGGCAGCAGTTTTGTGAGGAATGTGTGTTCAGCCATATGGGTTTTCACACATATCTTAGATTTGATAAGTTTTGCTTTGAACAGGCAGAGCACAGTCCTGAACTATCATCCTTGGTGGCTGTGCTGTGTTGGAAACTACATCAAGATAATGGGAGAGCAGAGTTAGTCCCTCTACCCAACTGTTTTAAATAAAACAGATTGTTCTTCAGGCTTCATGAGCTCATACAGCAGAATTAATGTTATTAATTAATTTTGTACTTCAGCTTTCCCTGCTGGTGTGGGCACATTTGTGTGCAGATCCATAATGACTTCCTACCCAGTGATGAGATGTGACCCAGTTCTGTAATAGCAGCACCCTGGTTATGCTCATTCCATAAGCTGGGATTGACACCCTTTAGGACCATTTTCCTTTTCTTGTGTTGATAGCAATGAAACGAATCACTCCAGGGGGTTCAAGAGATAAAATCACTCATTGGTATGAACCACTAAAATTAAGTTTAACTCAGGAGTTTGGTCACTGATGTGTTGCTTGATGATTATTTTAGTTTTTGATGGCTTTTTTTGACAAGGAGCAATGAGTTCTCAGAGTTCACCAAACAATTTCACAGCCACTTGTGTCAGTACAAGTCTCTTGATTCTGGATGAGGAACAGGTGGGGTAGGAAGGATCTGTGACTCTTCTCATGCTGCCAGGTCGTGATGCCCCAACTCATGCATGAAAGCAGTTTCAGTGATGTGCATGTCTATGAGGGGGGTTCTTGGGTAATCCCACTCCATGTAGGTGGTATGTCTTGGGACTTCCCAGCCTCAATTCCAACCACAATTGGCCCAAGCAGTCTGGTTTTACTGGTTTTGTTAGGCAACTTTTAGTGAAGAAGGCAAGTTAAATTAATTGCACTGTAGCAGTCTCAGTTCTGATTGATTTAGGTGTTTCTTTGAGAAGTCAGAAAATACATAGAGAATGACATACTTAAAAGCAATTTTTTTACTAATCTTGAGATATAAAGCAGTTGACAAGTCTTAAAGACAGGCTGGAGTTGGAATTGTTCTGAGATGGACATTCCCAGGTCTGCTGATGTTCTTTGCTGATTGAAGGAAATGGGGACCATCTTCTGCTGTTGCTTTGCAGTACTTTGGCTCATCTTTGAAGCATGAAAGAAAGTGATGTGGTGAAAAGCAGCAAAAGAAAATTGCAGGGAAATGGCAGACAAACCAGTCTTCAATTTCAGATTGGGTTTCTCCCAATTAGTCCACAGGCACTCATCCTTCTTAGGGCTCTCAATTTTACAGCAGTCCGAGTTTGCAAAGCCCTGCTGCTTTTTCTTCTGTGGGTCCATCTCCTACCCGATTGCCTCCAAGTTAGACTCTCTCTTCCATTTTCTTAATGAGAGTAGTAGGTTTAAATTGTCATAGATTTTTTTCTGCTTGTAAATTAGATTTCACCCCTACCTTGCCAGTTTGTCAGTTAATCTGCAGTTCTTCTGATTTGTCATTACACTCTTTGGAATGCAGATCTAGGAGGGTTTTTTCCTCTTGAATGTTCTCTATAATTTCTATTGAATATGAACTGGCATACAAGACTACTTTAAGAAGTTCCCTTTCTTTTCCCTCAGCAATTGAAGTAGACTTGGAAGACTCAAGGTAATACCTCTTGATTGAAATGGAGCAAAGATCCTTCCCTTGAGCAGCAGTGTTGGGACAGAGGGAAGATCAGGATGCCCCTTGGGAAAGTGCTCTACAGCTATAAATGGAGCAGTAACCTTTCCTGCTAAAATCACCAGAATTGCTTCCAGTTAAGCCAAGCCTATGTTACCTGAAGTCAAAAATTACTTTCTTTCATTGCTGAAATAAAGCTACTTTGCCTGGCAAATAGGTTGTCACCAGACTAAATGGCAGCTGCAGGATGAGTGCTTTCCTCCTGAGTGCAGGTGTGAAAAAGAGTTTCCTGCTGTCAGCTGCAAGGCTTGGGCAGTAAAAGTTTAGCACATGATCTCTGTGCTAATATTCAAGTCTTATCTCTTACTTTCTGAGAAATAATATATTAAGAGAGTTCTGATTGTGAATGTACTCAGAACGAGGATCAGTTGCTGCCTCTGAGGTGAAAGAACTCACTCTGGGTCCTTGGAAGGAGCTCAGGGATGTGGTGAAACACACCATGGTTATATGAGCACATTGCTGTTCCTTAGCTGAGCAGTTCTGATTGACAACTTCAGCCTGCCTAACTGAGGGTCTAGGCATGTTAGTTTTAAGTTACCTTTATGAAATACAGTTACATTTTTTAACCTCCACTGTGACATGATAAAACCCAGCTCCAGTGGTTAGTTCAGAAGCTAAAAGAAGAGAAAGTGGTGCACAGCAGTTCCCCTCCAGCTCCATTCCACTGTCTTGTAGCAGAGCAGGTAAAAACAAAACCACTTCAAAGTAAAACACTTTCTTTGATGGGTGAACTGTTTTGCATTTCTGGTAGTTTGAGGCACTTTACAAGTACATTAGCAAAGAACTTGGAATGTGTCTGATGCTGTGTGAGACCTTGTGGTTGTCATATCCACTGTGAGCTGTTGTCTAATAAGGACCAAATGCTGGCTTGGTGCAGTGTCAGAGCCTTGGCTGGGTTCATTGTGAGTGAGGGCGTGCTGGTCCCTGCACAGTGGACAGGCAGCAGAGCAATTCCACCTCTCCTGGGCTGGGGCAGGGCCTGGATGTCTGTGCCTGAGCTGTCAGGCTGTGTTCCTGTGCTCATGGCTGCACTCCCAGGGGCAGGTACTTAGAGGAAGGTCTGGGTGTGTTGCACCTTTGCTTAGTGCAGGCTATTCCTTTTGGGTGTATGTAGGGGGATAGAATATAAGAAAGATAGTGTAGAAAGTAATCTTACCCCTAAGGAGTTGCAGCTGGGCCAGTTATCAAAGATTAGGAGCAGGCCTGGCTTTAACAGGCCACAGCTGTGACCAATGAGAAGAAGATGCTATAAAAGAGTGGGGTGGCTGGGTGAGAAGGGAGCCGGAGTTGCTTTGTGAAGAAGAAAGAGTCAGTGCTCTGAGGAGATGTCCATGAGAAACTCCAAGAAGGTATGGAACCTTTGTGATGGGAGACAGCAGTATGGAACCCCTGCCATAAGATGACAACAGGTGTGGGGCTCAGGCAGGGTGGTGGTGTGCCCTTCGTGGCAGTGTGTGCTGTGTGTATTGATCAGTGATCCTGCCAGGGTTCCTGCGCTGCAAACTGACAGAAAGTGCACCTGGAGGAGTTTGTGTGCCCAGGCCTAGTAAGCTGTGATGTATTTAAATCAAACACAGGAGGATGATTCATTGGGAAAGATGATGTGCAGCAGCTGGAGTGCACCCAAGCCCTGGTAGGTGACAGTGTCTTGTTGTGTTGTTGCAGCCTTACTTCCATGTGCAGAGCCGGAGCAATACGGACGGACGATCCCTGCATCGTTCTGAAGGTGAGCTGTGTCCTGCTTCAACCACCTTTTAAATACAGAATAATTCTTTTTGAGCTAACCATGACAGATCCTCAAACAGTTCTCTGTTCAAAAGGTTTTCTCATGTAGGTTTATCCTGGTTTTATTTTCTCATATAAAAGGTAGCACAAAATCTGTTACACCAAAGATTGCAAAGCACCAAGTTCTCCTGAGGTTTTTTTTTTTAAATTAAAACAAAATAGCCTCCTGATTTCCTTTATTTCCCCAAGTAATGATAGATAAAAAATCTACATGTTGGCTGAGACAAAGGCCTGCCCCTCCTGTCTTTTTGTGCAAGAAAGTGCAATGTACTGTTCATTCCAGTGTGCATATTGGCATCTGTTCTGCACTGGCACCTGGTACTGCACAGCTGAGGAAGCCAAGCTGCATCATTCTCCCTCACCCTCTTCCTTAGCTTTGGTCCAAATTGACACTCCAATTCTCTGTCCTCCTTTCTCCCTACAACCCCTGAAAACTGGGGCAACAGTTCTGTTCTCCCAACCCCTCTCTCCTGCAAACCTCTTTCTTCTTTGGAAATGCCTTCCCTTCATGAATCCCCCATGTTGGGCTGTGCCCTGGTCAGGACGTGTATGTTCCAGAGCTGCTCTGCCCTGGGACAGGGAGCAGGGCCTGCTGCCAATGGCAGGTCACTGTTGGGAGCTGGACCCTGCCCTGTGGAGCTGCACATGTTCCACGTGGGCCCTGTTCAAAACCACCATCCTTTGAAACCTTTGCAAAGGGATGTGCTTGGGCCAGCTCACAGCAAAAGCAGCATTTTTTCCTTGTGGAAGCTATTTCAGCACAAATCCATGTTTGAGGCTGTGGAATTAAGTGTTGTAGTACTTGAGAGTAGACAAAAAAAAAGTGAGGGGAGAAGGAAGGCACAGAACCTTTGCCTTGTTCAAAGCATCCCAGTGATTCCTCCTCCAGAAGCTCATACTTGCAAGATAACAGTGTCCCTGTGCTTAATCCAGCCCCAAATCCTTCAACATCTGCTGAGCTGAAGTGATGGCCCCTTTAGCATTCAGGAATTATTGACCCTTTGCTATCAAAATTTCTGCATTTGGGGACCAGTCAAGAATGTGTATTTCCAAAATGGTTTTAATTTACTTTCATTGCTCAGTTTGGGTAGTGGGTTGGCCTGCAACATGGGAAAAAATAAAATCCCTTGAGAAGGGCAGGGAAGGCTGATAAATAATGGATTTGATGGGAAGGGAAATGATTTCTCTGGAATCCTAATAATGAAACTGTCCAGATAACCCAGATACATCCCAGCCATACCATGAAAATTAGATATTCCATCTTAACAGTCCATTTCCAGACTTTTATCTGCTGGCCAGGTGTGCATTGTGGCTTTCCACCTTACACCCCTACACAGCCCCCTACAGTGCATTAATTGCACTGTACTGACCTGTAGGTCCAATGGAACAGTTAAAATGTGTCTGTCAGAATTCTTGCCTCTGTTTTTGAGCAGATGGAATTGCTTATTGTTGAAAAACATGAGATCTGTGTTTCTTGGTGCATGCAGCCAGTGACTTAACAATGCCCAACCCTTGAGTTCCAAGAAATAGCTAATTTCATTTCAGGCCATTTGACCTTGGAAAGAATTAAGAAATACATTGTCTTTGTGATTTAGACATGGAATTCTTTATTTCTTTTCTTTCTCACTCCACATGGATGTAATTTTTGAGAGCCTGTGTACAATCTTCCCTGCTGCCTCAAGGCCAGGTCTGCAGAAGGGAGTGCTTTGGCTCACTGGATTAGCTGCAAGATTCACCACCTCAGTGACAGTCTTTGAGGTGGCATCTAGCTTTCTAAAATATGCAGGCAAGTCCTGTTTCCTGTGCAATGGAGATCGGGTATTTATCTATTGAATTTGAACAGTCAATGGGTAGATGTTATTTCAGGTCCCCACAACATACCTCTGAGCCACATTTACCAGAGTTATTCTGTTGAACTTGGTGGCATTGCACAAGCACAAACCTTGGTGTTATTCCTTGTCCATTTTCATATTTGGAAGGCTTGAGGGAGCAGAGTCCCAGCTCTTGGAGAATTGGCCTGTCCAGAGTTAAGTACTTTTCCTTGGGCTTCTGGTAAAGAAAGACTTGATTGGTTTTTCTGTTTCAGTAGAGAAGGTGGAGCAAAACTGTTGTGTGGGTGTAACCAAGGTAGAGGGGATGTCAGGGAAGGCAGAATGGACCTGGATTCCAGGTTAGCTTTTCTGGTTGATCAAATATGCTGCTTGCTGAGGAGTATTCCTCCCTTACCCTCTGCTCCAGGCAGCCAGTGTGTGGGAAAGGAACCCTGAGATTATTTCTGACTGCATTGTCCTTAGTTAATCCTGGATCATAGAAGGGCAGGGGGGGTCAAGTGCTTGAGGGCAGCTTGGGTACTTTTGGTTCTGGTATGTAGCAAGAACAGGCCTGTGAAAATATCAACTTCTGAGGGGATTTATAAAAATTTTTACAAGGCTTTGTCAAACTTTGTTTATGTTTACTTCCAAACATTGCATGATTTTGGCTGAGAGGTTGTGTGAAAGTAGGACATTGTACACTCAGCAATGCCTGAACAATTCTTCTGTGTGTGGAGTCTCTGAACCTACTGAAATGTGTGTGTGAAAGTTCTTATCTAAAGAACACTGCAGAGCATTGCTGTAGGACAGTTGTTTCATTTCTTTGGAGTTTCTTTATCAATGCAGCTACACTAGAAACTCCTTTTATTTCATCTCTGCAGACTCTGCCATGCTTGGTTCGAATGTGCAGTAAGGACAGACTGCTGGAGGAGAGGGTGGAGGGGGCAGAGACTCTGGCCTACCTGATAGAGACAGACGTGGAGCTGCAGAGGATGGCCAGCATCACCGACCACCTCATCGTCATGCTGGCCGACTACTTCAAGTACCCCAGCTCCGTCAGCGCCATCACCGACATCAAGAGGGTGAGCTCCCTGACCTGCTCTTGGCCTTGAGGAAAGGGCAAAACCAAAAAGAAACCAGCTCAGGATGGGCCTTTTTAAACCTGGTTAAACCTGGTGTGGTAGGGCCCCCAGTCTGGTACCACATAGCATTGATTTCATGATCCATAAAGACACTTTATTGTTAGAAATCTACAGTTCTTATGTCACTGTTAGGCTGGATGTGACATACACACATGATCAGGGTCTAAGAAGAAAAAGTTTTTTATTCTGCATGTTCTCCAGCTTATATACTCTTAAAGAAGCGTGATCTTAAGTCATTAACTACATCACAATAACTTATTATATTCATTGGTGCAAAGCAATTAATGTCAATATAATTGGCAAAAGTTTGACAGAAATTTCATAAGGCACGTAGACACATCTACTTATGCATGTAGTCTAGCTTACAAAAATGTTCATGTATCTTTTCTAATCTGTTTCTGTGCTGACAGCCTTGTCTTCTTCCTTGCTATAGATACACTCAAAAATCATCAATTGGTATTTCTTCTATTAACTCAGCTTTGCTTGCAAGCCAGCTCTCAAGCCCCTCCATATTCTTATAAGACCTAAGACTTGGATTGGTCTCAAAGTGAAAACTCCTCACACACTATTGGTGGTTATCAACCAATATAACACACTCTAGAGAACCATGTCTATAAACAATGGTTACAGAAAGAGAGATAATAATTGTTTGAATTCTTTTCCTCTAAGTTCCCTACAGCTTCTCAAGATTTTTCTAAAAAAGTCTGTGCCCGCCCTCTGTGGCCTGAGAGCTGCTGCCACAACCTGGTGCCTGAGGTCCTCAATTGAAAGGTGACCAGAGGTGCAGCAGGACTTGATTTTTGATGTTGGTACTCTCCAAGGCTCAGTCACTGCTCTTTGGAGACTTCATTAACCACACAAAAGTGTGCGTATCTGGTCTTCCCATCCTCCCAAGTTTAAACATCTTGCCTTCAGGAACCAGCACATGTCAGCTTCATAAGAGATGAATAGTCCATGTGAAGAGAGATTTGTTTTCAATTCTTAGGTCAGATCTGTGGAAAATCTGAAATTCAGAGGTGGTTCTGTTGTGTTTAAGCACAAAAGCATGTGGATGTCGTGCACTGTTTCATATTAGGAGTTATCTGCACTTGCAAGACGTTGGATAAACAGAGACCAGATGTACCTTGGAGTCTTGCTGAAACTGATTATTAGAAAGAGCCCAAAAAATACATTACAGAGCTTTGCTTTTTTTCTAAAACTGGCCCAAGGGGCAGGGTAATTTCTGTGACCCTGATAGAATGGGGTTAATTCTGCATAGAGAGCCTCTTGAATGCTCTGTAAAAATGCAAATGAAACATTAAAAAAAATTAGTTACAGTATAAAAAACTGAGCAAAAAGAAGTTTAGCAGCTTATTGAGGAGTAATGGATGTTGGCTGTAGCATCAAAAATATGATCAGGTTCCAAAAGTGAGTGGGGCAATTCTAAATATTATGACAGTGCTCTGAGTGTGCAGTAACTCTGTAGAGGCAGCCAGCTGGGAATCCAGGGTACTGACTTTGAACAGAGTGCTTGGAACTGCACCCTGTAAGGTAAAACTACGTGAGGAGTGAGTGAGGAATCTGCCAAACAGAGAACTTGTCTGCTTAAAATATTTATAACATAATATTAAAATATTTATAAAATAATATTTTAATACTTCTGCTCCAATATAGCTGCACTGGAGAGAATTACTCATAGAGCTTTATTTTTGACATTTCTTTTATTTCAGCACTTTTCTACTTTATACTGTCATTTTCCTGGCATTTTGTGTAGACTTTGAAGATTGCATTGTTTGGTAGAACATTTTGGAACTGAGTTTTGAGGATAGTCAGTCACAGAATTATTCTCAGCGGAGAACATGAGGAGATCTGAGAGCCCAAATTTGCTGTTCCAAGCAAGGTCAATCTCAAACACCACTATTTTATGATGCCTTTAGTGCTCCCATTAATTATCATAAAATAGTAGAATATGCTGAGCTGGAAGAGACGCCAGGGATCATCGAGTCCAGCTGCTGGCCCTGCACAGACACCCCAACAGTCCCACCCTGGGCACCCCTGAGAGCATTGTCCAAACTCTCCTGGAGCTCTGGCAGCCCTGGGGCTGTGCCCATTCCCTGGGGAGGCTGTTCAGTGCCCCAGCACCCTCTGGGGGAAAAACCTTTTCCTGGTATCCAACCTCACCCTCCTTAACATGGCATGAGATTTAGAGACCAACTTTGGCTCCTGGTTTTGCTTCAGTTCTCTTGATAAGACTTGTCTTGATTCTCTCTCAGTATTTTCACTCCTTCTGGCTAGTTCCTGTAAGTCTCTGTTGAGAGATAAGAATAACTTTTACCTGAATATGGTCTTGATAGAGTCCTAACCTTGTTTTGGCCTCAAATTGAAGACAAAGTTGTCCTCTCTATTACTGAGTAGAGAAATGAGCCATAGTCTTAATTCTGGTTATTGCATGATGAGCTCAGGGGGCAGCTCCTTGTGCTTCTGGCTGCCTCTGGGGTGGCAGACCAAGACAGTGGGTAAGCAGCAGTGTAGAACAAAGCAGAATATGACACTGCAGCTGCTCTGGGGGCTGAGCCTGTGCTGTGTTCCCAGCTGGACCATGACCTGAAGCACGCTCATGAGCTGCGCCAGGCTGCCTTCAAGCTCTACGCCTCGCTGGGGGCCAACGACGAGGACATCCGCAAAAAGGTGAGCCCAGGGAGCCTGCTGGGGTCTGCTCAGCCACAGGGAAAGCAGCAATTCCCACCCTCCCAGGGGCCTCCCCGTTATGATGCTAATACGTTGAAATGAGGCCTCTCTCCTCCATTAATAGGAATTTTCATATTTTGTGGAATTGGAGGAAAAATTAATGTCCTGCTATCAGAGTATAACAAAAGTTTAGTTGTGTGAGCATCTTCACAGTGATGAACTAGACTTGCGCAAGGAGTTTTCCTTCAGCATTTTTGGTACTTGGCTACTCATAAGGAATATTGTTGTGGCATATGAGAAATTTCTGAAACTTGTGTTCTGAGACAGACAATACACCTCTGTTCTCATTTATTCCATTATATGACAAATGTTTAAAAAACCTCTGGAAAGTCTGCTCATAAACAAAGTCAGAATTTGTTTCCTGATTCTCAAGTGACCAAGGCCTTGCACTGTCATAACAAAGCAGTTGGTGATTCAAAGATTACAGCAAAGAGATTGGTTGCTTGGGTCACTCACATAGTTAAAAATTAATGTGTGGAAAGTGGGGGGAACTTAATAAATGAATAATTAGAAGGAGCATTTTTTAAAATTAATCATGGATTTGCAGTGTCATATAGCAAGTGCAGAAGACAGGAATGTTTTCTGAGTTTGTTTGCTGGTTAAAAGGGAAGGGCAGAAGGAAGAGGCAGGTAAACAGAGGGTGAAAAGATAACATCAGGAGGATTTATCAGTGGGGAACCATTCAAATCTCCAGAATTCAACACCATAAACTCCTGTTTTGTTGCTTTTGTTAATAGTGAAGGTTCTCCTTTTACACAGCTTTTAATAAGCAGTGGCTGTGTACATGCCAAAGTTGATTTATTATGCAAAATCCATCATTCATCTGGGTATTAACTGCCTTTTGTACTGGTCTTAAGTGTTTGTGCTGGCCTTGTCTAAGTATGGCAGGTGAGCTACTAGATGTTTTTTATCTAGAGCTCACAGCTCTACAACCTATCTCTGATCTGTAGATTTTATATGTTGTGTGCACTCACACATGCTCACTTTTGTTTTAATATGACATTAAGGGTAATTTATGTGTTTATATAAAGAGATGGATACTTATATATAAAAATCACCCTCTTGTTGCTTGATTAAAAGCCATAGTGGAACATCAGATTTTTTATTTCCTAATTGTCTGTAGATACACAAAATTTCCACTTAATCTGGCAAGAGAGTGTGGCATGCTGGTTTTAGCTGCAGTTTTTATATGTAACACTGAAGATGCTGCAGCCAAACCCCAGTAAGCCATGGATGCTGTGAGCTGTGCACTGACCTGAGTTCTTTGGTGCAGATCATTGAGACTGAGAACATGATGGACCGCATCGTTAACGGCCTGTCCGAGTCCAGCATCAAGGTGCGCTTGGCTGCAGTCAGGTGAGCCTGTCCTTGTCCCTGCAGAGCCTGGGCTGCACTGGGAGAACTCCTGTCACTGCCTGAGAACCACTCTGATCTCACTTCTGCTCTTGGGAGCCCTCCTGGGGGAGAGGGGCAGTAATCCTGGGCAGGTGCAGGGTTTTCTCCTGGCTGTTCCCAGGTTTCTCCTTGCCTCCCTCCCAGCTCAGGAATCTTTGTGGGGCAGCAGGGTGTGTACAGCAGTGCCCATGGGGGTGTGCATGTCTCACAGGGAGGATTTCTCTTCCATTCCAGATGTTTGCACAGTTTGTCCCGTTCTGTCCAGCAGCTCAGGACAAGTTTTCAGGATCATGCTGTATGGAAGCCTTTAATGAAGGTAAGTGAGGAGCAGTCGGGTCTCAGTGCCTGGAGTGTTCTGGTCCATTCAAGGAACACAGGGTGTCTGTTCAGTTGGCATGCTTTGCTGTAGAATGATGATACAAATTACCTAGAAATCAAAATCCTGGGGCCTTCTCCTAAGAGAGTCATAAGTCAACAAAAAGCAACAGCAGCAAGCGTGCTTGATTTTGGTTGGTTTTTTGTTTCCTTTTTTTCATTATTGTTTTTGGGCGATTTTTTGTCATCAGTGAGGGAAACTCAATTATTCTCAATGGTCACACAGGACACTACAAGCACTACATGTCCCTTAATGTCAGACTCAGGCTGGATGGCACGGTTCAGACTTGGTCTGTGAGCTCTGTAAGAGAATTTACATCTGTGTTTTCTCCTGTGATTCTCTACCTCTTACATCTCATTGCAGATTCTATAGTTGAAATCAAAGAGCTCAGAAAGACCTTTAAAAAGACACATTGTCATATAGAGTAATTTTCCACAAGATTGAGATTCAAGTGTGTAAGATATATGTCATCTCTCAGCCTGTAATGTCACTATCATAAACACACATAATAAACCAGTTTCTCAGTTTCAACATCTTGGAGACCTTGAAAATGCAGAACAGACTGCTTGCATACCTGAAGGCTTGGGCAGTATTGACACCCATAGGAATCTCCTGAAGTCACCTTGACTTGTCTGTTCAGAAGTGAAATGACTGGAGCACAGAAGATGTTGTTGGCAGTAGGGAACAAGTGAGGAACATGTTTGGTTCAGGAGTTGGTGTTTTGGTGCTGCTGGAGATCCAGGCAGACATAAGGGACCAAAATTTGACTCAGGCTGTGCTCCTCTGAGAGGATGCTCCTTAGAGAATTTGCTGTGTTGTGCTTAGCACGAGGTACAAAGGGGTTGAAGAGGCTCCTGGAGCTTCCTCTGCATATGTGTCCTTTGCAGAGCAGGGCTTGTCCCCACTGATTTCTACTAAATTGGACTGAAAGCTCTCAAGTGTGATTTCTGTGAAATAATGAATTGCTCCAACTTGTCCTGTGATGTGTATCAGACTGGGTTTGCATTGCTAGCATGGAAGCACCTCCTGAAGTCTGGAATATCCAGCTACAGCATAATTCCAGGTATTCCATTTTAGTGATCTCTTCATTATCCTGCTAACAGAATTCCTCTCTCTCCCTTCTGCCTGCAGGTTTTACAGAATGCTCCAAATGAAATTCTTGTAGTAGCATCTTCCACGCTATGCAATCTTCTTCTGGAATTCTCTCCAAGCAAGGAGGTGAGTACTTGGCCAGCAGCAGGGAGAGGGGATGGACTGAAGTGAGATTACACCATGGTTCAGTTAGCATAAAGGCATGTTAATTGGTAGTCATTGCTTGTGACATGTTATGGAGCTGTGATGTTACAGAGCTGTGCAACTGATGGCTTGAGAACAAAAAAAAATCATCTGCTTACAGTGCTGTGACAGTTAATTTGGTCTCTAAAGAAAAGAAGCAGACATGAAGTTTTGTCATTTCCTTTTTACTTTTAAAACATTGCTATCTAAAAAGATCATAAACAAGAAGAAACCACACTGATAATTTGCAATGTGATCCATTGTCTTAGAGAATTACTGCTACTGTAATGCTGAAAATGCTGGCTTTGCTGAGTCTTGTGTTTTTATTGTTCTCTGATGAGCAGTACAGGATATCTGGTTCTGCAGAGTCTGTGTTTCATACAGATCAGACACACAAATCAACACTCCACAGCAGTGCAACAATTCCCCAAGTCTAAAATAGTTCTTAATTACAGAAAATATTTTCAAGATTGTGCTGTGTGTGGGATCCTGCAGGGCTCTATGGATTACCAAATTATCAGTTGGTCTTGGTGGCTTCAGTCATATCTGTGAGACAGCAAATTAACTGAAATAATGCCAAGCACAGTTCACTGGCCATGAGGTCACCCATGGGGCTTTTTTTAGCAGACTGCAGGTCAAGTGTTTGTGGGGTGTGAGCAGCAGTGTGAGGTGATGTATATACAAATGTGTGTGCATCCATGTCTCCACAAACACAGACATAGGAGAAAGCCGCTGCCTTGATCTGACTTTTTTTCATAACACCTACTTTGAAATGGTCATGGATATGGGGTGTGGTATGGCCAGTTCATGTGGGCACTGGACATGTTGTAAGCTCAAGAATAAAATACAAGGAGTATATTTTTAGTATTTTCATACATGCAGTTAGTCTAAGTAGTGTTGTAAAGATCTGTTTTTCCCTCCTTCTTTCAGCCTATTTTAGAATCAGGAGCCATAGAACTTCTATGTAGTTTAACCCAGAGTGAAAATCTTGCCTTGCGAGTGAACGGCATTTGGGCTTTAATGGTGAGTAGGACACCCAGTGAAATAGCACTTGTGACTGTGTACCTTAAAAAGCTTGGGAACGTATCTTGTAGAACTTGTCAGTTGTTATTAACAGTGACATAATTGAAATCTGCCTTGTTGTTCCGCCAAACTGCAGAAGAAAAACAGCATCAGCCTGGAGCACTTCACCCATTAATCCATAAAGTAAAGCAAATTCTTCAGTTCTAGTACTAATTTTGTTGCCAAGATCATTCAAGGAAGCGGTACTGTCAGTAGTAGCATGCCAGGGGGAAAATAAAAGCAGGTAATAACCAGGTCAGGTGTAAGACAATGTGAAAATTGAATTCACTGTGTAGCAGTTACTCATAAATTACAGCCTTTTTGCAAGATTAATTTAGGAAGGATATATTCTTGTAGGGAATAGTCTACTAAAAGAATGAAAGCCCAGGTAAAAAAATCCATTAAAAGGTGTGTCTGTTTCAGAACATGGCATTTCAAGCAGAACAGAAGATCAAGTCAGACATCCTGCGGGGTCTGAGCACAGAGCAGTTGTTTCAGTTGCTTTCTGATTCCGATGTAAATGTTCTGATGAAAACCTTGGGACTGCTCAGGAATCTTCTCTCCACTCGCCCAGTAAGTAGAGCTGCACACAGACCTTCTGAAAGCTGATCAAACAAGCAGCCAATCCAGTGCTTCTGTGCAGGACATTTTCCTGTTTTAACACCACTTGGATTTATTTGAATATCTGTAAGCAAATGTGCAAATCAGTGTGAGAAGGTATTTGAACGAATCCTCTGCATCCATGGAAACACTGTAATGCTAGACATTTTCATTTAATGCTCAATTCCATTGCATTTAGCTCTTTGCAACATTATTTTCATAGCAGTTTCTCTGTGAAACTTGTCCAAAACAACACTGAGGGTTGCACCATTGAGTCAGTGTACAGGAAGGTCCAGATCTCAAAGATACCTGTCTTTCTTCTTCCTTGGCACTTGAAATGCATCTTTTCTTACCATCTACATAGGTAGTACTGGCTTTGTGAATTTGGTGTAAGACTGTGCACTCACAAAATGCAGACGTTCATTTTACACCCTGAAATAAAGTGGTTAGAAAATTTAAGTCCAGGAGTTGTTTTTGATAAGGAGAAAGAGATAGTCATGGAGGAAAAGAAAGGTGTAATCCCCTGTGAAGAACAGAGGGAAAATATGCAGCAAGAATTTGGCAAGCCAACATTTTTGAGGGGAAACCCCATGAGGCCTCTCTGTGCATTTATCACATACTGTGTTTCTACCAGAAAAAGGTCAATGTAAAAAATCTTTTGATATTCTCACTCATTGAGTCTCAATAACTTTTATAGAAAATTAGCTCTGTCTTAATGTGACAGAGCTTAATAGCCTGTCATTCATTGAATTCACCCTGAGAACTGTCACTGTCATTTAAGGTGTTCTCCATCTGGAGCTATGTGCCAGCTTCACTGCTTCCTATGGCAGGTTTTAGAGCCAGAACCAGCCATTTTCAGCCTTTACCCAAAATTCACTCCAGAATAACTCATCCAGCAGCTTTCCAATGAAATCCCATTATTAGCAAATTTAATAAGTTCTACAATAATCCCTGGGGTCTTAAAAGAATTGTAGTGTGCTGTGTGCTGGTCATCTCTGGTTCTGTTTGCTGCCACTCCTGAGGTGTTTGGCATCAACTAATCCAGTAGATCTTGTTTAATCTTTTCTCTGTTATTCTAGTGTAGGTGTTCATAGTCTGTCATCAGGTGACTTTTGAGCTGTGACCCTGTGAACTTAGGGCAGTTTCTCAGACAATAACCAATGCATCTGGCTTATTTCTCTGCCCTGTAAGGCTTTGGAAATGTGGTTGTTGGATCTGGGCACAGTGTCCCTGCAAGAGTAGCAAATACCAGAGAAGAAACATCAGTTTTCTCACTCCTCTCTGATATTACCCCTGGTTATCAGAAGGGAAGTGGTTGTTTCCAACTGCAGATCACACATTTAGAGCATGGGTCAGCAGGGTTCAGGCCTCAGCCTGGCAGCTGGGACAGCAGTGTCACCTCTCCAGGTGACAGGGAAGGCATCACCAAGGCTCATGTGATGCTCTCTCAGACAAAAGCAGGCTCTACATGAAGAAGAATTTTCTGAAGTGTTTATGCTGTGATTAATTCTTGGTTTGGGAGCAGTGCTCTGTGTGCAGTGTTGCTACTCCTCACTTGGAGTGATTCAAGCAGGAATGTCCCTTCCTTATCTGGGGAGTTACACTAAATGTATTTCATCCTTGCTTTGGCAGCACATAGACCACATAATGAGTACTCATGGGAAGCAAATCATGCAAGCAGTGACCCTCATTCTGGAAGGGGAGCACAATATAGAAGTCAAAGAGCAGGTACCTTTTGTGTTTTGTGTTGTCTTGGCAGAATAAAATATAAGAGCAAAGAATGTTTACTCTTCACAACATGTCATTTTTGTTTGGGATTATAATGTGCTGTGAATATTTTACTGAGATCTGTCAGATGAATAACTTGAGTACCTACAAGAATGTTTTTCTTTCTAATGGATTTTTACAAAATTGTTTGAACTGAATTCAGATTGGTTTTGCAAATGTAGGTTTGGCAAAGAGAAGAGGGGTGTGAGAGCAGAAGAATTAAATTGGGGCTGTTGCATGGCTGGAAGGGATCAGTAGGAATAGAAGAGAAGCACTAGGAGGGGAAGGAGCATCCTGGTGGAGCCCAGGAAAAAGTGGGGAGGGACCTGGCCTGCCAAATTAAAAGTTAAAAAAAACCCCAATCTGCAAGGGGAAAGGTAGAGGGAAAGAGGAGATGGCCAGCAGGGAATGGCATCCTGGAGCCAATATACAAGGACAGCTGCTGTGGGGGTGTAAAGCAGCAACTAGAGGATAGCTGGGCAGGATTTGGCTGGATAACTCTTGTGCCAGGCAAGACAGGTAGTGGGAGAACTGTGTTCCTTCCTCATATGGGGTGTGTGGAAGGATGGGGGCAGCAAGGAGCTGTGGGAGATGCTAGAGGATTGCTTTGGCTTAGGTTGGATATGGGTAGCAAACAGAAGGGGAAATGAGTGTAGGAGTAGAGCTGGTCTAAATCCCTGCTCAGGGAAGAGCAAGCTGAAGGGCAACAGGCATTCTTTGGCAATTTAAGTGCAAAATTAGCAAAAAAAATCTCCAAAGACTCTTGCTAGCAAGTTTAGTGACACAATGGTTTTGAAACAGCTGAGAATTAACCCCATGTGTCTAGATAGGTCTTCCTGCTAAAGCTGTGGTGACAGGAATGGCCTTTATTGCTGTAGGTTATTCACTTAGCCACACCTATCTGAATTATTTCACAGGAGAACCAGGACACTTGGGAAAGGGCTGGGGCTGAATATGGGCTTTGGAGTTTGGGGCCTATATCCACTGAGCATTTCCTTGGTCCCTGTGGTGCAGCTGGCTCTTATTTCAAGATCCAGTAGTACCTATCTGCACACCAGAACCCCTGCTTGCAGCAGGACAGTGATTGTGTCTGTCACTGCCAGCCTCATCAGGATGTAATTAGCAGCTTGGAAGTAATTAGTCTCTGCAGCTGCTGACACAGTGCAGTGCAGCTTAGACACAAGCACATACAAGTGCTGATCCTGCTCCAGTGTCCTCCCAGCATGTCCAGAAAAGATGGTCAAGTTCTTTGGGAAGGAGCTTGTGGAGCATCTCCTG